>NC_141873.1:377289754-377592784 GCF_056163025.1 Triticum urartu
CTAGATGTCTGATGGATCAATGACCGTTCCTTACGCGAATTGCAAATATCATGATCCCATCCTAATATTTGGATACAATTTATATCTTTAATCAATGTGTACAACAGTCTTGTACGTGTAGTTTCATTGTCCATCGGTGGTCTCTCACACATGCTCACACACTCTCTCCCGAGGTGTCTTTCTCGCACACATGCTCTCGATATAACCCTCCCTCCCTCTCGTAACCATTTACGACTATTTTCACTAACCTTTATCACACGCACTCTTCCTCTCACAAGCATACACACGCACAATCCCCATCGACCCTTTCTATATACATAGACCTTCCTACGTGTCTCCTATACGCACATTATCTTTAGGCCTGCCTCTCACGCATTGTCTCACACCTCTCTTCCTAATCGACGAGTATGATTCTAGCAGAGCATTCTGTAGGATGCCCCTTAAACTTAGGTTGGATGAATAGTAATATTAGAGATAAAGGGGTTACCTTAGTCCGAGAACCTAGGGTTACAAATCCTAGCTGGCTTTGTTAGTTGACATAGAGTCCTTCACAATTATGCTATCTTTGTCTTGTATGACTAGTCATCTATGGGTCTCCCTAAATGCGTCACGGGCCAACCAATGTGGTGCAGGAAGGAACCAAACGAAGGGCCTCACCTCGACCCACCGGACCTCATGCGGTGACACACCCTCTGCCCCCACGTCTCGTTATCTTCTCACACCCACACATACCAACACAGACACCACACAAAAAAAAGATATTCTCCTGGTGCCTCTATCCACTCCCCCCTTGCATATACACACTCAAGGGAATCTCTCACCGTGACGTCATATTCGTCTCTCTCTCTAGACCACTCTCATTTCTCGTGCTATCTCTCCCACGCCCCCCTGTCGGCCCCTCTATCCATGCCTCTCTCGAATACGTAATACACACACATACCTCTCTAGGCCCTGCCAAATGCATCAACTACACATTCACACATGTTACATCATGTACCCCATTGATCTAAAAAGCCCTCTCTTCACGTTTATTTTGCATACAACATTCCTTTTGAATAAAGTGTGGCCAAAAAAATGTTTTAGAATTTCTACATATATACAACATTACAAAGTTATATGGAGGAGTATGAACGCTTGCATTGCATGGTGCCCACAATGATATTTATTCCGCACTGTGAATTTGTATATTTTTATACTATATATAAAGTTAGTCATAATAAATAGAAACGAAGAGCATCTCTCTCTCTCCATCGCATACCCCCCCTCTACGCCCCTTTCACGTACGCACACAAACTATCTCCAGGTCCTCTAAAAGTAAGCCCCCAACACATTCACGCATGTTTCATCTTTCTCTCGCGATAAATACAGTGACGATCATTGTATTTGAAGCGAAAGCACGATACGTACATTGGACTTCAGAATCCACTCATTACAGTCACCATTTATGTTTTGTGGTTATTACACAGTCACGGGCTCACAGTACAACTCTGTATTTGCTCAAGACACGACTAGTTGACCAGTTAAACGCTCCACGTGGCACCTCTAGTGTTGCATCACATTATCTCACTACCATCGGGCCCACCTGTCGGCTTGTATCTACTCTACATCTACACTCTTATAAAATACTAGCAAGATGCCCATGCGTTGCATGGAACATCAAGATGCATTTTATGAGTAGTTTATCTTGTGGGAGAAAAGGATGAACAAGGGAAAGACCTTATTTGCAAGTGTGGAGAGAGGTGCGGGTATCTTTTTGCAAAATTGCCATAGTTTCCTTCCCATCCGTCAGATATAGATCGGACGGCCTATATTGCAGGATGGCAGGCACACGATCATCACCGACTATGCTTTTTATAAGAGTAGGGATAAAATACACTCTTATAAAAAACTGAGCTGGTGATGATGGTGTGCCTGTCATCCTGCAATATAGGCCGTTCGATTTATATCTGACGGTTAGGACAGAAACTATGACAATTTTGCAAAAAGGTACCCACAAACCTCTCCACATTTGCAAATAAGGCCTTCCCTCGTTCATCCTTTTCTCTCACAAGATAAACTAGTCATACAAATGCATCTTGATGTTACGTGCAACGCACGGGCATCTTGCTAGTAAGAATGAAAACAAACGACAAAAAAATATTGGACGGTGGTTCGAAGTCATGACCGCAGGCACATCGGACAAGGTGGCCTTGTATTGGTATGCCGAGCCGTCTGTTTTAACACATAGGAGCTGGTGTGGTGATTATACACACACGCACGCATGCACATGAACTGCATGCATGCAACACTCACACGAACACATGCACCCACGCACGCACACAACACTCACACATACACACGCAGCCACACACGCACGCAACACTCACACGCACACACGTACGCATGCATGCACACACCAGTACACCACACGACCAACACACACACTCACGCTCAAGTGCTCAACCTACACGTGCATGCGCACACATCAGGCCCTGACAGACACATACACAAACAGGTGATTCCTGCGCACGGGGTGGAGTCTTGTCATGCCTGCGTAAATTTGTGTTTATCAGGCCTTTTCCCTATGCGAACTGACAGGTGGGACCCACAAGGAACGTGGTCAATTTAACTAGTCAACATGGTGCCACGCAGACTATTTGGCCGGTCAACAGAGTGCAATCCGATGCTGAACCATGAGCAAGTGAATGTATAATCACTGCAAAACATATATAGTGATCGTAATCAGCTTATTCTGAAGTTCGGTGAACGTATTACGCTTTTCTCTTTGTAGGCCCTCCAAAACTACATCTCTACACGTTCTCGCATGTTACATCTAATAACTATGCAATACAGCACTACTACTACACTCTAACATAATAAATCATATGTGTTTTTAGTTTTACTAGATATCATATTGTTACTTAATTATTCAGTTTGCATACATTAAAATCCTGCCCTTTCCTGTTTAATCGGGTTTGTATCGATGGATCGTGCGAAATAGCAAAACTATAATACTATATACAATACAAGTGACAGTTCACTGGGCCGTTGTGTCGTGTACTCCTCCGTCGTAAGAGTGGAGCGCTCGCTTTCATAAATCTTCTAGCCCCTTTCGCCGACATGTGGGGCATTAAGCTACCGGTTCCACGTGCCATACCGGAATACAATGCAGAGTAGCCGGGGTGAAGCACCCAGTCATGGCGCCGGCGTAGTAATGAAAAATGAGGCGTCAAATCACAAAGCTGCACCTTTCCCAGAGTTAAGTTGGAGGGACAAAGTAATAATGCTAAAGAAAGAAGTTGGAGGGATGAAGCAACCATCATTTCACTCGTTGATGAATCCGCTTCTCCCTCATCTTCTTCAAGTCAACCATGTGTTGCTTCTGCCATTGTTCTGCCTCATGTGGGAACAGATCGGCTTGGTAAAGCACTGACACATGGGGCCGCATGTTAGCAAACCGCCAGGACAACGTCCCCTAAAAATAAGAAACCTCCCCCGCCATCCGCGTGGCAAAATCACCTCCTTTTTACTAATCTTGATTCTATAATTTTTTAGATCAATATAATTGAGATTTGTATAGATAGCACACATGAGCAAAGCCAAGTGGTACGGTTAAGGGCATCCACATTGTGTAGCCAAATGTGAAAATAGCTTTTGGCATCATGGAACCATTGTGGACGGTGTTGCCAAAGCCAAAAGGATGGAACTGAAGCTCCCTGATTGATTGATTGATTGAAGGAATAGAAAAATGCAACGTCTCTCCTCTTTCTCCCGTGCTTGGACGCATGTACAGTATAGAGGACAGAGTCTACTCCCCTGTCCCTTCTATCACAAATCACAAAGCAGTGAGGCCTCAAATCACAAAGCACGTACGAAGCAACCATCATTTCACTCTTCGCCGACTCCACTTCTCCACCGTCTTCTTTGAGAAACCATCTCACCGCACTAAGCTGGACGGACGACGCTATTGTGTACAAGTAGTACTAGTACATTTACGCGTCCTTTGGTTCAATGGACTTCCTAGATGCAAATAAGGCGGTTGTCTCGGCTTGCAGGCGGCACTTGCGAACGACTTACCGTGGTCTCCCTCAATGGTGTTCTCCGTCGAACGCACTTCGCCAAACCACAATGTTTGAGATATCGTCGATGTCACCGCAATGGGGAAGTAAGTCAAATATAGTTACTACCTCCATTTTTGTACACAAGGCCAGTATATCAAAATTACAATTTGCAAAAGGCCACTAACACTAATCGAGGCAAAATTGATGGGGTTTGCCTCGTACTAGCAACCAAGGACATTAATATCCCATGCATGCATGCGGAAGTGAGAAGGTTGGTTTGCATGGCGCTGCATTAATCAAGCGATGAGGAGTGAGATGTTTAGCTCTTTGGGCTTTGGAGAAAAAATACGCATTAATTGACACGTGAAACGAGGATTTGTATCGATTAATCCCGCGAAGGAAAACCCCGCCTTTCTTTTTTAACACTACTACTCCTAGTACGTAGTACTATGCACTTATCCTGTTTGGGTCTAGGCCTTGCATTGCCATACTTCGCCACACATTTTTGCCAAGCTTGCCCAAAGTTTTCAAAATGAAAAGGAGGTACACTTGTGCACGGCTGTCGCGGTCACACCGCACAATCACACGGTTGCTCCTGCACGTTGCGGTCGCACCACACCCTCACATGCACAGTCGCTCCTGGACGCCGCAAACCCAACCAAGGGAACGCACCCTCACTGACACGTGCTGTCACATGTGAACAAACCAAACTCAGCCATCCTACCGCTGACACATAATTTTCGTTCATAGAGTATGTTTATCCAACCGCATGTTGGGGAGTATCCGTACGGCCCGTGCGGTGGTCTGTTGGGAAAGAAGAAGAGGTGAGGAAGAAGGGTTAGGAGATGTAGGATATTCATCCAACCGCCTGAAATGGTAGACTGACCCAAGTCAGGCGACTTGCATAACAATATATGTTTTTACTACACAGCAAAAGATCCATAAAAACAACAACATAAAGGAAAACTATCACTGCTCGCGGAACGAGACGGCCTTGTCGTCTTTGGCTGCCGGCGCGAACCAGCCGTAGCTGCCGATGTGTGTCTCCGCACCGTGGTTGTCCTCGGCCTCCAGCTACTCGTTCACGCGGAGCTTGCGGGTGCTCTGCACGGACGAGAGCACCGCCCGGTTCAAGTCGAGGACGTCCGGTTCCGTCTGCAGGAGGGCCTCGATGGCAGCGGCATCCACGCGCTCCGCGTTGAGTCGAGCCTCCGCCACCGGTTCAGGTCCAGGACGTCCGGTTCCGCCTGCAGGAGGGCCTCGATGAGAGCGGCATCCGCGCGCCCCACGTCGAGTTGAGCCACTGCCGCCCGGTTCAAGTCCAGGACGTCCGGTTCCGCCTGCAGGAGGGCCTCGATGGTAGCGGCATCCGCGCGCTCCGCCTCAAGCTGTGCCTCCGCCACCCGGTTCACATCCACGACAGCCGGTTCCGCCTGCAGGAGATCCTTGATGGCAGCGGCATGGCGCGCTCCGCGTCGAGTTGAGCCTGTGCCTCCCGGTCCTCCTTTAGTATCGCCAGGTAGAACGGCTGGTCTGCCTGCACCATGGGGGAGTCGGACGCTGGCACGAAGTCGACGTCCATCGTCTCATACCCATCGGGGGCCTTCTGCGCCGCGACCTCCCCCATGAACATTGGATCGGCTTCCTCCTCCTTGTAGGTTGGCTCCAAAGAACTCGGGGATTGGCCTGCCGCAAAGCGAGGTTGGGAACGGAGGTCTCTGGCGCCGACCGGCGCCGCGATTTCTGCGTGGCACTCTGGCGTTAGCATCTTGTAGTACATTATCTTGTGGCGCACCATGGCTTTCCGGCGAACTAGGGGACGCTTGATGCGGGCTAGGGGATCGAAAGGTGGGGGAAGGGGCTGGAGATTAGTTGTGGTTTTAGGGCAGTGGCTGGCGTAGGCCGAGCAGCGAAGGTTCTGGTGTGAATAGTGGTTCCGGTGACGACCGGGTCAATCGGTTTTGACTGTAGATCGCTCTTGTCGCGTTCGCGTTGCAGTCCGGCACGCTGGACCCTCCACATCAGTCATTGAATGGAATGCGCTTCGCCTTGTGTTTTCTCTCTCTTGTGGGACCGCAGTTGAGAGCAAACCGACGTCCCTCCCCCTCCCCCACCCGCGTCATTTTATGCAGAGTAAATAAAAACAGAGGGAGTATACTACGGATGAGGATCCCCTGACGTGGCCGAACCCATTGAGTAACTGACATGCGGGGCCTAGCAAGCATGGGGTCTACTAGTAAGTGACCGAAAGGGACGGTAAGGCAGGGATACGTATGTGAACGGAGCTTCCAATGATATAATTTTCACATTATACATCTCATGTACTATTAATCTTGTCAATAGTCAAATGCGTTTTTGAAAAATGCATTAGAGCATGGTTAATAATATAGCCAGTTGATGGCTATAAGGAACTACCATGTCATCTATAGCCATCATCTATTATATGCACTCAGACAACCGCAAAAAACTTATAAGGTTGGCTATTGTATTAGTACTTTTTTCCATCTTCTCTCCATCTCTTTCTTCATATTTATTGTACGTATTTAACTAGGAATGCGTATACAGCTAGGCTCTTGCATGAGAGCTCACTCCCCTTACTTTTTCACATCTCTCTCCTCCACATAGGCCCTATATAAATGGAAGGAGGGAGTACAACTATGAGCACTGCATACTCTAGTACAGATGTTGTCAGTACTCCACTAGTACTATTGGACAGGGAGCTTAAAAAAGTTACTATTGGACTGGCTATACGTGGAGAAATCCTAGTAGGAAGAGCATGCGCGAGAACAAGCACATTCACGTGGTTGAAAAAAAATTGGAAACCATCTCGAGTACAAATCTAGGAGTACGTACGAATCTAACAATATTGATTGGGTGTTGTTGAATGTTGATACTTTTTTTTATCAAAGTAGAGATACTTTGACTACACATAAAACTTATATGTAAACTAGAAAGGATAGGAGGGAGTATATTGTACGTTAAAAAACGAAACGAACATTGAATACCCTTTATATATGATTTGCAGATGCTACGATCACCGGTTCAAAATTTTGAATCCGCCTTAGGTATCACACATGCCCCCACTTGTTCTCTCTTGATTTCATCTCAGGGTCCGGAGATCGATTGAAAGAGGACTAGGGTGGGTACAATACGTTCGTTTCGCTTATGAACATACAATATACTCCCTCTAATCCCCACTGACCCCCCCCCCCCCCCCCCGCGGGTCATTTCTATCATAGAAACAGACCAAACCTTTATCTTCTCACACGACACGCAATTGATCTCTGAACATTAATCGATCTCGTCAACATGTGTCGGGGCATGAACCGAATGGGATGCCAAAACTAAGACGCGAAGCGACGCGTAGTGGAGGCAAAGTGAAACTTCAAACGAACCATTTGTTTGTATGCATGTCGGACAAATTGCAAATAAACATTGGAAATTCAAGCATGGACAAGGCCCACAGGCGAATGATACTCGTCGGAATGTTCAAATGAGGCATGCGAGAGGATGGACTCGGCCGGAGGGTGACATGATCGATGGAGAAGAGGGTTGGAGAGGAACGAGAAATAAGCAAACGCCACATGATTATACTTGAACGGCTCAAATAAACAATAAGTTGTCTTGCTTGGCCGACATAGTGAAAGGCCTAATGCGCAACGCGGAGCACTAACGCTCGAATATGGCCGGGAAACCAGGGAAACCGACATGTGGGGCACACCTGTCGGGACGATGTAGCGCAAACTAGTCCAATGGAGGAGCTGTCCCACGACCTCCTCACCACCGGCAACCATTCGTGTGGGTCATGGGGGCCAACAACGTGGCGCAGCTCCAGCACCGCCTCTGGACACGGCGACCGCGGTGAGCGACACGCTCATCGTCGCTAGACACGGTTGGTTTTATTGTGCCAAGGGTGACGTTAGTGCTGTGACATGACATACAGTATGTTTGGTTTGTGCCCAAGGTTGCCCCATCAAATCATTGGGTAGCGAAAATTTTGGTTGCCCATGATTTGGCCGACATCGGCAAGAAAAATGAACTAGAGTTGGCTAGAGTTCATTGGCATGCCAAAAAATGGCAACCATCCATTTTTGGGTCATGACCGAAACATAAAAAAAATGGCAACCATCAAAACAAAGACCAATCTTTGGGTCATGACCAAAATTTTGGTAAGGTGCACTTTGGCCACAATCCAAACACACCCCAACACCCGGCTCGTCGAGGATGCACGGGGCGCCGGGACGCATCCGCAGAGTGGTGTAGCACGGCCAACTTCATCCTCAGGACCTAAGACCATGCCGGGTCGTCTTGCTTTTTCAATGACATGCGTCGATCGCATGTGAGCAAAGGGCATCTCCAACGTTGCCACGACCGCAGCTGACTACCCTGGCACACCAAAAACCCTCGTCCCTCGCACTGTCACGCGGTGCGTTCCCAGCCGGTGCCAGCTGCCCGCATTCATGCCGTCCATTCGTATGTCGTTGTTAAGAGGCTCGGTGCCCGAGGAACCAACTCCGGCGACTTAATGACGCACCAGGATGCTTGGCCTCACCGGAATGCGCTACTTAAAGCGGCAACGCCCAGCTAACCTCCACACCATAGCGCATCATCCTCCTACCTGGCACCACATCCGCCATGACCGTAAGCGCGAACGCTCTGCGGGACAGCTTGTCTTCGGGGATGGAGCTCGAGTCCGCCGCCCTCGCTCAAGTCGTCGCCCTCGCTCAAGTCGCCACACAAGCGGTGGCCACGCTTGCGGCCGACGACGGGAGCACCATCAACCACGCGTCCTACTTGTCGCCGTCCAACATCCGGAACCGCCGAGGTCGGGGACTCCTCCAAGGATGAGTAGGGCATGGGAGGCGGCAGGCATGGTGTGCCAACTGGTCGACCCGTCTCCCGTGTTCTACTTTTCCTCGCTGGAGACCGCACCTTTACTTCACGGGTCTTGAACCCCGCCCCCGTACATGGAGATCACAGATGGAGGACCTCAGTCGTCGCCGTAGAATAGGTTTAGGGTCGGGTATCTTTTATTTTTCTGTCCTATAAAAGTTTGAAATGTAATGAAAATCTGCCATGTTTGCATTAATCTCGGCCGGTGTATATGAACTTTGACAATAATATAGTATATTGTAGGAGTACTAGCAAGATGCCCGGGCGTTGCACGGAAGATCAAGATCTTGTGGGAGAAAAGGATGAACGAGGGAAGGCCTTATCTGCAAATGCACATTCACGCATTTCAGATTTTTCTACATCTACGGGAACCTACGAAAGGGTTAACGTAAATTGCCTCTCTATCTCCTCCCCTGATTTTCATGGTGGTGGGCCCCTCCCTCCCCCAATCTACAATCAACAGCTCACATGTTTCACATTATGTTAATTACGTAACTGGGACTACGTAGGTGTAGCATTACTCGTCCTAAAAAACCCAACTAAGCCAACCTCCCAGCATATAGCGTGGGAAAAGACCCGGTCGCGCCGTTTTAGTCGGGATTACCGGATTACTAGTAGTAGTATCGATGGATCGCGCGAAGCAAAAAGTTTTTTTTGAGGGGGCGAAGCACCTAGTTTAAAAGAAAAAAAGGTGGTACACTCACAGCACCCCTGTCGCAGTCGCATTGCACCCCACACACGTTCGGTCCTGCACACGGCTCACGCAAATGGAACGCGCTTCAGCTTGCCTCTTCACTGAGACGTGGGACTGCACTTGGAGAAACCGACCATGCGCCAAACTCCCCCCGCTCACCATGTGAAAATCCTCCCCCCCACCCAAAAATTCCCCCCAAATCCTAGATTCAACCGCCCTTCGGCCAACTAGCCAATAATATTCCCCAAACCCCCTCCCCCCACCCCCTCCACTCCATTCGCTCCGCCAAAGCCATGCTCCCCGCCATGCTGATACGTCGGCTCCGTGGTTCGTCGAGGGGATGCACGGCGATCCTCTCGCTCCCACAGTACGCTCTCGTAGACTGTCGTCCTCTAGCCGCGCCGCCACCGCTGGCGACGTTCTTGTGGAGGCGCACGGCGGTCAGCACCACCACCGCTGGCGACGTTCGTGTGGAGACGCACGGCGGTCAGCTTCTCCCACAGTACGCGCATTCTAGACTGAGGCCCCGTGCATGTCGGTGTAGCGCTGAATGTTAGCTGATAGACGCTGTTAATCTCACTGTTTGCCGAAGTAGTTTACAGTCAATATGCTCTACTTAAGAAGCTTCCTTGCCCTGTTTTGCACTCAATCTGCTTAGCTGAGATGGCATGCCAAGGCCGATTAGTTGCTAAAATATCCTGCCATATATTTATTGTGACGTAGATTGCCATGGTCTAGTAGCCAATCTGTTAGGTGAAATAGCTCTACACTGTTTTATACTCGATCTTTGTTGCTGCGATGGCCTTCGATAGTTCGATGGCTGTGTGCTCGGCCTCATTGACTACAGAAACAGCCTGCCATAATTTAGAACTCAAATTTGTTTGCTGAATTAGATTTATATATATTTCGTTACTTAGATCTGCTCGTCCAAATATCTTGCCATAGCTTTAGACATCGACCTAGGTATTTTCTTCTGGATTTCATAAAAAAGCATATATGTTTTTCCTGTAATATCTAGTAGAAGAACTAATTTGTATGTCTAACAGATGGACATGACTTGGATAACTTCTGCTCAAAGATTCTCCGCTGCATATGTCGAGGGGGTTGAAAACTTCATGAGCTTTATCAGAGCTGAGTACGGTGGTCCAAAATCAGATGTGCTCTGCCCGTGTAGCAGTTGTATGAATTCAGTTACAAGACCCTAGTCAACTGTGCAAAATCATCGACACTTGTATGGGATGTCGGTCACATATACTAGGTGGGTTCATCATGGTGAAGCTCTGAACGTCAATGTTATTGACTACATGGAAGCAGCAGATCACCATCTTGATCTGCGTGATGCTCTGGTGGAAGAGGAGGAAGAGGTGGTGGCGGAGCCAGTGAGTTTGACCAACATTGAAACAATGCTACGAAATGCTCGTGCATTCTGTGAACTTTCACCTATAGAAGAAAAACGATGGGCCGCATGTTGGAACAATGCAACGTGGCTGTCACCCCAGGAAATAAGATGTCAGTATTGTTAGCTATGGTCACCTTTCTTCAGGTGAAGACATCTGAGTGGATGACCAACAAATCATTTGATGCGATGTTGGCTACTTTCTGCAAAGCTTTCCCAGATGCGTCTGAGCTGCCACACACCTATAGTAAAATGAAGAATTTCCTTCGTGCAGTTGGAATTGGATATGATATGATCCATGTTGTTAAGAATAATTGTGTTCGGTTCCGGAAGGATTATGCCAACTTAAGTGAATGCCCAAAATGCAAATCATCAAGATGGAAAGATGGCAATGCTGTGAAGAGGATTCCTCATAATGTTATGAGACATTTTCCAATTACACCAAGATTGCAGAGGTTGTTTCATGATGCTGAAACAAGAGAGGATGTACTGTGGCATTCTAGGAACCAGGAGTACAGAGATCAGAATGTAATGAGCCATCCATCACATGGTAGTGAGTGGAAAAGGTTCAGTCAGAAGCATGAAAAGTTTGCTGCTGACCCAAGAAACATTAGACTTGGCTTAGCTTCAGATGGATTTAACCCATTTGGCCACCAGAGCGCCACATATAGCATGTGGCCAGTGCTTGTTATCCCTTACAACATGCCTCCAAATGTCTGCACCAAAGAATCAAACTACATGATGGCCTTGTTCATCCCAGGTCCAAAAAGTCCTGGAAAGGATTTTGATTTGTTCATGGAGCCTCTTGTGGAGGAACTTCAACAGCTATGGAGGGGTGTTCTCACTCGAGACCAATATAGCAGCCCATCAGCTGATTTCTTTCTGCGTGCTATTATAATTTGGTGCATCCATGATTATCCGGCTTTGGGCACTATGTCAGGGCGAACGACACATGGTTACAATGCATGTGTTCGCTGTGACAGGAATTCGTTGTCATACGCAATACTTAGCAAGATCTGTTACATTGGACACTGCCGTTTCCTTGCCAAGGACAAGCCGCATCCTAGAAAATACTGAATACATGTGTTCAATGCAAAGCATGAAAACCGTGATGCGCCAAAGAGGCTCACCGCCGATGAGTTGCAAGTGGAATTAGAGAAGGTCAGGTATATTACACAAGGAAACCATCCTGATAATGGTAGCGGGAAAAGGAAGCCTAGCAGGGCAGAAGAGAGATTATTATGTACCCGCAGGTCCACTTTGTGGGACTTGGAGTATTAGAAAGATTTGGATCTGCGGCATAATCTTGATGTGATGCACATCGAGAAAAATATATGTGACACCATTATCGGCACACTTCTTAATATTGAAGGCAAGATAAAAGATACCTTAAAATCTAGGATTGATTTGACACACCTGGGCATCAGACAGGGTTTGCAGGTGCAAGATGAAGGTAAACCACAGGATGTGGCACCAGCTGTGTACGTCTTGGACAAGGTAAAAAGAAAATAATTCTGCAAGGTCCTGTCACGTGTGAGATTCCCACATGGATTTTCTTCCAACCCTGAAACGAGTGTCAGTGCAGATGGAGACAAGGTACAAGGGTTGAAAACTCATGACTGTCACGTCCTACTTCAAAGGGTTTTACCTGTTATCCTTAGAGGATTGGACCGCCATGACTTATACAGAGCAGTTGCAGAGTTGGGACAATTCTTTAGGGAACTCTGCAGTAGAAATATCAGGATAGATGCTTTGGAGCGTCTTAGAGACAAGATACCAACTATCTTATGCGACCTTGAGAAGATATATCCTCCAGCCTTCTTTGATGTGATGGTGCATTTGGCTGTTCATCTACCTGATGAGGCACTACTTAGAGGTCCAGTACAGTATGGCTGAATGTACCCTATTGAAAGGCGGCTAGGCACTTTCAAGGGCTATGTTAGGAACAGAGCTAGACCCGAGGGTTCCATTGCAGAGGCCTACATTGCTACAGAAGCGTTGACATTATGCTCAAAATACATTGAAACAACTGATCGGCTTAGCAAAGACGTGGACAAAGACAATCCCGGGCTCAATGTTTTCGATTATTCTGTTCGAGTTACAGGGAAGAGTAGACAAGAGGACAAACCTAAAGATTTGGACAAAATGGTTTGGTATGTGTTGAATAACTGTCCTGAGATACTACCTTATATCAAGTAAGTGCTAAGTACTGCAGCTTATACATCGTAATCTACTAAACTTGCAGCACATTCCTATATATTTAGATGTTTGACGCGATCACTATGTTATGCAGCATCTACAAAAAGGAGTTACTGCCGCAAAATCGAAGAAACATTGACAAACTGGTTATTGCAGGATTTGTGAAATGGTTCAAGAGCCATGTAAGCTTTTGAATTGCACTGTCAGTTTTTTTAATATATTGAGTACATAAGATGATCAGCTTGTCTATTTTCTAACCATAGGTTAAGAAGATGCGAGAGGATGGGCAGGCAGTTGATGATGCCCTTTACTCACTAGCAATGGGTCCTGATACTCGGGTAAGACATTATGAATCTTGCGTTTTGGAGATGTGCGCTACAACACCCTTGCATGAGACGAAGGCAGGAAGATACAAAACAGTGCCATCATGAGCACAGATACATATGACAAAGAGACAACTGAAATGTATGCTAACATAACAGACATTGTTCAGTTGTAGTATATCTCCAGTTTCAAGGATCATCGGTGTGTGGTTCTGTTGTGCTGTCGTTGGTATAACCTGTTTTCTAGGATCGCAAAACCCAGAGCTGATGATTATTTCAAATCCATCAATGTCAAGGCGGCGTACCAGGCCAATGAGCCTTTTATTTTGGCAAATCAAGCAACACAGATATTTTTCTTGGAAAACACATTTGCATGTAGCGATGACTGGAGAGTAGTGCAAAGGTTTGAGCAGAGGAATTCGTTTAATGAAGTTGCACAACAAGACGATGCTTACACTGCTCCTGATGTACAAGATAACACAGATGTTCCTAATATCTTTGAGAACCATCACGTTAATGACGCTGGTGAAAAGATTGCTTCTCGTGTTGTGGACATACAAGAGTTGATCAAGAAGAAGCCAACGTTTGAGGACATTGAGGACGAAGAAGAAGATGACACCGTGGGGAATTACGATTCAAACTGATACACATGGCGAAGATGTTGACGCTGCTGTTGCGGATGATGATTACATTGCTTTTGTCATATTTGCCTGTCAGAAGATGTTTTATTATCTACTGTGTGAAATTGTGTTTGCTATGGCAATTCAAACCTGATGAACTTGTTGTTTAGTACTTTCCTGTGAGAACATCACTTGTTATGTATGCTGATTTGGGTTTGGTGATTGTATGATGACTAAAACATGATGACATTGTTGTTTAGTTGTACTCATATTTGGCTGTGAAACTTGAATTTGATGACATAGTTTGCTGTTGGACTGCAATTTGCTCGACGTCTTCGAATGAGAACAAAGCTGACCCGACAGGTCCTCTGCTAATTTATTTATTTATTACCAAAAGGGCCTCTGCTATTTATTTATTTATGAGCAAAAGGGGATACCCCCTGATTTCCGTTAATAGAAATCATTAGATCTTCACAACACTACGCCCAGCCTGCTACAAAGGTTTCATTCATTACTAGTTTCAGCAAAGTGCTCATGTCATAGCCACTGAATACATCACGAGTGCTAATACACTGCAAATAAAGAGACAATCATCCTACAGAGCACATCGATTTTGCCCATTATCTTCACAAGCTCTGTCATCTCTTCATTGCTATCAAGGCCGTTCAGCAGCTGTTGCTTGGCCATGATCAGATGAAATGCATCTTTAACCTTCTGCTCTACATCTTCCTCTTTTGTCGTTCCTCCAGTTACTTGTCCAACACCCCAACCTGCTGGTATTGGGATTCCTCGGCTAACCAAATAATCAGCGTAGTTGCACTCCCCCACATCAGCAACTTCCCAGAAATACAAATCACACGAATCTTCCCTTTTCTGCACGAATCAAATTGGAAGATCATCAACCAAACTATTAAAAAAATCAGCAAATGAAAGCAGCAGAACAACACTTAAACATATTATTACCCCATGATTCGGGCATTTGTAGAAGACTCGGCCAGGGTTGAGGATTGTGGTTGAGACGCGACGGATGACTCTACGTGATTTGCAGCAGTGGAACCACACCAACGGCAGCGGGTTGCGATGAGCAACAGATGACCCACAAGTATAGGGGATCTATCTAGTCCTTTCGATAAGTAAGAGTGTAGAACCCAACGAGGAGCAGAAGGAAATGATAAGCGGTTTTCAGCAAGGTATTCTCTGCAAGCACTAAAATTATAGGTAACAAATAGTTTTGTGATAAGATAATTTGTAACGAGCAACAAGTAACAAAAGTAAATAAAGTACAGCAAGGTGGCCCAATCCTTTTTGTAGCAAAGGACAAGCCTGGACAAACTCTTATATGATGTAAAGCGCTCCCGAGGACACATGGGAATATTGACAAGCAAGTTTTCGTCACGATCATATGATTCACGTTCGGTACTTTGATAATTTGGTATGTGGGTGGACCGGTGCTTGGGTGCTGCCCTTACTTGGACAAGCATTCCACTTATGACTAAATTCTATTGCAAGCATCTGCAACTACAACAAAAGTATTAAGGTGAACCTAACCATAGCATGAAACATATGGATCCAAATCAGCCCCTTACGAAACAACGCATAAACTAGGGTTTAAGCTTCTGCCACTCTAGCAACCCATCATCTACTTATTACTTCCCAATGCCTTCCTCTAGGCCCAATAATGGTGAAGTGTCATGTAGTCGACGTTCACATAACACCATTAGAGGAGAGATGCTACGTGTTGAGCTTGCGTTGGTTTTCCCCGAAGAGGAAGGGATGATGCAGCAAAGTAGCGTAAGTATTTCGCTCAGTTTTTGAGAACCAAGGTATCAATCCAGTAGGAGGCCACGCTCAAGTCCCTCGTACCTGCACAAAACGATAGCTACTCACAACCAACGCGATTAGGGGTTGTCAATCCCTTCATGGTCACTTACGAGAGTGAGATCTGATAGATATAATATTTTTGGTATTTTTGATATAAAGATGCAAAGTAAAAAAGTAAAGGCAAAGTAAAAAAGCAAAGCAAGATTAAAGTGATGGAGATTGATATGATGAGAATAGACCTGGGGGCCATAGGTTTCACTAGTGGCTTCTCTCAAGAGCATAAGTATTCTACGATGGGTGAACAAATTACTATTGAGCAATTGACAGAATTGAGCATAGTTATGAGAATATCTAGGCATGATCATGTATACAGGCATCACGTCCATGACAAGTAGACCGAAACGATTCTGCATCTACTACTATTACTCCACTCATCGACCGCTATCCAGCATGCATCTAGAGTATTAAGTTAAAAACAGAGTAACGCCTTAAGCAAGATGACATGATGTAGAGAGATAAATTCATGCAATATGAAATAAACCCCATCTTGTTATCCTCGATGGCAACGATACAATACGTGCCTTGCTGCCCCTTCTGTCACTGGGTAAGGACACCGCAAGATCGAACCCAAAGCTAAGCACTTCTCCCATGGCAAGAACTACCAATCTAGTTGGCCAAACCAAATGGATAATTGGAAGAGACTTGCAAAGATAACGAATCATACATAAAAGAATTCAGAGAAGATTCAAATATTATTCATAGATAGACTTGATCATAAACCCACAATTCATCGATCTCAACAAACACACCGCAAAAAGAAGATTACATCGAATAGATCTCCACAAGAGAGGGGGAGAACTTTGTATTGAGATTCAAAGAGAGAGAAGAAGTCATCTAGCTACTAACTATGGACCCGAAGGTCTGAGGTAAACTACTCACACTTCATCGGAGGGGCTAGGATGATGTAGAAGCCCTCCGTGATGACGGCCCTCTTCCGGGGGAGCTCCGGAACAGGCCCCAAGATGGGATCTCGTGGATACAGAAAGTTGCGGCGGTGGAATTAGGTTTTTGGCTCCTGTTCTGATCGTTTGGGGGTACATGTGTATATAGGAGGAAGAAGTACATCGGTGGAGCACCGAGGGGCCCACGAGGCAGGGGGCGCGCCCTAGGGGGGGCGCCCCCCACCCTCGTGACTTCCTCTTTCACTCCTGGAGTAGGGTCCAAGTCTCCTGGATCAAGTTCGGTGAGAGAATCATGTTCCCGAAGATTTTATTCCCTTTGGACTCCGTTTGATATTCTGTTTCTCCGAAACACTGAAATAGGCAAAAAACAGCAATTCTGGGCTGGGCCTCCGGTTAATAGGTTAGTCCAAAAAATAATATAAAAGTGGAAAATAAAGCTCAATATCGTCCAAAACAGTTGGAGACGTATAGATACGTTGGAGACGTATCAAGAGACAACATACATCTCATCAAAATATCGAACGAATACCAAATTCACATGACTACTAATAGCAAGACTTCTCCCATGTCCTCAGGAACAAACGTAAGTACTCACAAAGCATATTCATGTTCATAATCAGAGGGGTATTAATATGCATATAGGATCTGAACATATGATCTTCCACCAAATAAACCAACTAGCATCAACTACAAGGAGTAATTAACACTACTAGCAACCCACAGGTACCAATCCCGGACTTGGAGACAAGAATTGGATACAAGAGATGAACTAGGGTTTTTAGACGACATGGTGTTGGTGAAGATGTTGATGGAGATTGCCCTCTCCTGATGAGAGGAGTGTTGGTGATGGCGATGGCGATGATTTCCCCCTCCCGGATGGAAGTTTCCCCAGCAGAACAGCTCCGCCAGAGCCCTAGATTGGTTCTTCCAAGGTTCCGCCTCGTGGCGGCGGAGTCTCGTCTGGAAAGATGGCTTATGATTTTTTTCTCATCAAAAGACTCCATATAGCCGAAGATGGCCATCAGAGGGCCACCAGGGGCCCCACGAGGTAGGGGGGCGCGCCCAAGGGGGTAGGGCGCGCCCCCCACCCTCGTGGGCAGGGTGTGACCCCCCTGGTGAACTTCTTGCGCTTAGTAATTTTTATATATTCTGAAATTGACTTCCATGAAATTTCAGGACTTTTGGAGCTGTGTAGAATAGGTCTCCAATATTTTCTCCTTTTCCAGCCCAGAATCCCAGCTGCCGGCATTCTCCCTCTTTATGTAAACCTTGTAAAATAAGAGAGAATAGGCATAAGTATTGTGACATAATGTGTAATAAAAACCTATAATGCAATAAATCTCGATACAAAAGTATGATGCAAAATGGACGTATCAGCAACCGGCTGTGGTGCGCGTGCCGACGGGGGTGTGATGAGACCCACAGGCGATGGTACGGGTGGTGACTTGGCGCATATTTGGTTGTTGCCTGCTGAAGAGCAGGTGGACGAGCAGCCAGCGAACATGGTTGCTGCGGCCAGAGCTTCTGATGCTAGGCAGAGTAAGTAGAGAAGAGGAGAAGCGAACGTTGGATATGTCAGTTTCATTACTTGCAGAGTAGCATAGCACCATATATAGTCATAGTCTAGGTTTGTATTCAAAGCAGCTACAGGAGCACGTCTCTCTTTTTTCTAAAACTAAGCAACGTCTCTTTACTGGTACACTAGCTTGTTCTGTACGCCTTCTGAAGTCTTTGATTCCTCCACCTGACATCTGGGACCAACCGGAAGGGCCTCTGTATTTCATGACAAAATGTGCCCCCTGCTGACAGGTCGGACCCACCAGCTATCTTCGCACGCAAGGAAGTGCCTCCTTATTACGCACAAAAAAAATGAATACTCCCCCTCCCAACTGGAACCCAGCATCGTCGGAGGCTGACTTGTGGGCCTACCAAGTTGACGGGGATGGAGGGCTTTGTCAACTTAGTCAATATGAACGATTCTGGCTCCAGTTATCGTACGATGTTCATCCAATGGCAGTAGTGCTTCTTCAACATATGGTCTTCTTGATCCAGCCGCCCAAACCAGCGCCAGTCATGCCGCGTGCTCCTGCCTCCTTTGGCCGGCTGTGATGCTGCGGAGGCCTCACCGCCCCCTACTACTCCCACCGTTGGCCAGGCCATCCCTCTACTCACCCACAGCACCTGTTATTCTGCGGCGACGGCAGCTTCACACCGCAGCCGAACCAGTGAACCCTCGTATTCCTCTCCGCGTGGGCATCCACTGCCGCGTCTTCCCCGGCTCCGCGTCCTCCCCTTCCTAGGCCTCGTAATCATCCACCGCCTTGGTGCTCTCAGTTCGGCGTGGTCAATGTGGTCAACGACCAACTTCCATCGGAAGAGTACCGTACGTGGAGAGGATGACAACTGGGTCCATGGCCACAGCCCAGTTTTTTTTGTGATTTGCCAAGTAAGTCGCTTTGTCAGGCCTGTTGGGCTGCAAATATTTCAAGATGAGGAGAGCTTCATTCGGCTGGCCGAGAAAATGGCCTATCAGTAATGAGAAATTGGTTGTACATTTTTAAAACACATCAAACCGGCAATTAGTTTCAAATTTGTTTTTTTTCATTTTGAGATTTTAAATTGCATTGATTTTTATGCGTGGACAATTTGTTGGATTTTATATTGATATACACTTATTTTTAAAATCAGTTTGAATGTGACTCGAAATTTCTGGAATAAAAACAGTTCGGACCGCACCGAAATATGCAAAATTTCGTATAATTTTTTAACTGTGGCCACAATATGGGCTGTAATGCTAACAAAAATAATATGGGCTCCAAAAAACCCTTAATAATTAGCAAATGGGTTGTAAATTATTAGAAATAATGGTAGATGGGTTGTATGATGTTTTCCATAGATTTGAGGCTTTCCTAAAAAAAGGTTGACGCACAAGCAGTGACTATTGGATGTCCATCCAACGGCCATCGTGCTTCTTCAATCTCCGCTCCTCCTGCTCCAGCCACTCAAACAAGCACCGACGGGACTGCCTGCTCTCTCCTCCCCGCGGCCGGCTGTGCTGCCACGCAGGCCTCACCGCCCCACCGTACTCCCATCGCTGGCCTAGCCATCCCTCGACTCACCCACACCTGCTGTTATTCTTCGGCGACGGCAGACGAACCAGTAAACCCTCATACAGTCGTACTCCCCTCCACGTGGGAAACAACTACCGAGTCTTCCCTGCCTCCGTGTTGTTCCCTTCCTAGGCCTCGCTATCGTCCACCACCCTGGTGCTCTTGGCGCGGCCTGGTCAACGTGGTCAATGACCGACATGCATCTGAAGTGGACTGTATGTGGAGAGGTTGACAGCTGGGTCCATGGCAGCACGCAAGGAAATGCCTCCTTATTACACGCAAAATAATGATTCCTCCACCTGACATCTGGGACCAACCGAAAGGGCCTCTATATTTCGTGAAAAACACGTTACCGCCGCTGACAGCTTGGACCCACCAGCTATATCTTCGCACGCAAGGAAGTGCCTCCTTATTACGCACAAAAAATGAATACTCCCCCTACTAGCTGGGACCCAGTATAGTGGTAGGCTGACTTGTGGGCCTACTAAGTTGATGGGGACGGAGGGCTTTGTCAACTTAGTCAATATGCACGATTCTAGCTCCAGTGATCGTACAATGTCCATCCAACGGCCGTAGTGCTTCTTCAACCTCTGGTCTTCTTGCTCTAGCCGCCCAAACCAGCGCCGGTCATGCCTCGTGCTCCTGCCTCCTGTGGCCGGCTGCGATGCGGCAGAGGCCTCACCGCCCCTACTACTCCCACCGCTGGCCAGGCTATCCCTCTACTCACCCACACCCCCTGTTATTCTGCGGCGACGGTAGCCTCACACCGCAGCGAACCAGTGAACCCTCGTATTCCTCTCCGCGTGGGCATCCACTATCGCGTCTTCCCCGGCTCCGCGTCGTCCCCTTCCTAGGCCTCGCCATCGTCCACCACCCTGGTGCTCTCAGCGCGGCGTGGTCAACGTGGTCAAGGAACGACTTCCATCGGAAGAGTAATGTACGTGGAGAGGCTGACAGCTGGGTCCACGGCAGCCGCAAGGAAGTGCCTCCTTATTACACGAAAAATAATTATTCCTCCACCTGACAGCAGGGACCCATCGGACGGGCCACCGTATTTGGCAAAAAAAATGTTTCCCCCCTGACTGTTGGGACCCACCGGACGGGCCAATGTATTTCGCGGAAAAAAAACGTTCCTCCCGCTGTCATCTCGGACCCACCGGAGGTGCCTCCTTATTACTCACAAAAAATGAATACTCCCCCCTGCTAGTTGGGACCCACCTTGGTGGGAGGCTGACTTGTGGGCCTACTAAGTTGACGGGGACGGAGTGCTTTGTCAACTTATTCAATATGAACGATTCTTGCTCCAGTGATCGTACGATGTCCATCCAACAGCCATAGTGCTTCTTCAACCTCTGGTCTTTTTACTCCGGCCGCCCAAAGCAGCGTCGGTCGTGCCGCATGCTCCTGCCTCCCGTGGCCGGCTATGCTGTCGCAGAGGCCTCACCGCCCTGCTGTCCCCACCGCTGGCCAGGCCCTGCGGCGACGGCAGCCTCACACCGCAGTCGAACCAGTGAACCCTCGTACTCCTCTCCGCGCGCGCATCCACTATCGCGTCTTCCCCGGCTCGAAGTCGTCCCCTTCCTAGGACTCACCGTCGTCCACCGCCCTGGTGCTCTCGGCGCGGCGTGGTCAACGTGGTCAAGGAACGACTTCCATCGGAATAGTACTGTACGTGGAGAGGCTGACAGCTGGGTCCACGGCGGTCGCAAGGAAGTGCCTCCTTATTACGCACAAAATAATTATTCCTCCACCTGACAGCAGGGACCCACCGGACGGGCAACTATATTTCGCGAAAAAAACGTTTCCCCCTGACTGCTAGGACTTACCAGCTACATCTTCGCATGCAAGGAAGTGCGTCCGGGCAAAAAAAACGATTCACCCCTGACTGCTGGGACCCACCACCTACATCTTCGCAGGCAAGGAAGTGCCTGACAGTCGGGACCCACCTGGTTGAAGCGTACGTAGCGTTGTCATTTTGGTCGCGAACGTGTACGTACATACTGGTCGATGTAGAGGCGTGCACGGGTCATAGTAGAGGCGTGCACGTAGCATGTACACGTACGTACATCGGCCAGTGTGCAAGAAACAAAATACGGCCACGTACGTACATACGGGCAGGGTCTCGAACGCCTACTCACGCATACGTACGGCCAGGGCTCGTGTACATGGCTGGGTCGGAATGGAGAAACAGCATCGTCGTCGTGTTCATGGGGAGCCAACCGGCTGGGTCGGAACGGAATGCGTCGTCGTGTTCATCGGGAGGGCTTGGACGGAACAACCGATGGAAACGAGTCCTGGCGTACTCCAAAACGGAGGAAACGGCCTTGTGTTCGACCGACCACGTTCGAAACGGGATCTTGTTCATCGGGAGGGGTCTGGCGTACCGCAAAGCGGAGGAAACGGACCTCCTACGGTCGAAACGGGGGTCCTGTTGATCGGGGGGTGTGGCGTACCGCAAAATGGAGGAAACAGACTTGTGTTGGAGCTCCACGGTCAAAACGGGGGTCCTGTTCATCGGGAGGGGTGTGGCATACCGCAAAACGGGACCCCACGGGATACTGTTCATCTCCACCGTCGACCCCCTCAGCCTCCATGGGCTACTATTCATCCACCGTCGACCTCCTCCAGCCTCCACCTGCGACTGTTCATCCACGGGCTCCTGTTCATCCAGCCTCCACCGTGCGCTACTCCACCGGCTAATGTTCAACCAGCCCTCTCCACGGGCTCCTGTTCAACCACCCCTTCACGGGCTACTGTTCATCCTGCCCTCCACCATCTACTGTTCATCCTATCCTCCACGGGGTGGTCCTGTTCATCCTGCCCTCCACGGGGTCCTGTTCATCCAGCCCCAACCGGCTCGATCGATCGGGGTAATGTTCATCCAGAGGCAACACCATAGGGTCCTGTTCATCCACCCCCTCCGGGAACTGTTCATCCACCCCCCGCAATGCTCACTATTCATCCAGAGGCAGCATCGATCGGCTTCAGTTAGCAGCAGTAGCGAAGGAATCGCTCGATCGGGTTCAGTTAACAGCCATCGATCGATCGCTCGGGTTCATTAACGCGTAGCCTGCAGTGCAATCGCTCGCGTTCAGTTAGAGCCCAACGCCTCGCTCGGGTTCAGTTAGAGGCCAATGGCTCGTACACACGCGCGTACGTAGGAGAGAAACGCGCATCGCTCGGCCCCCGACCACCCACCGTAACTGGGGACTCCCCGATATTTTACATGCCCTCGCTTCTACCACGGTTTTTTCCATCATGGATGGCCCAAAGAATGTCATGCAGCTGCGTCTCCGGCCCGCCCAGGACGAAAAGCCCATTTTCTGTCATGATTTTTTGTCATAGAAGTAGGACCCCACCACATCTATAATGATACTGGGTTTTGTCACAATTATCGTTATAGAAGTGTCATAAGTATGACATAATTTTTTTTCGTTCGGCCCAAAATGTCATGGATGTGTCTTTTTTTTAGTGATTTGTTCTACCTTTAGCTCCTCGCTGGGTTCGACACTCTTACTTATCAAAAGAGGCTACAATTGATCCCATATACTTGTGGGTTATCATTCGACTACCTCAACCGCGTTACTTAACGCTTCCGCCTTCGGTCTACGAGGGTATGTAGACACACTCTCCCCTCTCGTTGCTATGCATCCCTAGATAGATCTTGCGTGATCGTAGATTTTTTTTGAAATACTACGTTCCCAACAGTGACATCCGAGCCAGGTCTATGCGTAGATGTTATATGCACGAGTAGAACACAAAGGAGTTGTGGGCGTGGGTATATACATATTGCTTGCCATCACTAGTTGTTTCTTGATTCGGCGGTATTGTTGGATGAAGCGGCTCGGACCGACATTACATGACCACGTTCATGAGACTGGTTCTATCGACGTGCTTTGCACATAGGTGGCTGGAGGAACACTTAGTGTGCTATCAAACGTCGCAACGTAACTGGGTGATTATAAAGATGCTCTACAGGTGTCTCCGATGGTGTTTGTTGAGTTGGCATAGATCGAGATTAGGATTTGTCACTCCGATTGTTGGAGAGGTATCTCTGGGCCCTCTCGGTAATGCACATCACTATAAGCCTTGCAAGCAATGTGACTAATGCGTTAGTTGCAGGATGTTGCATTACAGAACGAGTAAAGAGACTTGCCGGTAACGAGATTGAACTAGGTATGATGATACAGACGATCGAATTTCGGGCAAGTAACATACCGATGACAAAGGGAACAAACGTATGTTGTTATGCGGTTTGACCGATAAAGATCTTCGTAGAATATGTAGGAACCAATATGAGCATCCAGGTTCCGCTATTTGTTATTGACCGGAGATGAATCTCGGTCATGTCTACATAGTTCTCGAACTCGTAGGGTCCGCACGCTTAACGTTCGATGATGATATGTATTATGAGTTATGTGATTTGATGTACCGAAGATAGTTCGGAGTCCCGGATGTGATCACGGACATGACGAGGAGTCTCGAAATGGTCGAGACATAAAGATTGATATATTGGAAGGCTATGTTTGGACACTCGAAAGGTTTCATATAGGTTCGGGCATTTTCCGGAGTACCGGGAGGTTACCGGAACCCCCCGGGGAGTTAATGGGCCTTAATGGGCCACAGTGGGAGAGGCGAGGAGGCGGCCAAGTGGGAGGCATGCTGTAACATCCCAAATTTTTAATTTGGAATGTTATACATAGGTCATTCATGCATATCATATTTTACTGCATTTTGTTTTGCGATCCTCGAAATTCTAAGCAACTCCCGGACCCATGGAGAGAGTTGGGAATTTCGATATTTTCATATTTGAATTTTCTCAAATTTTGAAAAGAGGATCAGTTGGTTTTGATTATTTTTCTCTCCGAAAATATTCCATATTAAAATATATGAGAGGAGATAATATGACTTCTCCAAAATAAAATGAATATTGGTGGAAAAATATTAAAATCAATTAAGGTTTCTATTTTGATTTTATTGCAATTTTATTTGAATTAGGAAAAAAAATGAGTTTTTCAAAATTGCATTAGAGGTCCAAATAAATGTTCACATTGTCCATATATTATTAGAGGACCGTGAAAATTTATTTCAGGATTTTTGGTGTGCGTTTAGTATTACTTTTATTTTTTTCTATGTCAGGATATTTTAAAAAAAAGAGTAACCGACCTACCGGGCTGTGTCCGTATAGGACACTGCACCCGGCCGACCCTTATAAGCCGAGGCCCGAGCCAGCGCCCCAGCCCACCCCAGCGCCCCGCCCCCGAAACCCTAGAGCGCCGCGCCGCCCGCTCGCCCGATCCGCGTCGCCGCCGCCGCTTCGCCGCGTCGCCTTGCCGCTACCGCCACCGTCCGCCGCACCGCCCGCCACCGCCGAGGTAGCCGCCGCCTGTTTTCGCGAGAAAACCGTTAGGTTTTTTTAGAAACCCTAGTTCATTTTTTCTTTTTTTCTAGATCGGTTTTTTCTCGGTTTGGTTAAATAGCGGAAGTTCGTCCATACGTTCGTTTTAACGAACGCCGTTCACCCATTAGCCGCAGACAGCGTACGTTCATTCGTTAGCCTCTTCGTCAGTTTTCTTTTTCCAGGGTATTTCCGCGATTATTTTCGATCGCGATTTCTGCCTTAATCTTTGTTCTAGTATATGTTTTCGCTCGTTTATCCGAATCACGTGAAACAAGCGCCTAGATCTTTGTCTCGAAGCCCTCTTTCTGTTTAACCAACTTGAACAAGATTTTTAGTACTGTAAAATTTGACTTTAGGCCAGATTAGTAATCGGATCTTGTTTCTTTCGTAGTTTGAGTTTTGTTGCTTCGTTTGATTTAATTCTTTTTGCAAACCATCATTCTTTAGTGTAACTTTCTGGTTAGATCTTTTTATTTGAGTTTTCCCCGTGCATCTTTGCTTGATTGCTTATATATGCTATTGTTTGTTTGCGATAGAACACCCGAAGTGCGAAGCATGCTACTACGAGTCTTTAGGTTTTGCGGATCATCAGCAAGGCAAGTAACACTTTGATCATACCCCTTTATTACCCAGTTTTTATGCATTAGTTTCAACCCTCACACATTGCATGAGTAGGATCTCTTAACATGTGGGTTTGGGAAGTAGATGATGAGGTAGAACCTATTACCTGTTTTATTATCAAACCCTTGGGTGTTACTTCTACGTTATGCTTATACTGCTATGCTATACTCGTAGACGTGGATTGGGTTTGAGAGTATCCATGACAGATATGAGTTGTTAATTAATGGTTCAACTTAAGGTGGCAACTTTAATACACATCTGGGTGGATTGCTTGTGGGCACCTGGAGAATCCAGTGTTGTCCTAGGATATCCTGGAGTACCCGTGTGATCATCCTACGGTCCACCACCCAGGCTCAAAGGGATCATGAGATTATTCATGCTAGAAACTTCCGTGTGCAGCCACAAGCCATTATGGGCTCTGGCACAGTGGAGTAAGTTGCATGACCTCTTCCAGTGGTAGACTAGCAAATGTAGGGGATGTAGGTTGGTACGGTCTACCCAGGGTTAGAGTTAATGCTTCTAAAAGACTGTGTCTCGGTCATCCGTTTCTCAAACACCATGTAGTGCGAGAAATCCAACGGAGGAGATTGAGTCTTGTGGGGAAAAGTGTGCAAACCTCTGCAGAGTGTACAAACTAATCATGGTTAGCCGTGTCCCCGGTTATGGACATCTTGAGTATGTGGTACTTGAATTATTGATTTGATCTCATCACTCTAAAATTAATTTGTTGGGATGTTAATGACTACTTTAATTGGGATTGAGTTGGAGGAACCTTCTCAATGATGTTTCAACTACCATGATAGTTAAATAAAATATATTCCTTTGTTGTAGGGAAAAATTGGCTTTTCGCAAAAACAATATAACCATAGAGCCTCCACCAGCCATATATGCATGTAGTGATAGCATTTATCTGTTCGTTGCTCTCTTGTGTTACTTTGCGAGCATATTCCATGTGCTGACCAGTTTTCGGGCTGCAACGTATCATGTTGCAGACTTTTCACACGACGAGTAAGATGCCATAGGTCGTTTGTCATGCACTCAGGTATGTCGTTGGAGTTGATGGACTCACTTTATCTTCCAAGCCTTTCGCTATTATCGTTATTAGATGGCCTTAAGCCATATTTATTGTAATAAGTTCTCTTTTGAGACATTCGATGTAATAAGTGTGTGATTGCTACTCTGTTATAAATCCTTCGAAGTACTGGGTGTGTCAGCATTACCGATCCAGGGATGACACTGAAGCACAGAGACTTGACAGTCTGAGGTCGGGTCGCTACAAGATGGTATCAGAGCACACGCTGAATGTAGGACACGACCACTAAGATGAGCCATAGATCACTCTTCTCTACACAAGGAACAAGTTTACACAGCCGGATGAAGACACCCCGTTTGGACGACACTTGAAGCAAGTCACTAGGTACTTGAACATCAGAATACCAAGCTTCACCGGGACATACACCGCCACTTTACCAGAAGAGGAACGTTGGATGTTTCGAGTTCAAGTTCCAGGAAGGACATTCATGCCAGTCACTAAGCCCGTAGAGTTTTCTTTTGATGCACCAACCTGGAGTCTAGGAAAGAGCACGGCAGCCCACATTGCCATGGGACGCATCGGCGAAGTTTACCACAAGGAGCTTAAGCACACTATCTACCAGATATGTGGGTGCCGAGATGAGCAATGGGAGATGATCAGCACCAGGAAGGACAGGTCCATTGCAGCATTCATCCAGGAATTAAACCATCGCATTCGTCTCCAGGAGAACCATATGTGCGCAAGCATGATAGATTTGAAGAAGGCGAAAACCAGGATCACAGAGCTAGAAGAGGAGCTTAAGTCTACACGCGATGGATATGAGGAGGAAATGATGATACTTGTGGAGAAGAATGACGACATGACAAGGAAGCTAGGAGTTTTCATGGGAGACCCCGCACCAGGAGGAGAAGACGATGAACCTAAGGAGATTCGTTCTGAAGACTACATCATCATCGACGACAGCGACTCCAACCCTGGTAGTAGTGTTGATGACTATGAAGACGAAGCTGGAGCAGATATCATGGAGTCTTCCACCGATCAAAATTTCTAGCAGACCACCATATGATCAGTAGTATTCCCCCATATATATAGAATAGACCGAGCACTGTAACGATAGTTAGATCAATTGTATACCCTTGCTTGATTAATTGAGTGATATGATATGATTGTGTTTGTCTCATGTGCATATGGGTAGTGCTTTCTCACTAGACCTCATTATATTCTAATCTCTCCCCTCTAAACCCATCAGATGCCTCCGAGACATGACCCCGGATTTTCTTTCCCACCGGAGCTCACTCAGTTGATCCAACAGCAGAATACACTGATGCAATTGCTAGATCAGAATCAGGGCAGCAGCAGCAGCAACAACAACAACAACAACAACAACAACAACAACAACAACCCACCGTCACCACCTCCAATTGACAACTTAGCCCGTTTTTTGAGGTTACAGCCACCGCTATTTTCCAGTAGCACCGAGCCTATAGTTGCGGATTATTGGCTACATAGGATTGGAAGAGAGTTAACCACTGCCGGTTGCATAGATTCTGAGAAGGTGCGTTTTGTCGCACACCAATTGGATGGACCCGCACCCGCATGGTGGGAGAATTACACAGCCACTTTCCCCATAGCCAATGTCACCTGGGAGCAGTTTCAGCAAGCTTTCCGCACATCCCATGTCTCAACTGGAGCTATGAGCATGAAGAAGCGTGAGTTTCACAACTTACGCCAGGGCTACCGTACTGTAGGTCATCACATGGAGGAGTTTAGTAAGTTATCTCGTTATGCTCCAGATGACGTGGCCACCGATGCCGCGAAGCAAGAGAAGTTTATGGAAGGGCTAAATGATGAGATGAGCATGCAGCTGATGGTGGCAACATTCAACAACTACCAGGAGTTGGTAGATAAGGCTCTTATGATCGAAGGGAAGCAGCAGCAGATTGAGAGCAGCAAGAGGAAGTATGGACAAGGGAAGTACAACTCAGGAGCTCAGCAGAAACCCCGTCTCACCCTGAACCCGGGAGGATTTACCCATAACCATGGAGGCCATAACCATAATGGAGGAGTTCCGCATAACCACCATGGCACTAGGAATGTAAATTCGAATGGAGCAGGCAGCAATCAGAACCGCTCTAACCCAGCAACACCCTGATACGTCTTCGTCGTATTTACTTTTCCAAACACTTTTGCCCTTGTTTTGGACTCTAACTTGCATGATTTGAATGGAACTAACCCGGACTGACGCTGTTTTCAGCAGAATTACCATGGTGTTATTTATGTGCAGGAACAAACGTTCTCGGAATGACCTGAAACTTCACGGGGCAACTTTTCAGAAAATATGAAAAATACCTGCAAAAGATGAAGGCCAAGGGGCCCACCACCTCTCCACGAGGGTGGGGGCGCGCCCCCTACCTCGTGGCCCCCCTGTTGCCTCTCCGACTCCAACTCCAACTCCATATATTGTGTTTCGGGGAGAAAAAATCAGAGAGAAGAATTCATCGCATTTTATGATATGGAGCCGCCGCCAAGCCCTAAAGCCTCTCGGGAGGGCTGATCTGGAGTCCGTTCGGGACTCCGGAGAAGGGAATCCATCGCCATCGTCATCATCAACCATCCTCCATCACTAATTTCATGATGCTCACCGCCGTGCGTGAGTAATTCCATCGTAGGCTTGCTGGACGGTGATGGGTTGGATGGGATCTGTCGTGGTTTTGTCACGGCAGATGTCCTTCTGAAAGGACTTAGTCGTGGAGCCATCGCAACGGGTTAGCTTGAAGAGGTTAAAGCGAACACAGGGACGCAAGAGAGTTTATACTAGTTACCCCTTCGATGAAGGTAAAAGCCTACGTCTAGTTGTGATGGAATTGATGGGGTTTCAATGACTAGGGAGCAAACAAGCTTCGCCTAAGTCTCGAGTTGTTGTCTGTTGTCCTGAACCGCCGCCGGGTCGTCCCCTTATATACACGGGTGACGCCCGTCGGTTCACAGAGTCCTAACACCGGTTCATATTCGTATCCGGGTTAGTCTCTCCTTATTCCTATCTTACACTACAAGTTTACATACAGATGCCGGTTTACGGCTACAAGTCTTAAACCGACTACGGGCCTCAGGCCCTCATCTATCTTCTTGGGCTTTAACACTCTTGAGTTACTGATGAAGTTAACCCGGCCCACATAGGCCGGTTTACACCCAATAGTAATATTCCCAACATTAGGCCCCAGATTGATTTGAACGGGTTCATGTCAATCCTTAGCAAAATCTTCATCTTCAACATCTTCTCGTAGTTGCTGAACCGCCATGATGTCATCCCCTCCAATTGCTGTAACCGAGGTGACGTCATCTGTCATAAAGAAAACATCCATGATATCTCCTTGTTTAATAAACTCACAACAACCAAGGCGACAGCTCCGCTTCCGAAATTTTTGGTTCCTGGATTCACACGCCTGACACATGTCTTTTTGCCTTATAAATAGGGCCGAAGGGTCATTTCTTTTCTCCCCTTAGTGCCCTTCCTCTTCGTCTTCCTCGCGTCGCCAGTCTCAGAGCTCCTCCGCCGCCGTCGTCTTCTGCATCGACTTCGGCCGCTGCATCAACCTGAGCGTACCAGAAAACTGCGGCGACCTTCCGCATCTTCCTCAGCTCTGGTAGGTCTTCTGCTCTTCTCAACATAGATCTGTTCTAGGGTTTCGTGTTCTTGCTGTGTTCATCACCTGTTCATGTTTGTATGCTAGCTCCTGGATGCATTTGTGAACCCCTTCTCTGTGTAGTGATAACTTTTAGTATCCGCCTTTAGTTTCATGCCTAAAACCATAGATCTCACATATATTTCCGCCCATTGATTCAATATTGTTCGCTTTGAGCTTTTGAATATTTTCCTTCTTTTCTGAACTTGCTTCAGATCCATCGCTGTAGAGAAATCTTGTGAAATCTGTTTCTGTACACTTACCCATCCGCAATCTCAACTGTTTCAATGCTTAGATCCGGCGGTTTAACTTGGTGTAGAAAAAATTAACAAACCGGTATATACCATTAGTCCCCTTGTTGAACCGCCAGATGCTATTGCTTCATAAAACTCCGGTTTAGATAGAGTTGTCTCCGGTTTAACATTGCACATACCAGTGTACTTTAATCAATGCATTCTTGAACCGGAATCACCTATCTTGTAGATTTCATCATGGCCAAGCAAGTATATGAGTGCAACTGGGTTCCTTCTCGCGTCACAGAGACTCAACTGAACAATTTAGTCCTGATCGGCGCCTTAGGCAGCAAAGATACCATCCATTGGAGGGTCCCTAGCAAAGAATGCCCTCCCACACCTCAAGAAGGAGAGGTCGTTGTTTTCGTAGATCACTTAGCCCGGGGCTTTAAGCCGCCCGGTTCTAAATTTTACCAGGATGTTTTAGCCAATTTTCAACTCCACCCTCAAGACACTGGCCCCAACTCTGTTACAAACATGTGTCACTTCCAAGTGCTCTGTGAGGTGTTCTTTCAAGAGGAGCCCACAGTTGAGTTGTTCAGAGACTGCTTCCATCTAAACCGCCGCACTGAGTTTACTGACGGTTCCAATACGGAATTGGGTGGTGTGGCGATTCAGAAAAGGAAAGAAGTTACATACCCTCACGCCAAACTGCACAGCCACCCCAAAGAGTGGAATCAAACATGGTTCTATTGCAAAGACACCTCCCCTGCTGATGAAAATCCTTTGCCTGGCTTTCGTCCGGAGCGGCTTAGCAATACACACCCCTTTCCGCAAAGGTTGACTGCCAAAGAGAGAAGCAAATACACTCCTCAACTGTCCAAGCTCAGAGCCTTCATGGCCAATGGTTTAATAGGGGTTGATCTCGCTCGCTGTTGGATATCGTGGAGCATACTGCCCCTTAGTCAGCGCTCTGGTTTGATGTGCGAGTATATTGGCAGCGTTGATGACCCACTGCGACATGCTAACATCCAGCTCACCGACGAAGAAATCACAGAGGCTGTGAATACAATGCTGAATGAACCGGAACACGTCTGTGCTCGAACCGGCCTGCTTCCCTTCTGTGCCACCAACAAACCGCCAGCTGTAAGAGTTTGATTTTTCTTTTTACTGAACCTGTTCTTGATATATCTGGTCATAGTTTAATATCAATGTCTGTTTAAACAGGTCAATGATCCATTTTGGAGCAAGAAGCTTTCCCAGGAGAAGCCAGAAAAAACAGACAAACCGGAAAGACCAACCCGGCCAAAGACTAAAGTCGTGAAACGGCCTGCTCATAAGAAGAAAACTACTGCATCTTCTGATCCAGCCGCTGATGATGATGTGGGTAATCCAGACCTTGAGGTAGAGCTTGACTCACTTGGCTTATTTTTCACACGCCTTATTGATGATGACATTTGTCAGGATGATGCCGAAACCAGCCATGCTGATGCTGCAGAGGTAATTACTCTCTCTTCCGATTCAAATCCTTTGCCTTCGCTAAAAATCTGTCAGGCAAACCGGAAGGTTAAATTTTCTCATCCTCTTGCTTACTTGGATCCCAAATTTCTTATGAAGACCCAACAGCACGAAGCTCGCCGCACAACCCGGCACAGCGGCCAAGTAGTTACCTCCGCCGGTTTACCGAACAGTCTGGTTCGGAAACGCCATTCAGAGGTCTCTAATTTGCTTGTCAGTGCTTGTCCTAAAGCGGGCTGTTTTCATCAACCTCTTAATCCATCTAACTCCGATTATCAGGTTACTTCCCACTCATCCTCTGGCGAGTCATCGGCTACTCAGCTGCCACCGCTCAAAACGGTGCTTGGGTAAGCTATACTTATCATAATATTTCTGGTACATCACCTTGGAACATATGATGTATTTGACTTTGTTATTCCTTTCAGGGCCAAGCCTAGGCCGAGCAAGAAGGCTCGCCTGGATAAAGCGGCCGAGGAGGACGCCGTCCCTGAACCGGGTAAAACACCAGATCTTGAAGCGGCTATTCATGAAGATATACCCAATGATCCACCGCAGCAGGATGATGATTTTATTGTTGAAGAAAGGCCTATTGACACCTCAGGCCCTGTCAACCAGCCCACAAGCCCCATCCGGATTGAGAAATACACCAGTCCATCAAAGCCTACTAATAAACCAACGGCCCCAGTGCAAACCGGCGATGCCAAGGATAATGAGGTTGTCATTACTGGCATTGGTCGCATAGAGCCAGGCAATCCCGTTGCTTTATCCAAACACACTGCCAAGGAAGAATTTGCTTCCATTGGCAAGGGAAAATGGAATGCCGATCTGACAACTTATGCCGCTCTGAACGCCCAAGATCTCCATTCCGGCTATCTGAACCGGCTATACACCAGCCGTGACTATGAAGCTGGTCTGGTTAATATGATAAAAGAGAAATATGAGGTAACTTCCATATGTTTATCTGCGTATGTACTTCAATCTATCAACTCTCCTAGCCCCCAAGGGCCGGTTTAGAATCTTCATTCAAACCGGGACTTGCTAATATAAATCCCAATGCTTCGGAATTCGCTGATGTAGCCCCCAAGGCCCGGTTCAACTTAGTGTAGTTAAACCAGGACTTTAAGTAATTGAGATCGCAGCATTAGAATTTATTCGAGCAAATAGCCATTAGCCCCCAAGTGCCAAGTTGAATACTTGTATTGATCTTGGGACTTTATAATCAAGTGAAAGATAAAGATCAAATAGGCATTAGCCCCCAAGGGCCAAGTGCATAACTTGTTATGTGGTTGGTACTTCAATTCTTGCACTGCTTGCCGAATCATATAACTGTCTGTATGCAGGCTGAGCTGAAGACAAAAGAAAACCAAGTCGCCGATCTCCAAGAAAATCTGAAATCCCAACAGACTGAAACCTCAAAAGCAAAAGAGAAGTTGACCAGCGCCTTAAGCGTCATGGAACAGCTTAAGGAAGACTTCAAGAAAGAGCGGGCGGGCTGGGCTACTAAGAAGGCTGCTTTGATTAAGCAAGTTGAAAATGCCAAAGCCGCACTTAAACCGGTGGTAGATGAACTGACCAGCGTAAAGCGTCAAGTGCATGCCATGACTGCCGCCATCTTTGGTAAGCTTTCTTGACTTCTGTAGTAACTTTGGCCTTCTTATGATGTGTCCGGTTTGTGAATCCTTTGTAATGTTGTCGGGACACGCATTGGTCACTTGGGGTCAGATGTGCGGAAGAAGTTGAAGGCTGCCTACACATTGACAGAGCAATTGTATACTGGCGTGCAACGGATCATCTCAACTGCATCCCACAATAGCCCGGCGCCCACCTTGATTCAAGACACCCTGAAAAGACTGTCTATGCTTCCTGCCCGGGTTGAAGAGCTGAAAAAATCTGCTGCTCGAACCGGTGCTATCAATGCCTTAATCCGGGCAAAAGCGTGGGTGCCGGATTTTGATCCTGTTGAAGCGGCTCAAGGCTACCCCCACTTGAAGGAAGATGGCTCAGAATTCAATGAGGAGGACCTGAGAGCGATAAACCGGGAGGTGCGCCCTCTAGCTTGCCAATTGGTGGAAGAGGCAGACTTGTCTCATTATCAAGCCCAATATGACAACCAGAACAAACGAGTGGCTGCACCAATTCCTGAAGCGGAGAATCTGATCCCTCCAATCCGTAAGCATACTTACGCTCCTGATATTGAACCGTCGTTGCTGATCCATGATGAAGCTGTCTTTCAAGCCTTAATGGGAATCGACTGGACAACTGTTGATTTCCAGCCACTGGGTAGGGAAGCTGAAGTTGAAGCGGTGTGGGATGACCCACAACCATCAGGCCAGGCTGGTGACCAAGCTTGAACCGGAAGCCGGTTTAAACTGCTTCTCCTTTGCGAAAAAACAGTGATCTTATTTTGGGCACCGTGTTGCCTTGTAATAGGCTAGCCGATACTCTTGATTTTGATATGCCTTCGTGCATAATTACTGCAACTTGTTCTTCCTTTGGGTGATGAATTTTCCAAAGTATTTCCTGCCACGTTGGGCATGAAGTTGGCTTGGCCAATCTTGATGCGGAGGTTTATAAACCCACACTGTTGGAGGAGATAGCAGCTCCTGTATATATATAATGCCGGTTTCCCATGTAAACCATGCCGGGTTATAATAAAACACCGTGTTACTCCGTAATAAGATGTTAATAAAAAATCAAACTGGGCAAATAGTCTCTGGATTAAAAATGGACGGTGTTCCGTCAATTGACAGTTTGAACCGGTTTAAAACTTTGTCGGTTTAAAAATGCAACAAAAAGAAAGAAATATCTATCAAAGAAAATTGTGAAGCAAAGGCAATGATAAAACCGTTTGCAAAAAGAGGCTTATTTGAGCCGATCAGATGGCGTTACCATGGTCGGACACGACCAAGCTCCCGATAGGTGTAGCTATGGTTCAAGTCAGCCAGGTCCCCAAATGAAACCGTGGCATTTATGCCGATCAAGAGGCGTGGCAATGGTTCGGGTTCGACCAAGCCCCCAAGTGATTCTGTGGCCTTGGGCCGATCAAGAGGCGTGACTGGTTCAGACTTGACCATGTCCCCAAGTGATCTGGTGGCTTTCACCTATCAAAAGGTGTTGCATTGGTTCGGATACGACCAAGCCTCCAAGTGATATTACATGATGCTTTGAAAAGCTAACTCGAGGGGTAAACCGGAGGCCGCTTTAGAACAACTCCGTGTAACCACACATGATGTAAAAGAACAGATACCCCGCTTTAGCTGAGGTTCCGGTTTATTATATTAATCATAATATATACATCGTCGTAATATGTACATAAGTAGAGCCAATGGCTCAGGTATAGTAAGGCCGAAGATGAGCTATGTTCCACGGCCTGTTGGTCTCCTCCTCTGATGTACATGAGTCTTTATGCTCTCGAATATCGATCAGATAGTATGACCCGTTGTGCAGATTCTTGCTGACCACGAAAGGTCCCTCCCAAGGTGGGGATAACTTATGCATATCAGTCTGATCCTGGATGAGCCGAAGAACCAAATCTCCCTCTTGAAAGGTTCTGGTTCTAACTCGACGACTGTGATAACGATGAAGATCCTGTTGGTAAATCGCCGAGTGAGCAGCTGCTATGTCACGCTCTTCATCCAACCGGTCCAAAGCATCTTGCCGTGCTGTCTCGTTGTCTGCTTCAACATAAGCTGCCACACGAGGTGAATCATGACGGATATCACTAGGGAGAACCGCCTCCGCTCCATAGACCATGAAGAATGGTGTGTATCCTGTTGATCTGTTGGGTGTGGTATTGATGCTCCATAACACAGATGGTAACTCTTCTACCCAACAACCCGGTGTTCTCTGCAAAGGAACCATAAGCCAGGGCTTGATGCCTCTCAAGATCTCTTGATTAGCCCTTTCTGCTTGACCATTGGACTGTGGGTGCGCTACGGATGAAACGTCAAGCCGGATGTGCTCCCGTTCGCAGAACTCCTTCATGGCACCCTTGGACAAATTGGTACCATTATCTGTGATGATACTGTGTGGAAAGCCAAACCGGAAAATCACTTTTTTGATGAACTGAACCGCCGTGGCCGCATCACACTTGCTAACAGGTTCTGCCTCCACCCACTTTGTAAACTTGTCAACCGCCACAAGGAGGTGGGTCTTCTTATCTTTGGACCTTTTGAAAGGCCCAACCATATCCAGCCCCCAAGTCGCAAACGGCCAAGTAATTGGAATCATTCTCAATTCTTGAGCCGGCACATGAGCACGTCTTGAAAACTTTTGGCAACCGTCACATCGTCTGACCAAATCCTCCGCATCAGCATGAGCAGTTAACCAATAGAATCCATGGCGGAACGCTTTAGCCACCAGAGATTTTGAACCGGCGTGGTGACCACAATCTCCTTCGTGGATCTCACACAAAATTTCACAGCCTTCTTCAGGAGACACACAACGTTGAAACGCCCCTGATACACTGCAATGATGCAACTTGCCATTGACAATAGTCATGGACTTGGACCGCCGGATTATCTGTCGGGCCAGAGTCTCATCCTCTAGTAACTCGCCCCGGTTCATGTACGCCAGGTAAGGAAGCGTCCAATCCGGAATGACATGAAGAGCTGCCACCAATTGAGCCTCCGGATCAGGAATAGCCAAATCCGCTTCACCAGGGAGCTTGACCGACGGGTTGTGCAGCACATCCAGAAAAACATTGGGCGGGACCGGTTTGCGCTGAGAGCCCAGCCGGCTTAAAGCGTCTGCCGCTTCATTCTTCCGTCGGTCCACGTGGTCCACCTGATAGCCTTTAAAGTGACCTGCAACAATATACACCTCACGACGATATGCTGCCTTGAGTGGGTCCTTGGAATCCCAAGTGCCAGACACTTGTTGAGCCACGAGGTCCGAGTCACCGAAGCACTTAACTCGACTTAGATTCATCTCCTTAGCCATCCGGAGACCATGGAGCAAGGCTTCATACTTAGCTGCATTTTTAGTACAAGGGAACATTAAGCGGAGAACGTAACAAAACTTATCACCTCGTGGGGAAGTTAATACGACTCCAGCCCCCGAGCCTTCCAATTGCCTGGATCCGTCAAAATGGATGGTCCAATATGTGTGATCCGGCTTTTCTTCAGGTGCTTGCAGTTCCGTCCAATCATTGATGAAATCAACAAGTGCTTGAGACTTAACCGCCGTCCGAGGCACATACTTCAACCCGTGCGGCCCAAGCTCTATAGCCCACTTGGCAATCCGGCCAGTCGCTTCCCGGTTCTGGATGATATCCCCCAAGGGAGCAGAACTGACCACCGTAATGGGGTGCCCTTGGAAGTATTGCTTAAGCTTCCGGCTTGCCATAAAAACCCCATATACCAGCTTCTACCAATGCGGATACCTTTGCTTGGACTCAATGAGTACCTCGCTGATATAATAGACCGGACGTTGAACCGAATGCTCCTTGCCTGCCTCTTTTCGCTCCACCACAATAGCCACACTGACCGCCCGAGCATTAGCAGCAACATATAGCAGCAACGGCTCCTTGTCAATGGGAGCGGCGAGCACAGGCGGATTGGCCAATTGCTGCTTTAAGTCCTCAAATGCTTTATCAGCAGCAGAACTCCAGATGAATTGATCCGTCTTCTTCAACATCTGATACAAAGGGATTGCCTTTTCACCAAGGCGGCTGATAAACCGGCTTAACGCGGCAATCCGGCCTGCTAGGCGTTGAACATCATTGATACACTTTGGCTTAGCCAGGGAGGTGATGGCTGTGATCTTCTCCGGATTAGCCTCGATTCCCCTGTTGGACACCAGAAAACCCAATAACTTGCCTGCCGGTACACCAAAGACACACTTGGCCGGATTAAGCATCATCTTGTATGTCCTCAGGTTATCAAAGGTTTCCTTCAAGTCGTCAACCAGAGTCTCCTTCTCCCTTGACTTAACCGCGATATCATCCACGTAAGCATGTACATTACGGCCAATCTGCTTGTGAAGACAATTTTGTACACACTGTTGATAAGTTGCCTGGGCACTCTTGAGCCCAAAGGGCATAGACACATAGCAGAAGGCTCCAAAGGGAGTTATGAATGTCGTCTTCTCTTGGTCCTTAACTGCCATTTTGATCTGATGATAGCCAGAATATGCATCCAAAAAACTCAAACGCTCACAACCTGCCGTAGCATCAATAATTTGATCAATACAGGGGAGGGCAAAAGGATCTGCTGGACAAGCCTTATTAAGATCTGTGTAATCCACACACATACGCTAGGTGCCATTTTTCTTAAGGACCAGCACCGGATTGGCAAGCCACTCAGGGTGGAAAACTTCAATAATAAAGCCAGCTGCTAAGAGCCTGGCTACCTCTTCTCCAATCGCTTTGCGTCTTTCTTCGTTAAACCGGCGGAGGAACTGTTTCACCGGTTTGTATTTAGGATCCACATTAAGGGTGTGCTCAGCGAGTTGCCTCAGTACACCTGACATTTCAGAGGGCTTCCATGCAAAAATGTCCCGATTCTCACGGATGAACTCGATGAGCACGCTTTCCTATTTCGGATCCAAGTTGGCACTGATGCTGAACTGCTTGGATGAATCACCGGGCACGAAGTCAACAAGCTTAGTTTCAGCTGCCGATTTGAACTTCAGGGCCAGATCATGCTCCGTAGTGCTTCTTTAATGGAGTAATGTCCGCCGGATCAACATTGTCCTTATAATACTTCAGCTCCTCGGTGGCACAAACTGACTCTGCGTAGGACGCATCTCCTTCCTCACACTCCAAAGCGATTTTACGGCTTCCGTGAACCGTTATTGTCCCCTTGTGACCCGGCATCTTGAGCTGCAAATACACATAACAGGGTCGTGCCATAAACTTGGCGTAGGCCGGTCGCCCAAACAGGGCGTGATATGGACTTTGGATTTTCACCACTTCAAACGTCAATGTTTCCGACCTCGAATCATGACTATCTCCAAAGGCCACTTCCAGAGCTATCTTACCAATAGGATATGCTGACTTGCCACGTACCACACCGTGGAACACCGTATTGGACGGTTTGAGATTTTTATCTGTTAGTCCCATACGACGGAAGGTCTCATAGTACAAGATATTAATGCTGGTCCCTCCATCCATGAGCACCTTGGTGAACTTGTAACCTCCCACCCGAGGCGCCACCACCAGAGCCAACTGACCCGGATTATCAACCTGGGGAGGGTGATCCTCTCTGCTCCATATGATTGGCTGTTCAGACCAGCGTAGATAATGGGGCACGACCGGTTCAACAGAGTTGACTGCCCGCCTCTGAACCTTTCGGTCTCGCTTGTCCAAGCTAGTGGTGAAGAGATGGTACTGCCCACTATTCAACTGCTTTGGGTTGCTCTGGTAACCCGACTGTTGCTGCTGCTGGTTGTAACCACCCTGGTTGTTCTGATTATTTTGATTGTTATGTCTGCCCGGATTACCATTAAATCCTGAACCGGAATTTCCTCCACCGTATCCCGGCCCGGATCCTGAGCCACCGTCGGAGCCGTGATCATACCGGAAAGCGTTAGAATTCTTGAACTCTTGCATAATGTAGCAATCCTTCCATAGGTGGTTTACTGGCACCTCCTTCGTCCCATGTCTTGGACAGGGCTGGTTCAGTAGATAATTTAGGCGGTCCGGGTTAGGGTCGGGTGCCCCATTGTGATTTGGCGGGTTACCCTTGCGTCGCTGGCCCTTGTCCTGCGCGTTGGTATTAGCCACGAAGTCCATGTTACCATCTGCTTTACGCTTGCCTCCGCTACTATTGCCTGCCGAGTGATGCTGCTGACCTTTGGAGTTGTTGTTCCTCTTTCCCTTCCCTGCCATGTCATCATCAAATTCGGGATCCTTGGTACTATCAGAATCAGCATACTTTACCAAAGCAGCCATGAGGGTCCCCATGTCAGTGCAATGGCGCTTCATCCGTCCCAACTTCAGCTTTAGGGGCCCAAACTGGCAGTTGCCTTCTAGGGTTATGACTTCAGTGTCAGCGTTGATGCGGTCTGATGAATGCAACACTTGTGAGACCCGACGCACCCAATGAGTCATCGATTCTCCTTCCTCCTGGACGCAGGCAGCTAAGTTCACTATCGACATAGGCTGCTTACATGTATCCTTGAAATTACTGATAAACCGGGCTCGTAATTGGGCCCATGAACTGATAGAATTGGCCGGTAAGATTTTTAGCCAAGTACGGGCCGTTCCTTCGAGCATCATGGTGAAGTATTCCGCACATGCCGCATCATCCACATCAAGCATCTCCATGGCCATCTCATTGCTCTCCACCCATGTCTCTGGAGGTTGATCCGCCGTGTAATTTGGTACCTTGTGCGGGCCTTTGAAATCCTTGGGCAGGCGCACATTGCGTAAAGCAGGGACAAGGCAAGGCACCCCCAAAGAACTAGAAGTAACACCAGGTTCAACTGAGATAGTTGGACGAACCGGCATAAGCTGCCGAGCTTGATACTGTGCGGCTAACTCGGCCTCCCTGCGCGCTCGAGCCCGGTCCACCACTTCCTGAGCGTTATCAGCACCACCTGCCGGGTTGTTGCCGCAGGGTGCTCCACGTCGCTCATTACTTGACACTGCCGGTTCATCCATATGCCTGCTATAGCTCCGGCTTGGACGAGGGGTCGAGTGGATCCGGTCGCGGCTGTACGAGTATGCTTCCTGTTGGACCAAAGCTGTCCTAAGAAGCTCCTTGACCCGTCGCGTCTCTACCACCTGCGGCAAGTTACCTTCAATTGGAATGGCCTCTAGCCGTGCAGCAGCGACAACGAGATTGTCCATCAGGTTGGAGTAGTGACCCGGAGGTGTTGAAACAGCCTGAGGTATAACAGTGTTTTGACGAGGCAGATCCATCAGACGGGGCTGAACCGGCGCGCTGGTCCCAGGAGCTTCCGCCCGGTTTACCTCCAGCGGATTACTGGTTCCTACTCCTGGGGTGTTGAAAAGGTCGCTGGCCTCGAAAACTGAAGGCAAACGGGATCGGTACTTCCTCTTCATGACTTCATGCGACGCGTTCTGGTCCAACATGAGCCTGTAGGCTTGTGCGTCTAAAGCGGCCCGCTCTGCGGTCATCCTGGCATCCTCAGCTACCAGGTCCGCCTTGGCCTGGGTGATCTGTTCCCTCACCTTTGCAATCTCCGCGTTGTGGATGTCCTGATCCGTCGGGTTAGCTTCTGCCATAAGCACAACCAATGCATCAAATAGATCTGATAGAGCTTGAGCCGGCGGGTGTATAGAGCCTCCTGCCCCGGCAGCCGTCGCCGCTACTGAACCGGAGGTTATTGGTGCAGTGGTCGAAGAATGAAGCGCTTCTTGTGTGCCGGCCATGAATATTCCAACTCGGTTGGGTAGATCAGAGGGGTCCGGAATACTGTCGCCATCGGATCAGCCCCCAATCCGGCCATCTTGTAGCTGATATAGAGATTCGGTTTCTCCGGTTGATGACTCGTTGCCGGAATAAACGACGGTCGCGCCGCGAGATTCCGATCCATCCTCATAACTTCCTCCATGGACGACTCCCACGAAGGCACGCTTCATGGCCGGTTTACCTCGGGCGGATCGCGCACACTGAGCCGTTTCGACGGGGTCGGTGCAGATGTCCGGCTCAGGGCCCGGTTCACCGATCTTGCTGATGAAACGTGTATGCCACCAAAGGGGACCCAGTACCCGTACTCAACTGAGCCGGCCTCGGGGCCCCAGCCTGCATCGTCGATGTAGAGCTTGCCGTGACGACTCTTAGTCATCTGGCCCACAGCGTAGCCCTCGAGTCCTTCAAAGCGGCCCTCCAAGAACTTGAAACCATCGTGCGATAGCCCCACGGTGGGCGCCAACTGTCGCGGTTTTGTCACGGCAGATGTCCTCGTGAAAGGACTTAGTCGTGGAGCCATCGCAACGGGTTAGCTTGAAGAGGTTAAAGCGGACACAGGGACGCAAGAGAGTTTATACTAGTTCGGCCCCTTCGATGAAGGTAAAAGCCTATGTCTAGTTGTGATGGAATTGATGGGGTTTCGATGACTAGGGAGCAAACAAGCTTCTCCTAAGTCTCGAGTTATTGTCTGCTGTCCTGAACCGCCCCCGGGTCGTCCCCTTATATACACGGGTGACGCCCGTCGGTTCACAGAGTCCTAACATCGGTTCATATTCGTATCCGGGTTAGTCTCTCCTTATTCCTATCTTACACTACAAGTTTACATACAGATGCCGGTTTACGGCTACAAGTCTTAAACCGACTACGGGCCTCAGGCCCTCATCTATCTTCTTGGGCTTTAACACTCTTGAGTTACTGATGAAGTTAACCCGGCCCACAAAGGCCGGTTTACGCCCAATAGTAATACTCCCAACAGGATCTATCATGTAATCGAGTTAGTTTTGTTAGGGTTTGATCCCTAGTGTCCACTATGTTGTGAGATTGATGTTGCTATAACTTTGCTATGCTTAATGCTTGTCACTAGGGCCCGAGTGCCATGATTTCAGATCTGAACCTATTATGTTTTCATCAATATATGAGTGTTCTTGATCCTATCTTGCAAGTCTATAGTCACCTATTATGTGTTATGATCCGTTAACCACGAAGTGACAATAATCGGGATACTTACCGGTGATGACTGTAGTTTGAGGAGTTCATGTATTCACTATGTGTTAATGCTTTGTTCCGGTTCTCTATTAAAAGGAGGCCTTAATATCCCTTAGTTTCTGTAAGGACCCCGCTGCCACGGGAGGGTAGGACAAAAAATGTCATGCAAGTTCTTTTCCATAAGCACGTATGACTATATTCGGAATACATGCCTACATTACATTGACGAACTAGAGCTAGTTCTGTGTCACCCTAGGTTATGACTGTTACATGATGAACCACATCCGGCATAATTCTCCATCACCGATCCATTGCCTACGAGCTTTCCATATATTGTTCTCCGCTTATTTACTTTCTGTTGCTATTGCTATCATCACTACAAAATACCAAAAACATTACTTTTACTACCGTTACCTTTTGTTACCGTTACCACTACTATCATATTACTTTGCTACTAAATACTTTATTAATTTTCCAGGTTTGGTTGAATTGACAACTCAGCTGCTAATACTTGAGAGTATTCTTTGGCTCCCCTTGTGTCGAATCAATAATGTGGGTTGAATACTTTACCCTCAAAAACTGTTGCAATCCCCTATACTTGTGGGTTATCAAGACTATTTTCTAGTGCCGTTGCCGGGGAGCATAGCTCTATTCTTTGAGTCAATTGGGATATATATCTTCTTATCATTATGAAGAACTTGAGAGATCCAAAAACCAAGATCTATCCCTCAACTACGAGGGGAGGTAAGGAACTGCCATCTAGCTATGCACTTGATTCACCTTCTGCTTTGAGTAAGCTTGCGACACCTGCACCTGCTTCTACTATTCGTTCTGATATGTCGCATGTTATTGATGATGCCACTTCTGTTATGCATGATACTTATGATGAAACTACCTCTATGGCTGATACTACTATGCCACTTAGTGATTTTCTTGATGAACAACTTGCTAGGTCTAGAGAGATTGAAAATATTGAATCTGATAATACTGATGAAAGTGATGATGAAGAATCACTTGTTATTCCTAAGGGTTATGTTTTTTATCAAGAAGCTTCATTAGCTATTTTAGCTTGCAAAAATAGAAATGAACTCAAAAGGTTATTAGCTAAATGGAGTAAGCAATCTCTAAATGCTAGAATGAAACCTGACCCTGCTTTTGCTACTTCACTATCTTTGTTACTAATAAGGATTATGAATTCTCTGTTGATCCTGATATAATTACTTTGGTTGAATCTTATCCTTTTCATGGTTATGAATCTGAAATTGTTGTGGCACATCTTACTAAATTGAATGATATAGCCACCCTGTTCACTAAAGATGAGAGAACTCGTTACTTTTACATCCTTAAAATATTTCCGTTCTCATTAAAGGTGATGCTAAGATATGGTTTAATTCTCTTGATACTGGTTGTGTGCATAGTCCCCAGGATATGATTTATTACTTCTCTGCTAAATATTTCCCTGCTCATAAGAAACAAGCTGCTTTAAGGGATATATATAATTTTGTGCAAATTGAAGAAGAGAGTCTCCCACAAGCTTGGGGGAGGCTTCTCCAATTACTTAATGCTTTGCCTGATCATCCTCTTAAGAAAAATGAAATACTTGATATCTTTTATAATGGACTAACCGATGCCTCCAGAGATTACTTGGATAGTTGTGATGGTTCTGTTTTCAGGGAAAGAACGCCGGATGAAGCTGAAATTCTATTGAATAATATGTTGACAAATGAAAATAATTGGACACTTCCGGAGCCAATTCCTGAGCCTATTCTTAACCAACTCCGAAGAAGAGGGGTATTCTATTTCTCAGTCCTCAAGATATGCAAGAGGCAAAGAAATCTATGAAAGAGAAAGGTATTAAAGCTGAAGATGTTAAGAATTTACCTCCTATTGAAGAAATACATGGTCTTAATTTACCGCCTGTTGAAGAAACATGTAATCTTAATCCATTACCTATTGAAGAAACTCATGGTCTTGATAACCCAACATAGGTAGTAAAGGTAAATTCTCTCTACAGATATGATAAAGCTGAAATCCCATTTACTAAATTTGCTAGCCCATGCTTAGATGAGTTTGATAAATTTATGGCTAAGCAAGAAGACTTTAATGCTTATTTAGGTAGACAATTGAAATAATATTCAAATATGCTTGAACACTTGGGTGATTATATGGCTAATGTTAAAGGTGAACTTAAACTTATTAGTAAACATGCTTCTATGGTTACCACTCAAGTAGAACAAGTACTTAAAGCTCAAAATGATTTGCTCAATGAATTGAATAGTAAAGATAATGATAATGTTGTTAGAGTGGCTACTAGAACTGGTAGAATGACTCAGGAACCTTTGTATCTTGAAGGCCACCCTAAGAGAATTGAGCAAGATTCTCAGAGAAATAATATAGATGTACGTAGTTCTTCTAAAAAGAAGAAAAAGAAAAATGATAGGACTTTGCATGCTTCTAGTGATCCTATTGTTGAAACACCTGAGAATCCAAATGATATTTATATTTCTGATGCTAAAACTCAATCTGGTAATGAACCTGAAACTAGTGGTAATGTTAATGATAATGTTCATAATGATGCTCAACCTAGTAATGATAATGATATAGAAATTGAACCTGCTGTTGATCTTGATAACCCACAATCAAAGAATCAACGTTATGATAAGAGAGACATTGTTGCTAGGAAACATGGTAAAGAAAGAGAACCATGGGTTCAGAAACCCATGCCTTTTCCTCCCAAACCATCCAACAAAAAGGATGATGAGGATTTTGAGCGCTTTGCTGAAATGATTAGACCTATCTTTTTGTGCGATTAACTGATATGCTCAAAACCAATCCTTATGCTCAGTACATTATATATATTATTACAAATAAAAGAAAGATACCGGAAGCTGAAATTTCCACCATGCTTGCTAATTATACTTTTAAGGGTGGAATACCAAAGAAACTTGGAGATCCCGGTGTACCAACTATACCATGCTCCATTAAAAGAAATTATGTTAAAACTGCTTTATGTGATCTTGGAGCCAGTGCTAGTGTTATGCCTCTGTCTTTATATCGTAGACTTGATTTGAATAAGTTCACACCTACTAAAATATCTTTGCAAATGGCTGATAAATCAACTGCTATACCTGTCGGTATTTGTGAGGATGTGCCTGTTGTAGTTGCAAACATTACTATTTTAACGGACTTTGTTATTCTTGATATTCCCGAGGACGATAGTATGTCTATTATTCTTGGAAGACCCTTTTTGAATACTGCAGGGGCTGTTATTGATTGCACTAAAGGCAATGTCACTTTTCATGTTAATGGTCATGAGCATACGGTACACTTTCGGAGGAAACAACCTGAAGTTCATAGTATCAACTCTATTGGAAAAATGCCATCGATTATATTTGGAGGTTTTGAATTTCCTCTTCCTACTGTCAAGAAGAAATATGATATTCTTATTATTGGGGATGTGCATATCCCCGTTGAGGAAACATAGTGTTATTCGAAATTTCTCTGGTTCCATGTTATTCGGAATGAGTTCGTTAACAAGACTTGATCAACCTTGTTAGTGGATTCCTTTTGATGATCATGAGATGGATGAAACTAGAAGGCACAACCTTCTGTACCCCACTTTTACTTTCTGATATTTATATTAAATAAAAAAAAATATTTTTTATATGTTATCTGATTATCCGTGCAATATAAAAATACCCCGAAAATAAAAGTTCTCCAAATGCCCTGAAATTTAAATATGTTTTTTTCAGAATATTTGAGAATATTTGGCACTAAGAACCCAGTAGGGGGCCAACCACCTGCCCACGAGGGTGGAGGGCGCACCCTACCCCCTGGGCGCGCCCCCTGCCTCGTGGGCCCACAGTGGCCCTCCTCGACTTATCCTTTCACCCATACACTTCTTCTTCCTCCCACAAACACGAATAACCAGCTCAAACTAGAGTCCAAGCTCGTTTTGCTGCCATTTTCGATCTCCTTGCTCAAAGCACCTCTCACAAAACTGCTTGGGGAGATTGTTCCTTGGTATGTGACTCCTCCATTGGTCCAATTAGTTTTTGTTCTAGTGCTTTATTCATTGCAAATTTTTGCTGCTTAGGAGACCCTGTTCTTGAGTTTGCATGTCAAATTTATATGGTTCCAAGTAGTTTTGATGCATGATATAGGCTCTAGGCACTTGTAGGAGTAGTTCCTATCAATATTATTGAGTTTGGTTTACTTTTATTTTGAAGTTACTAAAAATTTCAGAATTTTTCAGAAAATGATGAGGAGACTTTTGAGGGGCTCATCGAGCCAAAGCTCGAAGGAAAAGGCACCAAAGCCTCAGTATAATCTGCCTCGCACCGCGGAGGTTCAGGCGTGTGAATGGCCTTCCGAGGATTTCTTGAGAGCAGCCGGGATTTATGAAGATTTTCATGAATTGGCTAAGAATGTAGGCCTCATCGTTTTCCTCCACAACCAATGCGATCAGTATCTCTTACTCACAAATATCTTTGTGCAAAACTTCCATTTCCATTCTAGGAGCTCACCACCTACAGTGGAGTTTTATTTATATGATGAGCATAAGGAGATGTCACTTTATGGTTTTTGTCGGATTTGTTAGTCCCTTTTGAGGGCAAGAAAGAAGAACCACATCGCGATGATGTGGAGGGGTTTATTGATATTATCACTATAGGGGAAACAAGGAAGGTTTCCGATGCACGAATCACTAGCATACATTTTCCTGTTTTACGTTATTTTGCATTATTTGCTAGTCATTGCTTAATTGGTCATGGAAACTGTGGAAACCTTAGTATCCCTGATATTATTATTTTGCTCCATGGTTTATATGGTGATAATTTTGTTAGTATGGGCGGCATTATTGCCAAACGGTTAATCCAAACCGTACAAAGGGCCCCATCTTTGGAGGCATCTATGCTTCATGCCTAGCTGCACATTTTAACATACCTATTAGGCATTATGAGAAGGAAGAAAAAGTGATGCCTCATGTTTATCTAGATTATAAAATTATGGTGGCACATGATTTTATTGTTAAGAATAGGGAAGGAGAGCTTAAATATCAACTGTTCTTTAATAAACATCATACCGAGACTATTACCCTGCCTGCTCCTTCTTTGTTTGATTTATCTGTAGGCCAGTACCTTGTTCCATTGAAGGCTATTCACGCCTACCGGAACCCTGCACCAGCTGTGGAGCCAGAGCCAGAACCACAAGTTGATCCTTCACGACAGTCTAATTACCAGTGGGATCCGGAGATGATTGTCAGCCAGTGGCAATCGGAGTCTTCCTCTTCTTCTTCGCAGTACGACCCCAACTATTATTACGGATATCCGCTAGGCCAGCCGTGACCATAGACCAACTTAGGCGAAAAGCCTAAGCTTGGGGGAGTACGTATTTCCCACTAACATTACATTTATGTTCACACACTCATTCCTAGATGTCGGTGCTCATACTTTTTCATTGTTATCATCCATGCTAGTTTATCTCCCTTTTTATGCTCTCTTCTTGTGTGTTTAATAAACCTTAAGAAAAACCAAAGAATTAGTTGTAGCTTTTAATCAGATTAATTTCCATGCTTGTAGTAGTAATTAATAAGAAGAAAACCCAAAAAGATTTCCTGTTCTTCTTTTGCTTGTTGGGAGCTTTCCTGTGTAAATAGTTTTATTTCTTTTCTTTTCTTTGGGGGTCGATAGGAGAAGACCATGATTAAATTGCCGAAGGGGCTCTTATATGCATTAATGTTGATCTGACAAAAGAGCCCATATTGCCTTGTCTTCTCCTGTTTATTGAATGCCTGCAGATTCCAGCTTAGTCCAATGCACGTGCACTATTATTATTATTCACGTCATTCGGTCGTGCAAGTGAAAGGCAATTATGACGATATATGATGGACTGGCTGAGATGAGAAAAGCTGGTATGAACTCGACCTCTTTTGTTTTTGTAAATATGATTAGTTCATCGTTCCTGATTCAGCCTATTATGAATAAACATGTTTGCAATGACAACTAGAGATCATAGTTTCTTGTGCCATGCTTGATTAGCTATGAGTTATAATGGTTTAGCTTGCGTGCCAACATGCTATTGAGATGGTTATGATGTGGTATGATAGGGTGGTATCCTCCACTGAATGAATTAAGTGACTTGACTTGGCTCATGTTCACGCATGTAGTTGAAACAAAATCAACATAGCCTTCATGATATTTATGTTCATGGTGGATTATATCCTACTCATGCTTGCATTCGGTGTTGATTAATTTTAATGCATGTTCATGACTGTTGTCGCTCTCTAGCTGGTCGCTTCCCACTCTTTTGCTAGCCTTCACCTGTACTAAGCGGGAATACTGCTTGTGCATCCAATCCCTTAAACCCCAAAGTTATTCCACATGAGTCCACTATACCTACCCATATACGGTATCTACCTGCCGTTCCAAGTAAATTTGCATGTGCCAAACTCTAAACCTTCAAATAAATATCCTGTTTTGTATGCTCGAATAGCTCATGTATCAACTAGGGTTGTCTGTATCTTCCATGTTAGGCGGGTTATTCTCAAGAGTGGACTCCGCTCCTCACTCACGAGATAAATGGCTGGTCACCGGGATGCCCAGTCCCATGCTTTATGCAAACTAAATCAAAATAATTGCAAACAAAACTCCCCCTGGGACTCTTGTTAGTTGGAGGCACTCGTTGTTTCGAGCAAGCCATGGATTGATGCTTGCGGTGGAAGGGGGAGTATAAACTTTACCATTCTGTTTGGGAACCGCCTATAATGTGTGTAGCATGGAAGATATTGCCATCTCTTGGTTGTTATGTTGACAATGAAAGTATACCGCTCAAAATATTATTCACCACTGTCTCAAAACCGAGCTCTGGCACCTCTACAAATCCTTGCTTCCCTCTGCGAAGGGCCTATCTATTTACTTTTATGCCGAGTCATCATCCTCTTATTAAAAAGCACCTGTTGGAGAGCACCGCTGTCATTTGCATTCATTACTGTTAGTTTACATTGAGTATGACTTGGTTGGATCTCTTTTACCATGAATTACAATGTCTAGTCAGTCCTTGGTCTTTAAAGGTGCTCTGCATTTATGTTTTGCGGTCTCAGAAAGGGCTAGCGAGATACCACCTTGTTATATCATATTATGATTGTTTTGAGAAAGTGTTGTCATCCGAGATTTATTATTATAGCTCGCTAGTTGATTATGCTATTGATATGAGTAAACTTGATACCTATGCGTTATTGCAAATGTGGTTAGTTATAATCTTTGCTGAAAACTTGAATGCTGGTTTACATATTTACAACAACAAGAGCAAACAGAGTTTGTAAAAGTTTTTCTTTATCTCTTTCAGTTTGTCAACTGAATTGCTTGAGGACAAGCAAAGGTTTAAGCTTGGGGGAGTTGATACGTCTCCGTCGTATCTACTTTTCCAAACACTTTTGCCCTTGTTTTGGACTCTAACTTGCATGATTTGAATGGAACTAACCCGGAATGACGCTGTTTTCAGCAGAATTAGCATGGTGTTATTTATGTGCAGGAACAAACGTTCTTGGAATGACCTGAAACTTCACGGAGCAACTTTTCAGAAAATATGAAAAAATACCTGCAAAGATGAAGGCCAGGGGGCCCAGCACATCTCCACGAGGGTGGGGGCACGCCTGCCACCCTAGGGCGCGCCCCCTACCTCGCGCGCCCCCAACTCCATATATTGTGTTTCGGGGAGAGAAGAATTCATCGCGTTTTACAATACGAAGCCGCCGCCAAGCCCCAAAACCTCTCGGGAGGGCTGATCTGGAGTCCGTTTGGGGCTCCGGAGAAGGGAATCCGTCGCCATCGTCATCATCAACCATCCTTCATCACCAATTTCATGATGCTCACCACCGTAGTGAGTAATTCCATCGTAGGCTTGCTGGACGGTGATGGGTTGGATGGGATCTATCATGTAATCGAGTTAGTTTTGTTAGGGTTTGATCCCTAGTGTCCACTATGTTGTGAGATTGATGTTGCTATGACTTTGCTATGCTTAATGCTTGTCACTGGGGCCCGAGTGCCATGATTTCAGATCTGAACCTATTATGTTTTCATCAATATATGAGTGTTCTTGATCCTATCTTGCAAGTCTATAGTCATCTATTAGGTGTTATGATCCGTTAACCCTGAAGTGACAATAATCGGGATACTTACCGGTGATGACCGTAGTTTGATGGGTTCATGTATTCACTATGTGTTAATGATTTGTTCCGGTTCTCTATTAAAAGGAGGCCTTAATATCCCTTAGTTTCCGTAAGGACCTGATACATCTCCATCGTATCTACTTTTCCAAACACTTTTGCCCTTGTTTTGGACTCTAACTTGTATGATTTGAATGGAACTAACCCGGACTGACGTTGTTTTCAGCAGAATTGCCATGGTGTTGTTTTATGTGCACAAAACAAATATTCTCAGAATGACCTGAAACTCCACGGAACATCTTAGGAAAAAATCCTCGCCAAAGATGAAGACCAGGGGGCCCACACCCTTCTCATTAGGGTGGGGGGTGCCCCCCCTAGGGCGCGCCCCCTACCTCGTGGGCCCCCTGGATGCCCTCCGACGCCAACTCCAACTCTATATATTTGCTTTTGGAGAGAAAAAAATAAGAGAGAAGAAATCATCGCGTTTTACGATACGAAGCTGCCGCCAAGCCCTAAAACCTCTCGGGAGGGCTGATCTGGAGTCCGTTCGGGGCTCCGGAGAGGGGGATTCGTCGCCGTCGTCATCATCAACCATCCTCCATCACCAATTTCATGATGCTCACCGCCGTGCGTGAGTAATTCCATCATAGACTTGCTGGACGGTGATGGGTTGGATGAGATTTATCATGTAATCGAGTTAGTTTTGTTAGGGTTTCATCCCTAGTATCCACTATGTTCTCAGATTGATGTTGCTATGACTTTGCCATGCTTAATGCCTGTCATTAGGGCCCGAGTGCCATGATTTCAGATGTGAACCTATTATGTTCTCATGAATATATGTGAGTTCTTGATCCTATCTTGCAAGTCTATAGTCACCTACTATGTGTTATGATCTGGCAACCCCGAAGTGACAATAATCGGGACCACTCCCGGTGATGACCATAGTTTGAGGAGTTCATGTATTCACTATGTGCTAATGCTTTGTTCTGGTTCTCTATTAAAAGGAGGCCTTAATATCCCTTAGTTTCCAATAGGACCCCGCTGCCACGGGAGGGTAGGACAAAAGATGTCATGCAAGTTCTTTTCCATAAGCACGTATGACTATATACGGAATACATGCCTACATTACATTGATGAATTGGAGCTAGTTCTGTGTCACCCTATGTTATGACTGTTACATGATGAACCGCATCTGGCATAATTATCCATCACTGATCCGGTGCCTATGAGTTTTCCATATACTGGTTCTCGCTTATTTACTTTCCCGCTGCTACTGTTACGAATCACTACAAAATACCAAAAACATTAATTTTGCTGTCTTTACTTTTGTTGCCGCTACCACCATTATCATATTACTTTTCTACTAAACACTTTGCTGCAGATACTAACTTTCCAGGTGTGGTTGAATTGACAACTCAGCTGCTAATACTTGAGAATATTCTTTGGCTCCCCTTGTGTCGAATCAATAAATTTGGGTTGAATACTCTACCCTCGAAAGCTGTTGTGATCCCCTATACTTGTGGGTTATCAAGACTAATTTCTGGCGCCGTTGCCGGGGAGCATAGCTCTATTCTTTGAGTCACTTGGGATTTATATCTGCTGGACATTATGAAGAACTTGAGAGATCCAAAAACCAAGATCTATCCCTCAACTACGAGGGGAGGTAAGGAGTTGCCATCTAGCTCTGCACTTGATTCACCTTCTGTTATGAGTAAGTTAGCGACACCTACACCTGCTTCTGCTATTCGTTTTGATATGTCGCATGTTATTGATGATGCCACTTCTGCTATGCATGATACTTATGATAAAACTGCTTCTATGCCTGATACTACTGTGCCCCTTGGTGAATTTCTTGATGAACAAATTGCTAGGGCTAGAGAAAAAGAAATTATTGAATCTGAATACGATGATGATAGTGATGATGAAAATATGTCTGTTATCCCTGAGGGTTATCTTTTTGATATGGAATCTTCTGTCGCTATTTTAGCTTGCAAAGATAGATATGAGCTTAAGAGGTTAATAATTAAATGGAACAAAGAATCACTTAGAGATAAAATGAAACCCGACCCTGCTTTTGCTACTTCACCTATTTGTGTTCCTGATAAGGATTATGAATTCTCTGTTGATCCTGATATAGTTACTTTGGTTGAATCTGATCCATTTTATGGCTATGAATCTGAAACTGTTGTGGCACATCTTACTAAGTTGAATGATATAGCTGCCCTGTTCACTAATGATGAGAGATCGCGTTACTTCTATATACTCAAAATATTTCCATTCTCATTAAAGGGTGATGCTAAGATATGGTTTAATTCTCTTGATCCTGGTTGTGTGCGTAGTCCCCAAGATATGATTTATTAATTCTCTGCTAAATATTTCCCTGCTCATAAGAAACAAGCTGCTTTGAGGGAAATATACAACTTTGTGCAAATTAAAGAAGAGAATCTCCCACAAGCTTGGGGGAGGCTTCTCAAGTTACTTAATGCTTTGCCTAATCATCCTCTTAAGAAACCTTAAATACTTGATATTTTTTATAATGGACAAACTGATGCTTCCAGAGATTACCTAGATAGTTGTGCTAGTTCTCTTTTCAGGGAAAGAAAACCGGATGAAGCTGAAATTCTATTGAATAATATGTTGACAAATGAAAATAATTGGGCACCTCCTGAGCCAGCTCCTGCTCCAATTACTAAGCCTATTCCTAAACCAACTCCGAAGAAGAGAGGTGTTCTATTCCTCAGTCCCGAAGATATGCAAGAGGCAAAGAAATCTATGAAAGAGAAAGGTATTAAATCTGAAGACGTTAAGAATTTACCTCCTATTGAAGAAATACATGGTCTTAATATATCGCCTGTTGAAGAAACATATGATCTCAATTCTTTATTTATTGAAGAACCTCCTAATCCCGATATCTCGACACAGGTAGTAAAGGTAAATTCTCTCTATAGATATGATAAAGCTGAAGTCCCTCCTACTAAAATTGCTAGTCAGTGCTTGGATGAGTTTGATAACTTTATGTTTAAGCAAGACGACTTCAATGCTTATTTTGGTAGACAATTAAAAGAAAATGCTTATATGATTAGACGCTTGGGTGATTATATGGCTAATATTAAAGATGAACTTAAACTTGTTAGCAAACATGCTTCTATGGTTACCACTCAAGTAGAACAAGTACTTAAAGCTCAAAAAGAAGTGCTTGATGAAATGAATAGTAAGAAAAATGATTATGTTGTTAGAGTGGCTACTAGAACTGGTAGAATGACTCATGAACCTTTGTATCCTGAAGGCCACCCTAAGAGAATCGAGCAAGATTCTCAGAGAAATAATATTGATGTTCCTAGTTCTTCTAAAAAGAAGAAGAAGAAAAATGATAGAACTGTGCAAACTTCTAGTGAACCTATTGCTGAACCACCTGATAATCCAAATGATATCTCTATGTCTGATGTTGAAACACAATCTGGTAATGAACATGAACCTAATGAAAATATTAATGATAATGTTCATGATGATGCTCAACCTAGTAATGACAATGATGTAGAAGTTGAACCTGCTGTTGATCTTGATAACCCACAATCAAAGAATCAACGTTATGATAAAAGAGACTTTGTAGCTAGGAAACATGGTAAAGAAAGGGAACCTTGGGTTCAGAAACCCATGCCTTTTCCTCCAAAACCATCCAAGAAAAAGGATGATGAGGATTTTGAGCGCTTTGCTGAAATGATTAGGCCTATCTTTTTGCGTATGAGATTAACTGATGTGCTCAAAACAAATCCTTATGCTAAATATATGAAAGATATCATTACTAATAAAAGAAAGACACCGGAAGCTGAAATTTCCACCATGCTTGCTAATTATACTTTTAAGGGTGGAATACCAAAGAAACTCGGAGACCCCGGAGTACCTACTATACCTTGCTCCATTAAAAGAAATTATATTAAAACTGCTTTATGTGATCTTTAGCCCGTGTTAGTGTTATGCCTCTCTTTATATCGTAGACTTGACTTGAATAAGTTGACACCTACCGAAATATCTTTGCAAATGGCTGATAAATCAACTGCTATACCTGTCGGTATTTGTGAGGATGTGCCTGTTGTGGTTGCAAACGTTACTATTTTAACGGACTTTGTTATACTTGATATTCCCCAGGATGATAGTATGTCTATTATTATTCGAAGACCTTTTCTTAATACTGCAGGGGCTGTTATTGATTGCAACAAAGGCAATGTCACTTTTCATGTTAATGGTAATGAGCATACGGTACACTTTTCGAGGAAACAACCTCAAGTTCATAGTATCAACTCTATTGGAAAAATTCCATCGATTATATTTGGAGGTTTTGAATTTCCTCTTCCTACTGTCAAGAAGAAATATGATATACTTATTATAGGGGATGTGCATATCCCCGTTGAGGTAACTTAGTGTTATTCGAAATTTCTCCGGTTTCATGATTATCGGAATGAGTTTGTTAACAAGACTTGATCAACCTTGTTAGTGGATTCTTTTTGATGAGCATGAGATGGATGAAACTAGAAGCACAAACTTCTGTACCCCACTTTTACTTTCCGTTATTTATAATAAATAAAGTAAAAATTGTATTTTCAGTCTGTTTCCTGGCTTATCCGTGCAATATAAAAATATCCCGAAAATAAAAGTCCTCAAAATGCCATGCCAATTTAATATGATTTTTTCGGGAATATTTGAGGATTTACTGTGCAAAAATTACCGCGGGAGGAGCTGCCACCTGGCAATGAGGGTGGTGCCCCCCCCCTATAGGGCGCGCCCCCTGCCTCATGGGCCCACGATGGCCCTCCTCCACTTATCCCAGCACCCATCTTCTTCCTCTGTCTCACACAAACCTGAAAAACCAACTCAAGCACGAGTTCCAGCCACTTTTGCTGTGATTTTCGATCTCCTTGCTCAAAGCACCTCTCGCAAAACTGCTTGGGGGGATTATTCCTTGGTATGTGACTCCTCCATTGGTCCAATTAGTTTTTGTTCTAGTGCTTTATTCTTTGCAAATTTGTGCTGCATAGGTGACCATGTTCTTGAGCTTGCATGTCAAATTTATATGGTTCCAAGTAATTCTAATGCTTGATATAGGCTCTAGGCACTTGTAGGAGTAGTTGCTATCAATATTATTGAGTTTGGTTTACTTTTGTTTGAAGTTACTAAGAATTTCAGATTATTTCAGAAAAATAATGAGGAGATTTTTGAGGGGCTCATCGAGCCAAAGCTCGAAGGAAAAGGCACCGAAGCCTAAGTATAATCTGCCGCGCACCGCGGAGATTCGGGCGTGTGAATGGCCTTCTGAAGATTTCTTGAGAGCAGCCGGTATCTACGAAGATTTTCATGAATTGGCTCATAATGCAGGCCTCACCGCTTTCCTCCACGACCAATGCGATCAGTATCTCTTACTCACAAATACTTTTGTGCAAAACTTTCATTTTCATTCTAGGAGCTCACTACCTACGGTGGAGTTTCATTTATATGATGAGCATAAGGAGATGTCACTTTATGATTTCTGTCGGATTTGTTTAGTCCCTTTTGAGGGCAAGACAGAAGAACCACATCATGATGATGTGGCTAGGTTTATTAATACTATCACTGTAGGAGAAACTAGGAAGGTTTCTGATGCACGAATCACTAGCATACATTTTCCTGTTTTACGTTACTTTGCATTATTTGCTAGTCGTTGTTTAATTGGACGCGGAAACTGTGGAAACCTTAGCATCCCTGATATAATTATTCTGCACCACGGTTTATACAGTGATAACACTTTTAGTATGGGTGGTATTATTGCTAGACGGTTAAGTATGAACCGTACTAAGGGTCCCATCTTTGGAGGCGTCTATGCCACACGCCTAGCTGCACATTTTAACATACCTATTAGGCATGCTGAGAAGGAAGAAAAGGTGTTGCCCCGTGTTTATCTAGATCATAAAAGTATGGTGGCACATGATTTTATTGTTAAGAATAGGGCAGGAGAGCTTAAGTATCAATTGTTCTTTAACAAACATTATCCTGAGACTATTATCCTGCCTGCTCCTTCTTTGTTTAATTTTCTAGGACCCTACCTCGTTACGTGGGCTGCCGTCCAAGCTTACAAGAATCCTGCACCAGCCCCGGAACAGGAAACACAAGATGAGCCTCCATGACAATCTGTTTATTCTTGGGATCCAGATATGACTGTCAGCCAGTGGTAGTCAGAGTCTTCTTCTTCATCACAGTATGATCCCAACTATTCCTCCTCATCACAGTACGACCCCAACAACTATTATTATGGATATCAGCCAGGCCAGTCGTGACCATATACCAACTTAGGCCAAAATCCTAAGCTTGGGGGAGTACGTATTTCTCACCGACATTACATTCATGTTCACACACACTCATTGCTAGATGTCGGTGTTCATGCTTTTTCATTGTAATATCCATGCTAGTTTATTTTCTTTTTTCCTACTTTCTTCTTGTGTGTTTGTTAAACCTTAAGAAAAACAAAAAAAATAGTAGTAGTTTATTTTTCTGCTGTAGTAGTAATAATTAAAAAGAAAACCCAAAAATATTTCCCGTTCTTCTTTTGCTTGTTGGGAGCTTTCCCATGTAAATAGTTTTATTTCTTTTCTTTTATTTGGGGGTCAGTAGGAGAAGACCATAATTAAATTGTTGAAGTGGCTCTTATATGCATTATTGTTGATTTAACCCAGAGCCCATATTGCCTTGTCTTCTCCTGTTTATTGAATGCTCGCAGATTCCAGCTTAGTCCAATGCACGTACACTCTTATTATTATTCACACCGTTCGGTCGTGCAAGTGAAAGGCAATTATGATGATATATGATGGGATGACCGAGATGAGAAAGGCACACCTGTAAATATGATGAGTCCCTCGTTCTTGATTCAGCTTATTATGAATAAACATGTTTGCAATGACAATTAGAGATCATAGTTGCTTGTGCCATGCTTGATTAGCTATGATTTATAATGGTTTACCTTGTGTGGCAACATGCTATTGAGATGATTATGATGTAGTATGATGGGGTGGTATCCTCCTTTGAATGATTTAAGTGACTTGACTTGGCACATGTTCACGCATGTAGTTGAAACAAATCAACATAGCCTTCACGATATTTATGTTCATGGTGGATTATATCCTACTCATGCTTGCATCCAATGTTTATTAATTTTAATGCATGTACATGGCTGTTGTCGCTCTCTAGTTGGTCGCTTCCCAGTCTTTTGCTAGCCTTCACCTGTACTAAGCGGGAATACTGCTTGTGCATCCAATCCCTTAAACCCCAAAGTTATTCCAGATGAGTCCACTATACCTTCCTATATGCGGTATCTACCTGCCGTTCCAAGTAAATTTGTATGTGCCAAACTCTAAACCTTCAAATAAACATTCTGTTTTGTATGCTTGAATAGCTCATGTATCAACCAAGGTTGTCCTTATCTTCCGTGTTGGGTGGGTTATTCTCAAGAGGAGTGGACTCCGCTCCTCACTCACGAGAAAATGGCTGGTCACCGGGATGCCCGGTCCCATGCTTTATGCAAACTAAATCAAAATTAATTGCAAACAAAACTCCCCCTGGGACCTGATGTATGTTGGAGGCACTCGTTGTTTCGAGCAAGCCATGGATTGACGCTTGTTGGTGGAGGGGGAGTATAAACTTTACCATTCTGTTTGGGAACCGCCTATAATGTGTTTAGCATGGAAGATATCGCCATATCTTAGTTGTTACGTTGACAATGAAAGTATACCGCTCAAAATACAATTTATCTCTATTTCAAAACCGAGCTCTGGCACCTCTACAAATCCCTCCTTCCCTCTGCGAAGGGCCTATCCATTTACTTTTATGTTGAGTCCTCACCCTCTTATTAAAAAGCACTAGCTGGAGAGCACAACTGTCATTTGCATTCTGTCGGATTTCGGGTTCCGGCAGACCCTTCAGGTTCGAGCACTGGGGTGCGCGCGGAGATTTCGCCTTCTACCTACCTGCGCCCCTCCGCCTCGCTAAGATCTAAGCTGTGGAAAGAACAACACAAGAGGCACAGGGTTTATACTGGTTCGGGCCACCGTTGCGGTGTAATACCCTACTCCAGTGTGTGGTGTGGTGGATTGCCTCTTGGGCTGATGATGATGAGCAATACAAGGAAGAATAGCCTCGCGAGGGTCTGTTCCTGGCTGGGGTGACGAACTGCTAGGAGGAGTTCAGTCACCCTTCTCTCTCTCTCTCTCTTCTCCGATTTTCCCCCCTTTTGCTACCCTGGGGGTGGCTAGTCCTATTTATAGGCAAAGGCCCTGGGCCTCTTCCCCAAATATTGAGCGGGAAGGGCGCCAACAATTGGCCATTTTGAAGGGGAACATCTGGTACACTTATCCTGACTAAAGTTGGTCCTCGCCTGCCAAAGGCTCTGGTGGTGATGCTGGCATGGGCTCCACAATGACTTCCTCCCTGCCGTTGGACTGGTCTTGGTCTCGTTGCACCGAAACGGGTGCCTTTGCTTGATGCTCTCGCCTGCGCTTGCTCCCTTTGCACCAAAGAGGAAAGGAGGACACTGCGCGGGCTGGCGCCCGCCTGGCGCCCTTGGTCGTCATGGCTTGTGTCACGGGCACCTCGTGAGGTACCCCGCCTTGATATCTCCGCCTCCTCGCGAGTCAGCCTGATGAGGCCGTGCCTGAGGAAGCTCCGTGTCGTCCGCCCTGCGAGGCTTGGCCCCTCGCGAGGGTCTTGGGTCTGTGTTGATGAAGACGGGCCGTGCTGGGCCCCCTTTGAGCCACGCCGCAGGCCGCAGGCAGGCAAGTCTGGGGACCCCCATTCCCAGAACGCCGACAGTAGCCCCCGGGCCCAAGGCGTGCCCGGACTTGGCCGTGTAGGGAGGCGAAAGGGCAAGAGAGAAGCGCCGCGGGCCCTAACAGCCCGCAGCCTTGGGCGCCGCGTGGCGATTAACTGGACGTGGGCGTCTCCACAACCGCGCGAGTTGATAAAGGAGCGGCATCTGCCTAGGCTTTGCTTTTTGCTTTCTCCGGTTGCCGCTCAGATCCCCTTTCTTGCGCCTCTCCTTCCTTCCTCCAAAATTTCCAGATCTACTCCGACCGCGTGACCTATGAAGCCATGGCGCCTCGTCAGTCCCCGGACGGAGCTTGGTACTCGTCCGCCCTGGACTCGCCGAACGTGTCGGAGGCGAGCCTCGCCCGGTTGCACCGGATGGCGGCGGCGCAGGGCATCGACGGGGCCAAGGTGTTCAAGGCCGGCTCCGCCACACCTAAGGGCCAAGGGAGCACCTTCTATCCGTTCTTTGTAAGCGCCATTGCTGCTGGCCTGGTGCCTACCTTCTCCGAGTTCTTCTTCTCTGTCCTCCGCCATTATAAGCTACAGGCGCTGCATCTCCACCCCAACTCCGTCCTTCTCCTGGCAATCTTCGCCTATTACTGCGAGGCTCACGTAGGGGTGCAGCCCTCCGTGGCCTTGCTGCGCCACTACTTCTACCTTCGGACCTCTCGCGGTCCTGCTTCCGCGTGCGCGAGCTACATCGCGTACGGTGGCGCCATTGCCATTTCGAACCCCGGGAAAAGGATTGAGGGCTTCAGGAGCAAGTGGGTCTTGGCAGATGCTGGGCGCATCCACCCTCGGCTGATCTTGCCCACGGAGCAACCCACGAGCTCCAGCGATTGGGGTCGAGCGGAGCTCGCGGACCCCCGCGCGAAGCTGGTGTTGGAGAAGATGGACGCGGATCTGAGGCCGGCCAACATGGCGGCGGCGAAGCTGACCGGCGCGTCGCTGCTGAGGGAATTCCTGGAGCACCAGCTGGCTCCACTTCGGCAGTACTCACTTTCGATGTGGAGGCCCCATCCGAGCCCCGCGGCCTTGGCCGACGGAGATCTGGCTGCGGTCCTCCAATCTCTGGTCGGGGGCGATGTGGCGAGGTTGGAGGGCGCTCCTACGCCCTTGTTCCTCCGCGACGACTAGGAGCGGGTAGTGGAGTCCATGGCCGTCTTCAACGGGGACGGGCCCGTGCCCATGGAGACTCCCGGGGAATCGGTGGACGTGTCCTCCGACGACTCCAGCGAAGAGGAGGAAGGAGGGGAGCAGGAGAAAGGGCCTGACTCCGAGGCGACTGACGGAGTGTCGAGGGCTGCCCTCCCCCGGCGCAGGTCCCGCGTTCTCCGCCTCTCTCCGAGCGATGACGACGAGGATGATGACGAGCAGGACGGCGGGAGCTTGCCCCCGATCCCGAAGAAAGACAGGACCGGGCTGATCTCCCGCGGGTCTGCCCCGGCCCCGAGGCGGACCGCAAACGCACCTTCCGCTTCCAAGCTTCCCGAGGTTGACCCTTCCAGCCGGCTTTCAGGCTTCAAATTTGGCTGGAGGCCGCTTGAGCTTACTGGCGACGACCCGTAAGCGCTTGATTCTTGTCTTTATTTCTTGTTCTGCTTCTGAGGCCTGACGTTCGCATCTCTTGGATAGGCTGGCACCCGCAGCAAAGAACCCGAAGGGAGCTCCTGAGGTTCCATCCGTGGCAGCGCCTCTGCCCGCGAAGGAAGGTGACCGCGACGCGCGGGCTTCTCCTGCCCGGTCGTCCTCGCGAGGCCTGTCTGAGCCCGCTGGGGCGAGCTCAGCCCCCATGGCCCAAGTGACTCCCGAGGTGCCTTTGCCTGCTGCCGCCACTACAGCCGCTGGGGCGCAGCAGGCTTTGCCTCAGGATGCTGTGGTCGCGCTGCCGCCTTCTCCTCCTACTCCACCGACTGCTGTCTCTCCGACTCCTCCTGTCGTTCTGGATCGTGCTGCTATTGAGCTGGACCAGCTGCGGCAGGATCTTCTTGGCGCCCACCCTCGCTTGGTGGTCGGGCGCTTAGAGCTGGCTTCAGGATGGATTCGCTCCGACACTTCGATTCGGGCGGCGCTGGTCCAGGCCTCGACGGCTTGCGATGAGGAGAGGCAGGCCGTCCTTGAGGCAAAGGCTGCTCGTGACGCAGCCCTGGGGGAGGTGGTCGATGTCCATGGTCGCTGCAAGGCGCTAGAGGACGAGCTGCAAAGCCTGCGGGACTAGCTCGCGAAAGAGGTCCGCCTTCGCCAAGAGCAGGAAGAAGGCATGAAGGCTCGCGAGGCGGCTGTCGAGGGCCGGGAGGCCAAGCTCAGGAAGCGCCACGACCGCCTAGCCGCGCTGGAGCAGGAGCTGGGGGCGAGGAAGGTCGAGCTGGACGACAAGGCCCAGGTTCTTGCCGAGGACCGCGTGGCCTTCGCGGAGATGGAGGCGAAGGCTCGCTCCTCGCTGAGGACGCTTTACGACAGCGGCCTGGAGAGCCCGCTGGCTGGCGCCGAGGACGGCCCCGCCAAGCTGCTTCCCTTCCTGGTTCGCGCTCTTGAAGATGTCGCCCTTGGCCTTGGCCCCACGGCCGAGGCCGAGGCGTGTGTCCTGTCTTCTGCAGCGCTGACGCGGGTCCACACCCACATCTACCTTCGCGATCCCGGCGTCGACCTCGACAGCCTGCTGGAGCCAGTAAGCGGCGAGCGTGCCGCTGCCGCTGCCGAGGCCGTGAAGGGTCGCGTGGAGGCTCTGCTGGGGAAGTTCCGGGCCTTCAGCACCAAGCCGAACCAAGGCGCGGCCGACCCCGCTGGTCCATGAGGCGAACCCACTCCGCGCTGCTCCACCACCGACAAGTGACTCCGTTGTGGCTCCTGTCCTGCCTTTAATTCCTGCACATGTACCGTGCCTCGGGGAGGCGTTTAAACTTGCGTTTGGCATTGAGATAACAGTGTGGACTGTAATATTTGCTTTTGAATTCCTTGAAATTTATGCTTTTCCTTCCTACTTGCTTATGTTCTACGCCGGCAGAGCCCGGCCCCGCGCATACCTCAGCCGCCGTTAGCCCCGACCGGAAACCAGGACGGGACCAAGGAGTGAGGGGCTACGTGACAAGTTAGGCTCCTGAGTCGCGATGCTCAGGAGTCCCCCTTGGCACACGAACAGCAAGTAGGAAGGTGTGATGTGGGTGGATCTACCGTTCTACGTCTGCAGGGCCCGGCCGCGCGCATACCTCAACCGCCGTTAGCCTTTCGGAACTAAGGAGTGAGGGGCTACGTGACCAGTTAGGCTCCTGAGTCGCGATGCTCAGGAGTCCCCCTTGACGCTCAAACGGCCTTCGTACCTTGGCTCCGCTCGGGGAGAGACGCGCAACGAACCAGGCCTCGGGGGGCCTGGCTGGGTGGCGTGCGTCTGGGCATGACCTAGGCACAGCCCCGTGCCCAGCCCCCTCGCGCGGCACTCCCGAGGGGGGGCGTTACGATGAGGCTAGACACTAAGCTCTGGGCTCCCTGAGGTTGATGCGGCCTAGGGGCCGCCCTCATTTGTTTATCACCAGCGCGGAGCATAGCGCTTCCGTATGTGTACGGGCATAGCCGCTCCTCGGCAGTGTCGTCAGCCAGCACGGAGCATGGTGCTTCCACTGGTACGTGGGAGGGGGCTCCCCTCCGGGAGGAGCCCCCGGGGCGTGTACAGCCCCGCCCTGACACGTGGCTGGCACGGTAGGGCCTGGCGAGGTGTATCTGTGCACCCGTGAGCCAGCGCGGGACTCACGGGGCCCTACCTCTAGGCGGGTTGCGCCTGGCACTGGGCCTTATATTGTAATGTGTCCCTGCAAATTTGGTTAGATGCCGGCACTCTACGTCCTCGGGTCCCGGCCCTTGAGCTAGTCTCAGCCGTCGCTGGTATGCCAGGTCGCGATGCCGTGGACAAGGCCAGAGGGTGTGGGCTGGAGAGCCAGTAAGAGCCCTGAGTCGCGATGCTCAGGTACCCCCCTTTAACGTGCAAGTGGTCGGCATGGAGAAGAAGAGGTGCCGCGGACAGGCATCAAATAATCAAGCATGGTGGGTCGAACGCATAGCCGGAAATAAACGCAAAAGGGAACATGCCGCTGGGTCTGGCCCGAGCGACTTGGGGATGATGCAGCCCGTGGGGCGCCCCCAACAAGGTAAGCTAACAACATGAAATAAAAGGGATACATGCCGCAGGGACAGACCCACGCGGCCTGGGAATAATGCAGCCCTGGGGGGCGCTCCCAGCTGGAAATGAAACTTGAAAGATGTCACCTGATGATGTTGGGGACGAAGGAGTGTTGGTGTAGCTGACTCGGTGGGCTGCGGAAGCCGATCCTCACGAGCCCCCAGGCCCAGGAGCCTCGGAAGGCTCCGGAGGCGCTGGTGGCTCCTCGTGGACCATCTCCATCTCTGCCAGGGCTGCGGAACGCCTGGCCTCTTGAGCCTCCATGATGCCCCTCATGAGGCGCTGGTACGTGGCAGCCGCGTTTGGCAAGCCGTAAGGCGTGCGAACGTAGCTGTGGGGTGGACCTTCGCAGCGCCCCACTCGTGAGGGACAGAGGCGCTCCAGAGAGGTGACTCGATTGAGCCCTGGTATGTCGATGCAGACGCGCAGCCCACCATCCTCGCCTGGATGGGGGGCCACAGCTGGTAGGCGGCGGCCGCCTCTCATGACTCTTGACTCCTGTAGCTCCTGAATGGCCTTGCTGACGAACTCCTGAGGGTCTGGCCCTCCTTGCCTTACTCATTCTTGAGGGAAACATGCTTTGAAACACGCCTCCATGTGGTGCCCAAGCGCCTCCCTCGTGACCTTAGCCATGTCGGTGGCCCTCCAGGGGAGAGCCCCCGAGCCCTGCCTAAGGAGGGCGCCAGGCGCGCTTTCCTATGCGATGGAAGGAGGTTCCCCTGGGCAGGCGCGGGCCCTGAGGGGCCTGCCTCCTGAGGGGCCGGGCCGGACGATGTCTTCTTCTTCTTGGGGGCGGTCTCGGGAAGCCTCCTGCTTCCGCGATCCGGGTCTTCCAGTGATGCGGCCTGAAAGGCTCGTTCCAGGGAACACACTGCGTCCTTCTCTTCACAGGGCACCGTGATGACTCCACCACTTCCTGGCATCTTGAGGACGTTGTAGCCGTGGTGAGTCACGGCCATGAACTTTGCCAGCGCTGGGTACCCAAGGATGGCGTTGTACGGCAGGCGAATGTGAGCGACGTCGAAGTCGATGAGCTCGGTGCGGTAGTTGTCGCGTGCCCCGAAGGTGACAGGGAGGCGGACCTGCCCAATCCGGACCGTGGAGCCGTCGGTGACTCCGGAGAAGGGCTTGGTTGGCTGAAGCTGGGTGTAGGGCACTTAGAGATTGTTGAATGTTTCCACGGACAGGACATTGAGCCCTGCCCCGCCATCGATGAGGGTCCTGGTGACCACCACGTTGCTGATGATTGGGGAACAAAGCATCGGGAGGACTCCGGCTGTGGCCGCACACTTGAGCTGATCTGCTGAGCTAAACGTGATGGCGCACGCCGACCACCTGAGAGGGCGCGTGGCTTCCAGCTTGGGGAGGACTGCATTCACTTCGCGGGCGAACTGCTTGAAGATGCATTGAGAGGCTGGGGCTTGAGCCCCGCCCAGGATGCAGGCGATCGCGCGCAGCTCCTGGAAGCCCCCAGCCCCCTCGTCCTGATGGCGGTCCTCGTTTCTCCTTGGCTGCGGTGGCAGCGGAGGGGGGCCTGCGTTGCCTTGCGGGCGATCCTCGCGAGGCTGATCCCTCCAGTTTCCCTCGTGAGGCGGGTCTTGCCAGTGATCCTCGCGAGGTCGATCGCGCCACCCCTGGCGCGGGCGGCGGTCTTCCCAGTGTCCTGCGTTCCTTACTCCTCCTTGACCGTAGCCCCAGTCACCGCGGTCGGGGCGACGGCCGATCCATCCTTCTCGCACGGCTCGGAGCTCTTGACACTCGTTGGTGTTGTGGGTGTGGAGGTCGTGGTACACACAGTATCGACTGCCCTTGGGAGGTTCGGGCTGATCTCTGCCCCGCTTGGAATCTGGTTCTGCCGCGAGCACGGCAGCCCCCTTGCGCTTCACATCCTTGGCCTTGGGCTTCTTCTCTTCTGGGTCTGCGGCAGGCAGCTCGAGGAGGGAGAGATGCCCTTCCTCAGCCCTGGCACACTTGGTTGCCAAGTTCAACAACTCCAAGGAAGTGCACAGGTCTTCATGCATCGCCAGCTCCTCCTTCATCTTGACATCGCGCACGCCGTCGGAGAAGGCTGAGATGATGGCCTCCTCGGTCACCATGGGAATCTTGAGGCATGCGTTGTTGAAGCACTGGATGTACTTCTGCAGGGTCTCTCCGGGTTGTTGCTTGATACGGCGCATGTCGCTCACGGCGGGTGGCCAGTCGCGAGTACCTTGGAAGTTGGCGATGAAGCGGGTGCGCATCTCGTCCCAGGAGGAGATCGTGCCTGGAGCAAGGTTCAGGAGCCAGGTGCGGGCCCCGTCCTTGAGCGCCATGGGAAACTAGTTCGACATGACCTTCTCGTCTCCGTTGGCAGCTTCGATGCCCAGCTCATAGAGCTGGAGGAACTCCGCAGGGTCGGCCGTGCCATCGTAACGAGGAGGCAGGTCTGGCTTGAACTTGTCGGGCCATGCGACGCTGCGTGGCTCGGTGGTGAAGGCGCGGCAGCCTACTGTGGCCACGGGAGGCCTTGGGTGACGGAGAGCTTGGTCTTGCATGTCCCCACGCGCTGCAGCTAGGAGCAGTGCGGGGTCTTGACGTGCGGGAGGAGGAGCATGGTCGTGACGTGCTGGTGCAGGGAGCGCCCGGGCAGCTTCTTGCGGGCGAAGGATTTCCTGGCAGCTCTACTCTTGCCGCGCTGGCACCTGACGGAGCGGGTTCCGCCCAGGGGCCACGCGCCTTGGAGCCATGGCGCCTTCTTGGGGAGGAGGCAGCCAGGGCGTCGCCGGAGCTTCGTTGCCCGCGCGGGGCGGGTTGCGGTGCAGCGGAACGGATGGCGCAGGAGAGCCCCCTGCGGCGCGGACGAGCTCGATGACGCGGTCGAGCCATTCTTCATAGACGTCGTCGATGGGACGGTAGCGCAGGAGCTCGTTTGCCGCGATGAGCGCAGCTCGAGCCTCCATGGGCGCGCGGAGCGCGCGGGACGAAGAACCAGCTGGGGTGAGCGAGGGAGTAGCGGTGCGGCCGTCTTGCCACACGGACGGATGCTGAGACGACGCTTGCCGCTCGTCCCCCGCCGGGCCGGTGGCGGCGTTGACGGCAGGTTACGGGGAACGGCGAGGACGCCCGCCGACAGGAGCCGTCTGGGCGACGCGGGAAGCGAGAGCGGCCCGGCGCTCGGCGCGGGCCCGACGAGCGTCAGACATGGACGCGATGTTCGGAGGAGAACGGGGTGGTGGAAGACGAATTCCGGCGCACCCCTACCTAGCGCGCCAAATGTTGGATTTAGGGTTCCGGCAGACCCTTGAGGTTCGAACACTGGGGTGCACGCGGAGATTTCGCCTTCTACCTACCTGCACCCCTCCACCTCGCTAAGATCTAAGCTGTGGAAAGAACAGCACAAGAGACACAGGGTTTATACTGGTTCGGGCCACCGTTGCGGTGTACTACCCTACTCCAGTGTGTGGTGTGGTGGATTGCCTCTTGGGCTGATGATGATGAGCAATACAAGGAAGAACAGCCTCGTGAGGGTCTGTTCCTGGCTGGGGCGACGAACTGCTAGGACGAGTTTAGTCACCCTTCTCTCTCTCTCTTCTCCGATTTTCCCCCTTTTGCTACCCTGGGGGTGGCTAGTCCTATTTATAGGCAAAGGCCCTGGGCCTCTTCCCCAAATATTGAGCGGGAAGGGCGCCAACAATTGGCCATTTTGAAGGGGAACATCTGGTACACTTATCCTGACTAAAGTTGGTCCTCGCCTGCCAAAGGCTCCGGTGGTGAAGCTGGCTTGGGCTCCACAATGACTTCCTCCCTGCCGTTGGACTGGTCTTGGTCTCGTTGCACCGAAACGGGTGCCTTTGCTTGATGCTCTTGCCTACGCTTGCTCCCTTTGCACCAAAGAGGAAAGGAGGACACTGCACGGGTTGGCGCCCGCCTGGCGCCCTTGGTCATCATGGCTTGCGTCACGGGCACCTCATGTGGTACCCCGCCTTGATATCTCCGCCTCCTTGCGAGCCAGCCTGATGAGGCCATGCCCGAGGAAGCTCCGTGTCATCCGCCCCGCGAGGCTTGGCCCCTCGCGAGGGTCTTGGGTCCGTGTTGATGAAGACGAGCCATGCTGGGCCCCCTTTGAGCCTCGCCGCAGGCCGCAGGCAGGCAAGTCTGGGGACCCCCGTTCCCAGAACGCCGACACATTCATCACTGTTAATTTATGTTGGGTATGACTATGATTGGATCTCTTTTACCATGAATTACAATGTCTAGTCAGTCATTGATCTTTAAAGGTGCTTTGCATTTATGTTTTGCGGTCTCAGAAAGGGCTAGCGAGATACCATCTTGTTATATCATATTATGATTGTTTTGGGAAAGTGTTGTCATCCGAGATTTATTATTATGACTTGCTAGTTGATTATGATATTGATATGAGTAATTATGAGACCTGAGAATTATTGCAAATGTGGTTAGTTATGATCTATGCTGAAAACTTGAATGCTGGATTGACATAGTTACAATAACAAGAGCAAACAGAGTTTCTAAAAGTTTTTCTTTCTTTCAGTTTGTCAACTGAATTGCTTGAGGACAAGCAAGGGTTTAAGCTTGGGGGAGTTGATACGTCTCCATCGTATCTACTTTTCCAAACACTAACCCGGACTGATGCTATTTTCAGCAGAATTGCCATGGTGTTGTTTTATGTGCAGAAATCAAATATTCTCGGAATGACCTGAAACTCCACGGAACATCTTAGAAAAAACAAAAAAAATCCTTGCCAAAAATGAAGACCAGGGGGCCCACACCCTTCTCACGAGGGTGGGGGCACCCCCCCCTAGGGCGCGCCCCCTACCTCGTGGGCCCCCTGGATGCCCTCCGACGTCAACTCCAACTCTATATATTTGCTTTCGGAGAGAAAAAATAAGAGAGAAGAAATCATCGCGTTTTACAATACAGAGCCGCCGCCAAGCCCTAAAACCTCTCGGGAGGGCTGATCTGGAGTCCGTTCGGGGCTCCGGAGAGGGGCATTCGTCGCCATTGTCATCATCAACCATCCGCCATCACCAATTTCATGATGCTCACCGCCGTGCGTGAGTAATTCCATCGTAGGCTTGCTGGACGGTGATGGGTTGGATGAGATTTATCATGTAATCGAGTTAGTTTTGTTAGGGTTTGATCCCTAGTATCCACTATGTTCTGAGATTGATGTTGCTATGACTTTACTATGCTTAATGCTTGTCACTAGGGCCCGAGTGCCATGATTTCAGATCTGAACCTATTATGTTTTCATGAATATATGTGAGTTCTTGATCCTATCTTGCAAGTCTATAGTCACCTACTATGTGTTATGATCCGGCAACCCCAAAGTGACAATAATCGGGACCACTCCATGTGATGACCATAGTTTGAGGAGTTCATGTATTCACTATGTGCTAATGCTTTGTTCCTGTTCTCAATTAAAAGGAGGCCTTAATATCCCTTAGTTTCCAATAGGACCCCGCTGTCACGGCAGGGTAGGACAAAAGATGTCATGCAAGTTCTTTTCCATAAGCATGTATGACTATATACGGAATACATGCCTACATTACATTGATGAATTGGAGCTAGTTCTATGTCACCCTGTGTTATGAGTATTACACGATGAACCGCATCCGGCATAATTATCCATCACTGATCTGGTACCTGCAAGTTTTCCATATACTGGTTCTCTCTTATTTACTTTCCCGCTCCAACTGTTATGAATCACTACAAAATACCAAAAACATTACTTTTGCTGTCTTTACTTTTGTTGCCGCTACCACCATTATCATATTACTTTGCTACTAAACACTTTGTTGCAGATACTAAGTTTCCAGGTGTGGTTGAATTGACAACTCAGCTGCTAATACTTGAGAATATTCTTTGGCTCCCCTTGTGTCGAATCAATAAATTTGGGTTGAATACTCTACCCTCGAAAGCTGTTGCGATCCCCTATACTTGTGGGTTATCAGGACCCCGCTGCCACGGGAGGGTAGGACAAAAGATGTCATGCAAGTTCTTTTCCATAAGCATGTATGACTATATTCGGAATACATGCCTACATTACATTGACAAACTGGAGCTAGTTCTGTGTCACCCTAGGTCATGACTGTTACATGATGAACCGCATCCGGCATAATTCTCCATCACCGATCCATTACCTACGAGCTTTCCATATATTGTTCTCCGTTTATTTACTTTCTGTTGCTATTGCTATCATCACTACAAAATTCCAAAAACATTGCTTTTACTGCCATTACCTTTTGTTACCGTTACCACTACTATCATATTACTTTGCTACTAAATACTTTGCTGCAGATATTAAGTTTCCATGTGTGGTTGAATTGACAACTCAGTTGCTAATACTTGAGAGTATTCTTTGGCTCCCCTTGTGTCGGATCAATAAATTTGGGTTGAATACTTTACCCTCAAAAACTGTTGCGATCCCCTATACTTGTGGGTTATCACACCCGCCAAGAAGGACCTGAGTCACATTACTTGTTTCAAGTGCGGGAAGACTGGACACTATGCCATCGAGTGTTCTGAAGCAAAGAATGGGAATGGCAATGGAAACTCTGGGAAGAAGCCCAACCCATTCAACAAGGGACAAGTGAACCACGTGAACGTGGAGGAGGTTGAAGAGCAGCCAGATGCAGTTATCGGTAAGTTTTTGGTTAAGTCATTTACCGCAATTGTTCTTTTTGATACTGGTGCATCGCATTCATACATTTCAAGGGGATTTGTGGACAATTTGAAGTTACCCACCTTAGCCCTTAGGACACCCTTGCTAGTAAGTTCCCTAGGTGCAGAGTATATGGCCAGCCGATGGTGCGACCGGTTACCCTTAACCATTAGCAACCATGTTTTCCCCTTAGACCTAATAATTTTGGAATCCCAAGGATTGTATGTGATACTTGGTATGGATTGGTTATCGAAGTACGGAGGAAACATTGATTGCGCCAGTAAGTCAATTTTACTCACCACCCCGGAGGGAAAAAGGATTAAGTATGCATCCAGGTATACTCCCAAGAGTACTCACGTAAATTCTCTCACGGGAGTTGTTCAGGAAGAAGTGCCTGTAGTGAAGGATTACTCAGATGTATTTCCTGAGGAATTACCAGGCATGCCGCCAGACCCTGATATTGAGTTTTTGATAGAGCTATTGCCAGGCACTGGACCTTAATCGAAGAGACCCTACCAGATGCCTGCAAATGATCTGGAGGAGATTAAGAAGCAGATCAAGGAGTTATTGGAGAAAGGTTACATTCGACGAAGTTCATCGCCATGGGGAGCCCAGTGCTCCTGGTTGAGAAGAAGGATAGGTCTTTGAGAATGGTTGTTGATTATAGGGCATTGAATGAAGTGACGAACAAGAACAAATACCCATTGCCTATGATCAATGATCGGTTTGACCAGTTGCAAGGAGCAAAAACTCTTTTCCAAGATCGATCTTCGATTAGGATACCATCAGTTCAAGATTCGAGAAAAGGATATACCTAAGACATCTTTTACCACAAGGTATGGGCTATATGAGTACACGGTTATGTCATTTGGATTGACTAACGCCCCTGCCCATTTCGTGAGTATGATGAATAAGGTGTTCATAGAATTCTTGGATAAGTTTGTTGTGGTGTTCATTGATGATATCTTGGTATATTCAAAGTATGAAGAGGAACACAAGGAGCATTTGCGTTTGGTTCTTGAGAAGCTCAGGGAACATCAGTTATATGCCAAGTTTAGAAAATGTGAGTTTTGGTTGAAGGAAGTTGGATTTCTTGGACATGTTATATCAGGCGAAGGTATATCAGTGGATCCTAACAAGGTTCAATCAGTCACTGAGTGGTTGGCACCCACCTCAGTTGGAGAGATCCGTAGTTTTCTTGGACTCGCGGGATACTATCAGAGATTCTTTGACAATTTTTCCAAGATTGCGAAGCCTATGACGACATTTTTGAAGAAGGACACTAAGTTCAAATGGACTGAAGAATGTGAAGCAAGTTTCCAGGAGTTGAAGAAATGTTTGACTACGGCCCTAGTGCTGATTTTGCCAGATATATGCAAGGATTTCCAAGTGTATTGCGACGCGTCTTGCTTAGGACTTGGAAGTGTACTTATGCAAGACGAAAGAGTTGTTTCGTATGCCTCACGACAAATTTGACTGCATGAGTTGAATTATGCCACACACGAGTTGGAGTTAGCAGCTGTAGTGCATGCACTCAAGACTTGGAGAGATTTCCTTATTGGGAACCATTGTGATGTGTACATGGATCATAAGAGTTTGAAGTACATTTTCACACAGAAGGAGTTGAATCTCAGGCAAAGGAGGTGGTTGGATCTTATAAAGGATTACGATATTAAGTTGCACTATCATCCAGGAAAGGCCAATGTCGTAGCAGACGCTTTGAGCCAGAAGAGTTATGCCAATACCCTAGTAACAGGAGGTTTGCCTAGGGACTTAGCAGAAGATCTCAGGGAGCTTCGTTTGGAGATAGTTCCTAGAGGTTTTGTTACAACCATGGAAGTTCAGTCAACATTGTTGGGAAAGATTCGAGAAGCTCAGAAGGATGACAAAGAAATTGCCGAGATAAAGGAGAAGATGATTGAGGGCAAAGCCAAAGGTTTTCGTGAGGATGAGCACGACACCTTGTGGTTTGAAGACCGTATATTTGTGCCCAACAATGCCGAGATCAGGAAGTTGATATTACAGGAAGCTCACGACTCGCCATACTCGATACACCCCGAGAACACCAAGATGTATTTGGATTTGAAGGAGCATTTCTGGTGGACCGGAATGAAGAAGGATATTGTCAAGTATGTAGTCGTATGTGATGTATGTCAGAGAGTGAAGGCAGAACATCAGAAGCCAGCAGGATTACGCAGCCTATGCTGATGCCCGAATGGAAGTGGGATAAGCTTGGCATGGATTTTATCACCGAATTACCCAGGACCCGATCGGGATATGATTCTATCTGGGTAGTAGTGGACCGCTTGACCAAAGTAGCTCACTTTATCCCCGCGAAGACCACCTATACAAGTGCGAAGTTGGCCAAGATATATATGACCAGGATCATATGTCTGCATGGAGTTCCGAGGACCATCGCATCAGATAGGGGAACGTAGTTTACTTCAAAGTTTTAGCACCAGCTGCACCAGACCTTGGGTACCAGACTAGAGTTCAGTATCGCATTTCATCCGCAGACAGATGGACAGACTGAGAGAGTCAACCAGATTCTGGAGGACATGTTGAGAGCTTGTGCACTAGATTATGGATCGAGTTGGGACGACAACTTGCCCTACGCGGAGTTCTCATACAACAATAGCTACCAGGCCAGTTTGAAGATGGAACCATTTGAAGCCCTGTATGGACGGAGGTGCAGGACACTGTTAATGTGGAATGAAGTTGGAGACCGTCAGTTGTTTGGACAAGATTTGATTAAGGAGTATGAAGAGAAGGTTAAACTAATTCGAGATAGACTGAAGGTAGCTCAGTCCAGACAGAAGAGTTATGCGGACTCAAAATGCAAGGAGGTAGTCTATGAAATCGGAGATAGAGCATATCTGCGAGTGTCGCCTCTGCAAGGAGTTAAGCGTTTTGGAGTTAAGGGAAAGTTAGCCCCGAGATTTGTAGGGCCGTACCGTGTTTTGGAACGCATGGGAGAGGTTGCCTACAAGTTGGAATTACCCGAAGAACTGTTAGGAGTACATGATGTGTTTCATGTATCCCAGTTGAAGAAGTGCCAGAGATGGCCGATATCCCTCTGAGATTTAACCTCTGAGGATACGGTGCCCCTGGAAGCAATTCAGTTGGATAGTGATTTAACCTCTGAGGAGAAACCAGTCAAGATTGTCGAGTTTGCCAGCCGAGTTACTCGCAGCAAGGTTATCAAGTTTTGCAAAGTTCAGTGGAGCCACCATACTGAGGATGAAGCCACCTGGGAATGAGAGGACGACCTACGCAAAGACCACCCACACCTATTTTCTAGCCAACCCGAATCTCGAGGACGAGATTCATCTTAAGGGGGGTAGGTTTTAACATCCCAAATTTTCAATTTGGAATGTTATACGTAGGTCTTTCATGCATATCATATTTTACTGCATCTTGCTTTGCGATCCTCGAAATTCTAAGCAACTCCAGGACCCACGAAGAGAGTTGGGAATTTCGATATTTTCATATTTGAGTTTTCTCAAATTTTGAAAAGAGGATCAATTGGTTTTGATTATTTTTCTCTCCAAAAATATTCCATATTAAAATATATGAGAGGAGATAATATGACTTCTCCAAAATAAAATAAATATTGCAGGAAAAATATTAAAATCAATTAAGGTTTTTATTTGGATATTATTGCAATTTTATTTGAATTAGGAAAAAAATGCGTTTTTCAAAATTGCATTAGAGGTCCAAATAAATGTTCACATTGTCCGCAATATTATTAGAGGACCGGAATTTTTTTTTGAGGATTTTTGGAGTCCATTTAGTATTTATTTTAATTGTTTTTCTACGTCAGGATTTTTTTTAAAGAGTAACCGACCTACCGAGCCGTGTCCGTACAGGACACTGCACCCAGCCGGCCCTTATATGCCGAGGCCCGAGCCAGCGCCCCAGCCCACCCCAGCACCCCGCACCCAAAACCCTAGAGCGCCGCACCGCCCGCTCGCCCGATCCGCGTCGCCGCCGCCGCTTCGTCGCGCCGCTGTGTCGCCTTGCCGCCGCCGCCGTCCGCCGTGCCGCCCACCGCTGCCGTCTGCCGTGCCGCCCGCCGCCGCCGAGGTAACCACCGCCGCCAGTTTTCGCGAGAAAACCGTTCGGTTTTTTTAGAAACCCTAGTTTGTTTTTTTTCTAGATCGGTTTTTTCGGTTTTTTCTCGGTTTAGTTAAATAGCGGACCTTCATCCATACGTTCGTTTTAACGAACGCCGTTCACCCGTTAGCTGCAGACAGCGAACGTTCGTTCGTTAGTCTGTTCGTGAGTTTTCTTTTTCCAGGGTTTTTTCGCGATTATTTTCGATCGCGTTTTCTGCCTTAATCTTTGTTCTAGTATATCTTTTTGCTCATTTATCCGAATCAGGTGAAACAAGCGCCTAGATCTTCGTATTGAAGCCCTCTTTCTGTTTAACCAACTTGAACAATATTTGGTACTGTAAAATTTGACTTTAGTCCAGATTTGTAATCGGATCTTGTTTCTTTCGTAGTTTGAGTTTCGTTGCTCCGTTTGATTTGATTCTTTTCGCAAACCGGAGTTCTTCAATTGAACTTTCTAGTTATATCTTCTTATTTGAGTTTTCCCCGTGCATCTTTGCTTGATTTCTTATATATGCTATTGTTTGTTTGCGATAGAACACCCAGAGTGCGAAACGTGCTACTAGGAGTCTTTAGGTTTTGCGGATCATCAGCAAGGCAAGTAACACTTTGATCATAGCCCTTTATTACCCAGTTTTTATGCATTAGTTTCAACCCTCACACATTGCATGAGTAGGATCTCTTAACATGTGGGTTTGGGAAGTAGATGATGAGGTAGAACCTATTACCTGTTTTATTATCAAACCATTGAGAGTTACTTCTACGTTATTCTTATACTGCTATGCTATGCTTGTAGACATGGATTGAGTTTGAGAGTATCCATGACAGATGTGAGTTGTTAATTAATGCTTCAACTTAAGGTGGCAACTTTAATACACATCTGGGTGGATTGCTTGTGGGCACCTGGAGAATCCAGTGTTGTCCTAGGATATCCCGGAGTACCCGTGTGATCATCCTACGGTCCGCCACCCAGGCTCAAAGGGATCATAAGATTATTCATGCTAGAAACTTCGGTGTGCACCCACATGCCATTATGGGCTCTGGCATAGTGGAGTAAGTTGCATGACCTCTGCCAGTGGTAGACTAGCAGATGTAGGGGATGTAGGTTGGTACGGTCTACCCGGGGTTAGAGTTAATGCTTCTGAAAGACTGTGTCTCGGTCATCCGTTTCTCAAACACCATGTAGTGCGAGAACTCCAACGGAGGAGATCGAGTCTTGTGGGGAAAAGTGTGCAAACCTCTGCAGAGTGTACAAACTAATCATGGTTAGTCATGTCCCCGGTTATGGACATCTTGAGTATCTGGTACTTCAATTATTGATTTGATCTCATCACTCTCAAATTAATTTGTTGGGATGTTAATGACTACATTAATTGGGATTGAGTTGGAGGAACCTTCTCAATGATGTTTCAACTACCATGATAGTTAAATAAAATATATTCATTTGTTGTAGGGAAAAACTGGCTTTTCGCAAAAACAATATAACCATAGAGCCTCCACCAGCCATATGCATGTAGTGATAGCATTTATCTGTTCATTGCTCTCTTGTGTTAATTTGCGAGCATATTCCATGTGGTGACCCGTTTTCGGGCTGCAACGTATCATGTTGCAGACTTTTCAGACGACGAGTAAGGTGCCGTAGGTCGTTTGTCATGCACTCAGCTATGGCGTTGGAGTTGATGGACTCACTTTATCTTCCAAGCCTTGCGCTGTTATCGTTATTAGATGGCCTTAAGCCATATTTATTGTAATAAGTTCTCTTTTGAGACATTCGATGTAATAAGTTTGTGATTGCTACTCTGTTATAAATCCTTCGAAGTACTGTGTGTGTGTCAGCATTACCGATCCAGGGATGACACTGAAGCACAGATACTTGACCATCTGAGGTCGGGTCGCTACACACGCGCCCCCAAGCCCAATCCGAATTGGGAGGGGGCCGGCCCCCCTTTCCTTTTCTCCCTCTCCCTCTTCCTTCTCCTCCTACTACAACTAGGGAAGGGGGGAAAGCTACTCCTACTAGGAGTAGGAATCCCCCCTTAGGGAGCACCATAGGGGGTCGGCCCTCCCATCCTCCACTCCTTTATATACGGGGGAGGGGGGCACCCCATAGACACACAAGTTGATCTCTTAGCCGTGTGCGGTGCCCCTCTCCATAGTCTTCCACCTCGATCATATTGTTGTAGTGCTTAGGCGAAGCCATGCATCGGTAACTTCATCATCACCGTCAACATGTTGTCGTGCTGACGAAGCTCTCCCTCGGCCTCAGCTGGATCTAGAGTTCGAGGGACATCACCGAGCTGAACGTGTGCAGATCGTGGAGGTGTCGTGCGTTCGGTACTTGATCAGTTGGATCGCGAAGACGTTCGACTACATCAACCGCGTTACTTAACGCTTCCGCTTTCGGTCTACGAGGGTATGTAGAAACACCCTCCCCTCTCGTTGCTATGCATCCCTAGATAGATCTTGCGTGATCGTAGGAAATTTTTTGAAATACTGCGTTCCCCAACAGATACCACCCCCAACAGATCTATGGGTTACACGCCTTTCTTCATGGTTTACGGAGCATAGGCCGTTCTCCCTAGTGACATTCGTCATGACTCACCCTGTGTGGCGGCTTATGTTGAAGTCGATAATGAACAAGCATGTCAGGATGCTATTGACCTGTTGGATGACGAGCATGACCTTGCGGCGGCTCGTTCGGCGATTTACCAGCAAGATCTGTGTCGTTATCATAGCCATCGGGTTAAAACCGGGACCTTTCAAGAAGGAGATTTGGTGCTCCGACTCATCCAGGATCAAACTGACATGCACAAGCTATCCCCACCTTGGGAAGGGCCCTTTGTGGTCAGCAAAAATCTGAACAACGGGTCATACTACCTTATCGATGTTCGAGACCACAAGGACTCACGCACGTCGAAGGAGGAAACCCACCGGCCATGGAATATTGCTCATCTTCAGCCTTATTACATCTGAACCACTGGCTCTTCTGATGTACATATTTTTACCAATGTATATGTTTATGACTAGTATAATAAAGCCAGCATCCCTGATATTTCAGGGCCTCTATCGTTTCATTTCTGAGAATCATAGTCTTTATTGTCTCTTTATAAGATTGCTTGGGGGCTTCCTACTCATTGAGCATAGCTATGACTACCCTCTTGATCCAGCTTGTATGCCTTGATTGCAGAATGCTTGGGGGCTTCCTGCTCATTGAGCATAGCTATGACTACCCTACTGATCCGGCTTATACGCCTGGAATGAAATATTACTTGGGGGGCTCATTGTTAATGAACAGAGCTTTGTTGTCCCTTGTAATAGGCTTGGATGCCAGGTGTATTCACCAAAAATCCGGGTTATCCTGCCTTTGTTTGCCTGCCACTCTGACTAGGTAATCCTGGAATGACTCGCCGTACTCTTGACAATCAATCTTATAAAGACCTGAATTTGTCAAAGTTAAAACAGCGATTGGTCATGTGAGATCCGGCTTACGGGTTTGAATTAAGGTTTAACTCAGCGGTTGTGCGGCCCTTAAATAGCACTTGACATTGAGGCTTGGCAGCCTATGAACGCCTTGTTTTTTCTAATTTATATTTGCAACATTTTTTGAGATTCATCTTTGGTACCATGGTTGGAACTTGATTAGGGCCATGTTGCCTTATGATTTATATATGAATCTATCTGGAGTTTTGTTAACCTGGCCTGGCTTTGGACTTTAAGTGGCCAGTATGATGATTATGTACTTAGAGTTATGTGCTCTAAGTTTTGGGATGTTACCCTTGCTGCATATGGCGTTGTATATAAGCCAGCGGTATGAATAATTTGAATAGGGTGTTGTGCTCAGACTTTGGGTTGTTAACCTTACTACACGTCGCATGATAAGCCGACAGTGTGAACAAATATCACATGTATGATATTTATTTTGCTGTAATTATATGAGGTTTTTGATAAACCCGCCCTGGTTATGGACTATTCGGTCACCAGTGATTTTTATATGGGGTATTGTGACCGTCCCTGGGGTAAACCGCCAGGGCACTTGTTATGTGCTTATGTGCAGGAAAAAATTAAAAGCATGGTCCGCATAATTGATGATATTATAAGCATAAGTGGCAGATCTTCGAATGACGGATCGGCAGTGTTATGCAAATAAACACGCACGACGACGTGACAGATCATGGGTTTTCAACTAGCCTATTACAAGGCATCATATGGCCGCAAAATAATAAGTATTTTTGAGACACACATCATCCAAATGCTATGGTTGGTAAACCGGCTCATGAATTAAGACTTCTAGTCTTGGCGGGTCAAAGCTTCCGGGTCATCCTACGCTGCTTCTTCTTCTCCTTGGTTACCCATTGGCTGGAAGTCAACCATAGCCCAGTTGATACCGGTCAAAGCTCTAAACATGACCTCGTCATCTATAAGACTTGATGGATCGATGTCAGGAGCGAAGGTGTGCTTATGAGTAGGCGGGATGAGATCCACCTCCTGATGAATCGGTGCCTTCACCTTCTTGTTCTCAGCGTCATAAGCCGCCTGATATTGGGATAGATCTGTGTCTTCATCCAGCTTGCTTGTTAATGGATGCATTTCCCTTGCTATTTTTGCAAAATCATCAGCGCTGAAGGGAGACCCGTCTTCTTTTACACTAGGGAAGCCATTGGCCAAATCTTCTGGATCAAGATCTGCTTGCCATGCCTTGGCCCGGCTTAGGGCAGTCATGGCACCGGCTATGGCGGTTGATCGCTTTAAATCTTCAATTCTTTGGGGCAGCACTGATAGCTTCTCTAGTGTTTCCTTGATGAGGGAGGGCGGATGTTTCTTATGAGTAGCAGCAGAGATTGTTCGTTGAACACCAGTGTATAGCTGCTCTACAGAGTATAGATAGCTTTACGCTTGATGCGCATGTCTGAACCCAGCTTGGCGCTTCGGGAGCCTACATCAGTAAAATTATTGGTAAACCGGCTGATGATTATGATATACTGTTAGTGCAAAGGAGAGTATTTTTTTGCTACTTACCGAAGATGGCCGACATCATGCTATTGATTTGATGCCTTAAACCAGGCATTCGTCAGTTACCAGTTTAAGGGCTGCTTCAGCATCCCCTACTCTTTTTAATGAAGCCGCCTTCTCGGTCTCCCAGCCGGTTTTATCAGTACTGAAGTTTTGTTTCAACTGCTCAATGTTTTCCAATGGAGTCTTCAGCTCTGATTTGGCTTTTCAAGTCTCAGATTGTTGGATTTCAATGTTGGCCCTCAGATCATTGACTTGGGATTCCTTTATGCTTAATTCAGCCTGCAACATGAATAAGATAGGAGGCATTATGATCATGTTATTTGAAGTCCCAAGCATAATACAACTATTTTACTTGGCACTTGGGGGCTAATGCATATTGCTCTTTTTTTAAAACAATTCTATGATGACCCGGCTACACTGCTATGACTATAGCCGACTCATGGGGGCTACGCAGCTGGATTTTATTCATAGTAATAGTGATAAGTCCCAGCTTATTCATGATGATTAAGCCGGCCCTTGGGGGCTACACATGCAAATTTGTTCATTGTTACTCGAAGATCCAGCTTAACTTGTCAGTATAAGCCGGTCCTGGCGAGCTATGTATGTGAAATTACAAGCCATATTTTGATGACCTGACTTTAGTTATACAGCTTAAGCCGGCCCTTGGGGGCTAATTGGTGATTCTGTAGTTCTAACAGGCTTTGACATGGATATCAAGTTCAACAAGAATGTTTAATATCTACAGCATATTCAAAATTATCATATCCAGTCGACTTGGCGGCTGACAGATATATCTACGAAGAAGATGATAGTGTTTACCTCAATGCACTCCTTCATCAGGTTGACCAAGCCGGCTTCAAAGTCGCGGCCGGTGTGGAGGCGGTTCAAATAGCCTGCATGAAGCTCCTGGGCATTAAATTGATCATAGCTCTCCAAATTGAAATTCCACTTTCCCTTATCAACACCAAAAAATTCTTCTTTGGCACTGTGTTTTGATAGGATAGTGGGGTTGCCTGGGGCTTTGTAAGCCGTCCCAGTAATCATTATGTCCTCAGTTTCCTGAGCTAGCTGAGCGGGACTGGGCGGCTTGGCTGGTTCCAGGTCAACATTTATGGGATCCGCAGTGATTGGGTGTTCTGGTGGCGGTCCATCCATAGCAGCTTCTAAAACTTGATGCAAAGTCTCGGAAGTGGCATGTCTCTCCGGATCAACAGTCTTTGGCTCTTTAGCCGGTTTATCAATTTTCTACTTCTTGCTGGGCTTTGCCATAGCGCTAAAAAGGAAGTACAAGACAGAGTTAATATGACAATTATATGCATGATTAGAAGTGGATAGTCTTAACATTCTTACCCAGGCACAGTCTTGAAGACTGGGATTTGAGTTCCCGTTGAGTCGCTAGAGGAGGAGTGAGATGTTCCCTGGTAATTTCAGTCGGAAGGGTTAAGAGGTTGACAAAAAAGACTGGCCTTGGGATAAGCTAAGTCGGAAATTTGTGAAACCCCGACACGGTGCTTGCGAGGAACCGGTGTGTTGGGCAAATCGGAGGATAAAATCCCACCGCTGCTATTCCGAGTCATAGGGCGAGCTTCGTGCTGCTTTTTCTTCAAAATAAAGTTGGGATCCAAGTAAGCTAAAGGGTGAGAGAATTTTACTTTCCGTCTTGCTTGTCGAGTTTTCTGTGTTGGCAGAGGTTTTGAGCCGGAGGAAAGAGTAATTACCTCTTCATCATGTGCACGGCCGGCTTCCACGTCATCCTGATAATGGTCATTGTCAATAAGATGTACAAAAAATGAGCCAAGGGAATCAAATTCTACCTCCGACTCATCGTCATCATCATCATCATTATCATCCAAGTTGAATAGCTCGGCAGGATTAGTCTTCTTCTTGGCGGGTTTTTTTGGTGGATTTGCTTTTTGTCCGGGTCTTCTTGACCGGCTTATCTAACTTCTTCTTCCAGAAAGGAGAATCAGCCTGCGCAAATAAAGTGGTTTATGAGAAGACAGTTTAAACGAAAGATAGTCCTTAAGTCGGAAATAGCTTAAAACGCTTACGGCTGGCGTTGGTTGACAACGCAGAAAGGATTCAATCCAACTTTGCTGCAGTCTTCCAGACTCTCATTTAGGAGAGATTTGGTCATATTATTGATGTCATCTTCAGTTATCTCTGTCTGGCAGTGGCGAAGCGGATCTTTCAAATCGCTAGTATACTCACACATTAAGTCGGGTCAGTGGCTTAGTGGCAATATCCTCCATGAAACCCAGCACCTGACAAGGTCGATGCCGGTTAAACCGTTAGCCATGAAGGCTCTGATTTTTGAAAAAATGGGCGCATATTTGGCCCGTTCCTTTGTGCTGATGCGTTGTGGAAGATGATGCATGTTGCTAAGCCGGCTGGCACGGTAACCCGGCAAAGGATTTTCCCCTTCTGGAGAAGTGTCTTGACAATAAAACCAAGTTCGGTTCCAGTCCTTGGGATGACTGAGCAGTGTGGCGGCTAGGAAAGTGGCTTCTTTCCATTGCTGAATAGAAATGCCACCTAATTCTAGGCTGGGCCCATCAGTAAACTCAGTCTGCCGGTTTATGTAATAAAATTCCCTGAACAGTTCCATAGTGGGCTCCTGTTGGAGGTAAGCTTCGCAGAACACTTGAAAATTACAGATGTTCGAAACAGAATTTGGCCCGATGTCTTGAGGATGAAGCTTTAAAAAGTGCAGCACATCGCGAAAGAATTTTGAGCCGGGAGGACTAAAACCCCGGAGCAGATGATCAGTAAAGACAATTACTTCGCCGTCCTTGGGCTCAGGAGGAGTTTCTATGCCTGGTACCCTCCAATGGACATTTTTTTGGCTAGGACGCCTGTTTGAACATAGTCGTTCAAATCTTCCTCGGTGACCCGGGAAACGACCTAGTTGCATGCAGTGACAATCTTGCCCATTTTGAGGATGAAGGCCTAAAAGAAGAAATATTGCCGGTTTAAGATTAATTTGCTAAACAGGACCAATGATTCAAAGGTAAAAGTGCTATAAACGGTAAGCCAGAAGATGAACACGGAAGTACGTGCATATTCATATTGGTGGCTTAAAAGGGGACTAATGGTACCTGCCGGGTTAGGGATTATGTTGTTAAGCCGGACGGAGTTTAAAAGTCAAATACATTGTGCAGAACCAAAGTATGAGGATGAATAAGCAAGCATGCTTAAACCGTAGAATATTGTTGGGTTATGTAGGTTATGAAGCGTATGATGGCGGCTTAAACGGGGCCTAGTGTTATATGGCGGATCACAGTTTATGGTATAAGTCACCATGGTAGCTATGGTACTTCAAATCTATCAGTGAAAATTTCAGTAAGTGATGGACAAACAGATTTCACAGACTGGAGCTGTAGTTTTGGATCTGCAGCAATTCAGAAAAGGCAGTAAATTCTAAACTTCAGATGGCGGCAGCAGAAAAGTTCGTGTGCTCCGATGAGATCTTTTATGGAGAGAAGGTATTCTGATGTTAAAAACGAATGCTAACTACTACCGCACAAGTTTCATGCCATGTTCAGATCAAAAAGCTACTTGAGCTAAAGGAGAAAACGAAGAACGGGGAAGAACACTGATGAACAAAGCAGACCCTAATACAGATCTGAGGTATAAGCAGATGAGTACTTACAGATGTTGATGGACAGCGGTGGTGCGCCGATGTTCTCTGGTCTAATCAGGTTGATGCAGCGGACGGTGGTCGACGGTGGCGGAGCTCGGTCTGTAGAGGAGTCACGAGAGGAAGAAAAAGATGAGAGGGCGTGGGGGAAACAAGGACCCCCCCTACCTATTTATAACGCAATGATCAGATGGCATGTGCGGGAATCGAGGAGGCCGAAAAATGGTTATGAGGCTATACGAACGCCTCGATTTTTGAAATATCCACTAAAGCAAAATATTCATTGAGATATACTAAGCTCTAGGTGAAGTTAATGCAAGATGATGTCATGGCGAGTTAACATGATTCTATGAGCTGACATCTTGGCGGGTTACGACAAACTTCATAAAATGGACGATGCAAGATTTTGACAAGTCAAGCATTGAAGATTGATGTGAACAGGTTCAAATCAACCTGGGGCCTAATGTTAGGGATATAACTACTGGGTACGAGCCGCCCAGGAGGGGCCGGGTCGTACCACTGGCGACTTACAGATGAAGATGGCGGGTCATGGCAAGCTTATTGACTGCCCAAGACCGAGAGGCGACTTGAGGCCCAACAGGATGAACCGCCATGTGTATAACTTGTATTGTAAGGCAAGCTTAGTTAGTCACCAAGCTACACATGTTGTGTATGAGCCGGTCGGGACTCAGTAAGCCGCCGGGCATCAACCTGTGTATATAAAGAGGTGACCCGGCGGCAGGTTGAGAACAAGAAACAAGAGATCGAGAACTAGGTCAAGCGTATTCGCTCCCTGGTAATCGAAACCCAAGCAATACAACCCCAAACTGGAGTAGGCATTTACCTCATTGCGAGGGGCCGAACCAGTATAAACCCTCAGTGTTATTGATACGTCTCAAACATATCTAGTTTTCCTAATGCTTTTCCTCTTGTTTTGGACTCTAATTTGCATGATTTGAATGAAAGTAACCCCGGACTGACGGTGTCTTCAGCAGAACTACCATGGTGTTGTTTTTGTGCAGAAATAAAAGTTCTCGGAATGGAACGAAACTTTGCGAGGAATTTTTGTATAATATATAAGAATTTCTGGAGCCCAGACCTATCGAACGGGGGCACCTGGGTGGGCACAACCCACCAGGGTGCGCCCCCCCCCCCTCACCAGGCACACCGAGGTGGGTTTTCCCCACCTGGTGGCCCCTCAGACCCTGAAACCAATGATATAAAATCCTATTTTTCCAGAAAAAAACAGGGAGAAAGAATTATCACGATCCATGAGATGGAGCCACCGCCACCTCCTGTTCTTCATCGGGAGGCCAGATCTGGAGTCTCTTTGGGGCTCCGGAGAGGGGGATCTTCATTCTTCGTCATCACCAACCCTTCTCCATCGCCAATTCCATGATGCTCCCCACCTGGAATGAGTAATTCCTTCGTAGGCTCACTGGTCGGTGAGGAGTTGGATGAGATTCATCATGTAATCGAGTTAGTTTTGTTAGGGCTTGATCCCTAGTATCCACTATGTTCTAAGATTGATGTTGCTATGACTTTGCCATGCTTAATGCTTGTCACTTTGGGCCCGGGTGCCATGATTTCAGATCTGAACCGTTTATGTTATCAGCATTATATCCATGTTCTAGATCCGATCTTGCAAGTTATAGTCACCTACTACGTGTTATGATCCGGAAACTTGGAGTGACAACAACGGGACTTCTCCCGGTGATGACCGTAGTTTGAGGAGTTCATGTATTCACGGTGTGTTAATGCTTTGTTCCGGTTCTCTATTAAAAGGAGGCCTTAATATCCCTTAGTTTCCAATATGGACCCCGCTGCCACGGGAGGGTAGGACAAAAGATGTCATGCAAGTTCTTTCCATAAGCACGTATGACTATTTAGGAATACATGCCTACATTATATTGACGAACTGGAGCTACTGCCCTATCGCCCTAGGTTATAGCTGTCTCATGATGAATGTCATCCTACAAGTCACCGATCCAATGCCTACGAATTTATCTTATATTGTTCTTGCTAAGTTACTATTGCTATCGTTACTATTGCACTTGCTACAAAACTACTGCTATCACTATTACCGTTACTGTTACTGTTGTCACTATTATCAAAACTATCATATTAATTAGCTACTGATCACGTTGTTGCAGATAATTAATCTCCAGGTGTGGTTATTGATAACTCAGCTGCTAATACCTTCAAATATTCTTTGACTCCCCTTGTGTCAAATATATAAATTTGGGTTGAATACTTTACCCTCGAAAACTGTTGCGATCCCCTATACTTGTGGGTTATCAAGACCTTTTTCTGGCGCCGTTGCCAGGGAGCATAGCTATATTTGTTGAGTCACTTGGGATTATTACCAATTTATCACTATGAAGAATCTGAAGGATGCTAAGACTAATATATTTCCCTCAAATATGAGGGGAGGTAAGGAACTACCATCCAGTGCTGCTTTAGATTCACCTTCTGTTATAAGTAAACTTGCAACACCACCACATGCTATTAATTCTGATATGTTGCAAGTTATTGATGATGCTACTTCTGCTATGGATAATGCTTATGATGATGCTAGTATCTTGCTTAATGATGATGTGCCACTTGGTGGCTTTCTTGATAAACAAATTGATAGAGTTATACACCATGATGTTGTTGAATCTGATGATGAGCTTGAAACTGAAAGTCCTGAAACACCTGCTAGAACTAGCCCTCCTAGATATGAATTGCCTAAGGTACCGGAAGGTTATGTTATGAGTGAGGAGACAACTGGAGATATTCTTGCTTGCAGAGATAGAGATGATCTGGAGAAATTACTATGCAAATACAAAGAAAAATCTCTGAATGCTAGAATGAAATGTGATCCTAAGTTTGCTACTTCACCTATATTTATTGATGATAAGGATTACGAATTCTCTGTCGACCCAGAGTTAATTACTTTGGTTGAATTTGATCCTTTCCATGGTTATGAAACTGAAACTGTTGTGGCACATCTTACTAAGTTGAATGACATAGCCATCCTTTTTACTCATGATGAGAAAACTCGCTATTACTTTGTTCTCAAATTATTTCATTTCTCATTAAAGGGTGATGCTAAAGCTTGGTACAATACTCTTGCTCCTGGTTGTGTGCGTAGTCCCCAGGATATGATTTATTACTTCTCTGAAAAATATTTTCTTGCTCATAAGAAACAAGCTGCCTTACAGGAAATATTTAACTTTGTGAAAATTAAAGAAGAGAGTCTCCCACAAGCTTGGGGCAGGCTTTGCCAATTACTTAATGATTTGCCTGATCATCCTCCTAAGAAAAATGAAATACTTCATATCTTCTATAATGGACTAACCGATGCTTCTAGGGACTTCCTAGATAGTTGTGCTGGTTGTGTTTTTAGGGAACGAACTATTGGACAAGCTGAGGAATTATTGAATAACATATTGAAAAATTATGATGATTGGACTCTTCATGAACCACCGCCTAAACCCACACCGAAGAAGAGGGGTATATTATATCTCAGTCCTGAAGATATGCAAGAGGCAAAGAAATCTATGAAGGAAAAAGGTATTAAAGCTGACGATGTTAAAAATTTACCTCCTATTAAAGAAATACATGGGCTTAATACACCACCACTGCCTAAGGTGGTAGAGGTAAATTCTCTAATGAAGTTCAAAGATAATGACAATCCTCACAATATGCATCCTAGCCAATGCCTTTATGAGTTTGAAAACTACATTAGAAAACAAGATTACTTAAATGCAAATGTTATGAAACAATTGAAATACAATCTGATATGATTGCTCGCTTGAGTGACTTGTTATTTAGAATAGCAAATGATGTTAGAGGTGTTGGAAAGCATGCTTCTATGGTTCAAACTCAGTTAGAACAAGCTGCTAAATCTCAAAGAGAATTGCTTGAAGAAATGAATCATAATATACATGACTTTGATGTTAGAGTTGCAAATAGAGGAGGTAAAATGACTCAGGAACCACTTTATCCTGAGGGACACCCAAAAAGAATTGAACAAGATTCACAAAGAGCTAAAACTAGTGCACCTAGTCCTTCTAGAAAGAAAAAGGAAAAGAAAAATGATAAAACTTTGCATGCTCCTAGTGAACCTGAAATAGAGAAACCTCCTAACAATGATAATGCAGTTTCTATCTCTGATGATGAAACTCAGTTTGGTAATGAACACTCACCTAGTGATAATGAAAAAGATAATGATGAGGTTCATGAAAATACTCAATCAAATAATAAAGAACCAGACAATGATGTTGAGATAGAACCACCTATTGATCTTGATAACCCACAACCTAAGTATAAAAGGTATGATAAAAGAGATTTCATTGCTAGAAAACATGGTAAAGAAAGAGAACCGTGGGTTCAAAAACCTGTGCCTTTTCCACCTAAGTCAACTAGAAAGAATGATGATGAAGAATTTGAACGCTTTACCGAAATGCCGTGGCCAGTCTTTTTGTGTACTCGCTTGACTGATATCTTGAAAATGCCTCCTTATGCAAAGTACATGAAAGACATCATCACTAATAAGATAAAAATACCGGAAGCTGAAATCTCCACTATGCTTGCTAACTATACTTTTAAAGATGGAGTGACTAAAAAACTTGGAGATCCGGGAATACCAACTATACCTTGCTCCATCAAAAAGAATTATGTGAAAAATGCTTTGTGTGATTTAGGAGATGGTGTTAGTGTTATGCCTTTCTCTTTATACAAAAGACTTGATTTGAATAAACTCACACCTACTGAAATATCTTTGCAAATGGCTGATAAATCAACTGCCATACCTATCGGTGTCTGTGAGGATGTGCCTGTTGTTGTTGCTAATGTTACTATTTTGACTGACTTTGTTATACTTGAGATGCCCGAGGACGACAATATGTCGATTATCCTTGGTAGACCCTTCTTGAATACTGCAGGGGCTATTATTGGTTGCAATAAAAGCACGGCCACTTTTCATATCAATGTTACTGAGCATACGGTGCACTTTCCGAGTGCTAATGTTATTGAAAAATCTCCGACAATCACTATTGGAAGTTTTCAAATACCTCTACCTACTATCAAAAAGAAATATGAAATGCTTATTATTGGGGACATTCATATCCCCATTGAGGTAACTTAGTGATTTACGAAAGTTCTTCGGTTTCATGCTAATCAAAAGTGGTTGTTAATAAGACTTGATCAACCTTATTAATGAATCATTTGTGAACGATATGAAGTTGATGAATTTAGTAAGCACCACCTTATGTCCCTACTCTCTGTTTTCTGTTTTTATTAGTGAAATAAAATAAAATGCCATGTTTTGTCTGTATTCTGAATTTTCTGTGCAATAAAAAATGACCCAAAAATAAAAGTTCTCACAATGCCCAGAAAATTTAATACGGTTTTTTCTGAATATTTCTAAATATCTGGTGCAAATAACATCAGAGGGAGGTGCACTAGGTGGGCACAACCCACCTGGGCGCGCCAGGACCCCCAGGCGCGCCCTGGTGGGTTGTGGTCCCCACATGGGCCCCCTCACTTATCTCTTCATACCACATCATCATGTACCTCTAGAAAAAAAATCTCCATTGCTCTCTCTCCCGTGTTCTTGCTCTCGAACCCGCAGATTTCGATCTCTTTGCTCGAAGCTCCGTTTATGAAACTATTTCGGTGGATTGTTGCTTGATATGTGACTCCACCGTTTGTCCAATTAGTTTTTGTTTTAGTGGTTTATATTTTGAATAATTAGCTACTCTTGGTGCTGCTGTAGATGAGCTTGCATGTTGAATTCTTAGTGTTCTAAGTAGTTTGAATGCTTGCTATGGCCTCTATGTATCCCTATGAGTAGTTTCTATCAATTTAATAAAAGTTTGTTGATAAATTTTTGTCACCCAAAATTTTTCAGAAAATTGTACGCGGACATGATGAACTTATTTGGAAGGAGTTCTTCGAGGAGGAGATCCTCGGGGGCATCTTCTAGTGACGGCTCCGCTCGCTGGTCATATGTTGAACTAAGTGAAAGTTCTACTCGAGATGCCGCCACCAAAACATGCTTATGGCCTTACGATGAGTATATGATGCATGTGGGTATTAAAGAAGAATTCGAGCAATATGTTCACAATGCCGGTCTCGGTCCCTACATTTCAGATAAGTGTGAACAACGCCATCTTCTCACTGAATCATTTGTCAAAGGATTTAAATTCCTTTCCTATGAGTCTAGGGTGTCGTTTATGCTTTATGATAATCCATTTACCATCTCACTAGAAAATTTTGCTTACCACTGCAAACTCCCGTACTGGGGTTCGCTTGAGGAACCGCCAAGGGCTGAGTATCAATCATTCTTGACTAGTCTTTGCTATGGTGAGACGAGGGGAGTGACACAAGGTAGAATAAAGAGGATTCATTTTCCCGCAATTCAGTACTTTGCATTATTTAACGGGAAATGTATAGTAGGAAAGCAGGACTGTAGTACACTTTGTGCTCCAAACCTGAGCCTTGATACGTCTCCAATGTATCTATAATTTTTTATTGTTCCATGCTATTATATTATCTATTTTGGATGTTTAATGGGATTTAATATGCACTTTTATATTGTTTTGGGGACTAACCTATTAACCAAAGGCCCAGTGCAAATTGTTGTTTTTGCCTATTTCAGTGTTCCATAGAAAAGGAATATCAAACGGAATCCAAACGGAACAAAACCTTCGCGAGGACCTTTCTTGGAACAAACGCAACCCAGGAGAATTGGAGTACAAGTCTGGAAGTCCATGAAGCTTCCATGAGGCATGGGTGCGCCCAGGGGGGTAGGCGCACCCCCACCCTCGTGGGCCCCATGGAGCTCCACCGACCTACTTCTTTCGCCTATATATACTCTTATACCCTGAAAACATCCAGGAGAGCAACGAAACCACTATTCCACCACCGCAACCTTCTGTACCCGTGAGATCCCATCTGGCGGCGGGGCTGGCGGCGCGGCTTGCGGGGCTGGCGGCTTGGGGCTCCAAGGGGGGTCCGGGTCCGACTTTTAAAGGGGGAGGGGAGGCGGCTTGCAGGAGGGGGCGAGGCCATGGCGGGGGCGGCGGCTCGGACTCCCTCGAGGAGTCCGGCTCGGAGACGACGGCGGCGTGGGGCTGGCTGGGCCAGCTGGGCCGCGGCCCAGTTCGGCCCGGCGGGCTTCCTCTTTTTTTAACATATTCCGCCGAAAAGAAATCCTAAAAAAATAAAAAAAATCTAAAAATACCAAAACAAATTTTCATCGTCTAAATAGAATATTTAGAATAAGGTGAACATTTTCTTGGCCTAAAATGCAATTTTTGAAAAAAAATGCATATTTTTTCCTATGCAAATAAAAATAGAAATAAAATCCGAATAAAATCAAAAAGTTGATTTTAATATTTTTCCTCCAATATTTCGTTTATTTTGGAGAAGTCATATTATCTCCTCTCATATATTTTAATATGAAATATTTTCGGAGAAAAAAATAATAAAACAACTGATCCTCGTTTCGATATCTCATAAAATTCAAATATGAAAACCGTGAAATCCCCAAATCTCTCCGAGGGTCCTTGAGTTTCTTAGAATTTCGAGGATTGCGAAATGAAAAGCAAATATAATATGATATGCATGAATGACCTACGTATAACATTCCAAATTGAAAATTTGGGATGTTACATGTTCACAGGTACATCACACACAATTTTTCCCGTTAAATCGCTTACGTTATTGAATATATCACACACGGTCCATGGAAGAAACCGTGTGGCAAAGGTTGTCCATCACACACAGTTTTCATGTGGTAAATGTTTGCGCAAGGTAGCCTAACGCAAATAGTTTTCAAGAGAAAGTCGTGTGTGATTGTTCATTGATCCAACACAGTTTATTCCTAGAGACTGTGTGCGTTGCCTGAGGTTATCGCCCACGATATTTTTTTAACAGCCGTTTGCAATACACAACTACAGCAGGACCAAGTTTCACATGCAACATCTATAACCTTTCGAAATTAGCATCATAGACGGTACATACACAGATGTATCTCATCTAGAAAACTGCTGAAGCAGAAGGCGGATATTGAGCCTTCATTGATGTTGAAGGTCTTTGTAACTTTAGGCCAGTGCCTGTGGATGATTGACCGTCCATCCTTCGTCCTCTTCAGGAACACTTCAATATTGAACCGTGGGTGTTGTATGAATACATTCCTCGCCTCCTGACCATACAGGTGGTTTGAGAGGTAATCATCAATGAACTGCTTTGGAAAGGCCTGAAAACAAGGATGTGCATAAATATCTTCTCTATATTGGAAATGGGGCAAAGGAATAAAAAAGCAAGGTATAATAGTTGGTACCATCCTGTAGTGAACTGATGTCTTCCTCATTGTGTAGACAAAGATCTTGTTGTTTTTTGTCGTTAATTTCTTTATCCTAACAATCTTTCTGAGTTTCTTGACTTGACTGATATTCATGGATAACTCATTTCCCCATATGCAAAAAGGGTCGAACAGTGGGTCAAAACCTCTGACAACAGAACCTACATGTGCAAGACCAAATTGTTAAAAACCTAAATATTAGAATGGTTCCTGCAATTGCACAATAATGTGCTATTAGACAACGGACCATGCACGTGCTAACCTCGATTGTAAACCTCAGTGCTTCCCATTGTTTACCTGCAACACATATAAGGTAGTTAGTCATCAGGTTAAGTAAGGTTCGCATGCTATCAGTAAAATATGTTGATGAAAAATAATCACATTGCAGATTCATCAGATTAATTCAAGCCACACAGAAAACCCATTTATCCAAACCAAGCATGATTAAGAACTAGCAAATATAGCACTTGTATATGTTTCTCATTTATTAAGTGCAGCCAAATTCGATTTATTCCTCACATGCACAACAATACAAAATTCTACCCATGACAATTGGACATCGCATTGCAGAATTGAACCAAGCAGTTAACTTAACACCACAACAAATGAACCAAACATTAACTGAGCACCACATTGCAGAATATAACATTGAACCAAGCAGTTAACTAAACACCACAACAAATGAACAAATATTAACTGAGCACCACATTGCACAATATAACATACTCCTAATAGAAGATCAGACAGTTAACCAAATAGTTAACTACAGCCGATTGTAGCAATTGTATTTGTTTCTCATGTATTTACTACAGCCAAATTCAATTTATTCCTCACATGGTATACAATAACAGAATGCACCCACAATTTTGTAAAGATAAATTCGATTTATTTCTCACATGGAAGACAATACAAAGTTGCAGCCAGAAGAATTGAACATCACATTTGCAGCATTGAACCAAATAGTTAACTGAAGACGACAACTAATTAACAAAAGAGTTAATAAGTGAGCACCACACTGCACGACATATAGAACATATACACTAGAGCAACAGATTGCATGGTAAAATTAGATAGCACAATTCACTAGAATTTGTGAAGGAAAGGCAGGAGCAGCACATGCAACGGGCAAACCGAGCATGCATAACCGACGTAGCTAGCAAATGGCAAGGTGCTCCTTCAAGATCTGGGGGTCGGCATGAATGGAAGCCATTGTGACCTCATCCGTGCGTGCGGCCGTGATTTGCTTCTCCACTGCCAAATGCTCCTTGAGGTCCTGGCTATACCGCGTGCACCATGGCTTAGGCCGGCGCTTATTTGGTGGAGGGGTCGATGATTTGGGTGGAAGGTGTCACATCGGCGGTCGGGGCATGTGGGATGTGGAAGGAGGAGGAGGATGAGGGTCGGGTGTGGATTACCTACCTGGATAGGCGAGGCCAAGCGGCGTGAAGGAGGGTCGCCGGCGAGGAGGCGTCCTACCTCTTGAGCACTGTGTTGGTTTTCCCCAATAGGAAGGAATGATGCAGCAAAGTAGCGTAAGTAATTCCCTCAGTTTTGACAACCAAGGTATCAATCCAGTAGGAGGCTACGCGCGAGTCCCTCGCACGTGCACAAAACAAATAAATCCTCGCAACCAACGCGATAAGGGGATGTCAATCCCTACACGGCCACTTACGAGAGTGAGATCTGATAGATATGATAAGATATTATTTTTTGGTATTTTTGTGATAAAGATGCAAAGTAAAATAAAAGCAAAGGAAATAACTAAGTATTGGAAGATTAATATGATGAAGATAGACCCGGGGCCATAGGTTTCACTAGTGGCTTCTCTCGAGAGCATAAGTATTCTACGGTGGGTGAACAAATTATTGTTGAGCAATTGACAGAATTGAGCATAGTTATGAGAATATCTAGGTATGATCATGTATATAGGCATCACGTCCGAGACAAGTAGACCGACTCCTGCCTGCATCTACTACTATTACTCCACTCATCGACCGCTATCCAGCATGCATCTAGAGTATTAAGTTAATGAAAACAGAGTAACGCCTTAAGCAAGATGACATGATGTAGAGGGATAAACTCATGCAATATGATGAAAACCCCATCTTGTTATCCTCGATGGCAACAATACAATACGTGCCTTGCTGCCCCTACTGTCATTGGGAAAGGACACCGCAAGATTGAACCCAAAGCTAAGAACTTCTCCCATTGCAAGAAAGATCAATCTAGTAGGCCAAACCAAACTGATAATTCGAAGAGACTTGCAAAGATAACCAATCATACATAAAATAATTCAGAGAAGATTCAAATATTGTTCATAGATAGACTTGATCATAAACCCACAATTCATCGGTCTCAACAAACAAATCGCAAAAAACAAGATTACATCGAATAGATCTCCATAAGAGAGGAGGAGAACATTGTATTGAGATCCAAAAAGAGAGAAGAAGCCATCTAGCTACTAACTATGGACCCGTAGGTCTGAGGTGAACTACTCACACTTCATCGGAGGGGCTATGGTGTTGATGTAGAAGCCCTCCGTGATCGATGCCCCTTCCGGCGGAGCTCCGGAACAGGCCCCAAGATGGGATCTCGTGGATACAGAAAGTTACGGCGGTAGAATTAGGGTTTTGGCTCTGTATCTGATCGTTTGGGGGTACGTGGGTATATATAGGAGGAAGGAGTACGTCGGTGGAGCAACAGGGGGCCCATGAGGGTGGAGGGCGCGCCTGAGGGGTAGGCGCGCCCCCCTACCTCGCGGCCTCCTCTTTTGTGTCTTGGCGTAGGGTCCAAGTCTCCTAGGTCTTGTTCGTTGAGAACATCACGTTCCCGAAGGTTTCATTCCGTTTGGACTCCATTTGATATTCCTTTTCTTCGAAACCCTAAAACAGGCAAAAAACAGCAATTCTGGGCTGGGCCTCCGGTTAATAGGTTAGTCCCAAAAATAATATAAAAGTGGATAATAAAGCCCAATAATGTCCAAAACAATAGATAATATAGCATGGAGCAATCAAAAATTAGATATGTTGGAGACATATCAAGCATCCCTAAGCTTAATTCCTGCTCGTCCTCGAGTAGGTAAATGATAAAAACAGAATGTTTGATGTGGAGTGCTTCTTGGCATAATTTTAATGTAATTCTTCTTAATTGTGGTATGAATATTCAGATCCGAAAGATTCAAGACAAAAGTTCATATTGACATAGAAATAATAATACTTCAAGCATACTAACAAAGCAATTATGTCTTCTCAAAATAACATGGCCAAAGAAAGTTCATCCCTACAAAATCATATAGTTTAGTCATGCTCCATTTTCGTCACACAAGAATGCTCTCATCATGCACAACCCCGATGACAAGCCAAGCAATTGTTTCATACTTTAGTAATCTCAAACCTATAAACTTTCACACAATATATGAGCGCGAGCCATGGACATAGCACTATGGGTGGAATAGAATATAATGAGGGGGGGTTATGCAGAGAAGACAAAAAGGAGAAAGTCTCACATCAACGAGGCTAATCAATGGGCTATGGAGATGCCCACCGATTGATGTTAATGCAAGGAGTAGGGATTGCCATGCAACGGATGCACTAGAGCTATAAATGTATGAAAGCTCAACAAAAGAAACTAAGTGGGTGCGCATCCAACTTGCTTGCTCACAAAGACCTAGGGCACTTGAGGAGGCCCATTGTTGGAATATACAAGCCAAGTTCTATAATGAAAATTCCCACTAGTATATGAAAGTGACAAAACAAGAGACTCTCTATCAGGAAGATTACGGTGCTACTTTGAAGCACAAGTGTGGCAAAGGATAGTAACATTGTCCCTTCTCTCTTTTTCTCTCATTTTTTTATTTGGCCTTTCTCCCTTTTTTATGGCCTTTCTCTTTTTTTATGTGGCCTTTCTCTTTTTTTATAATTCCTCACTTGGGACAATGCTCTAGAAAATGATGATCATCACACTTCTATTTATTTACAACTCAATGATTACAATTCGATAGAACAAAAGATGACTCTATATGAATGCCTCCGGTGGTGTACCGGGATATGCAATGGACCAAGAGTGACATGTATGAAATAATTATGAATGGTGGCTTTGCCACAAATACTATGTCAACTCTCATTGTGAGAAAGGGCAATGCACGATACCGAAGAGGCTAGCAAGGATGGAAGGGTGAGAGTGCGTATAATCCATGGACTCAACATTACATAAAGAACTCACATACTTATTGCAAAAATCCACAAGTCATCAAAAACCTCGGCACTACGTGCATGCTCCTAGGGGGATAGATTGGTAGGAAAAGACCATCGCTCGTCCCCGAGCGCCACTCATAAGGAGGACAATCAAATAACACCTCATGTTTCAACTTTGTTACATAATGTTTACCATACATGCATGCTACGGGACTTGCAAACTTCAACACAAGCATTTCTCAATTTCACAACTACTCAACTAGCACGACTTTGATATTATTACCTCCATATCTCAAAACAATTATCAAGCATCAAACTTCTCTTTGTATTCAAAACACTCATAAGAAAATTTTACTAATCTTGAATACCTAGCATATTAGGATTTTAAGTAAATTACCATGCTATTTAAGACTCTCAAAATAATCTAAGTGAAGCATTAGAGATCAATAGTTTCTATAAAACAAATCCACCACCGTGCTCTAAACGATATAAGTGAAGTACTAGAGCAAAACTATATAACTCAAAAGATATAAGCGAAGGACATAGAGTATTCTAACAAATTCCAATTCATGTATGGCTCTCTCAAAAGGTGTGTACAAAAAGGATTATTGTGGTGAACTAAAAAGTAAACACTCAAATCATACAATAGGCTCCAAGCAAAACACATATCATGTGGTGAATAAAAATATAGCTCCAAGTAAACTTACCGATAGAAGTAGACGAAAGAGGGGATGCCTTCCGGGGCATCCCCAAGCTTTGGCTCTTAGGTGTCCTTAGATTATCTTGGGGTTGACATGGGAATCCCCAAGCTTAGGCTCTTGCCACTCCTTGTTCCATAATCCATCAATTCTTTACCCAAAACTTGAAAATTTCACAACACAAAACTCAAAGTAGAAAATCTCGTGAGCTCCTTTAGCGAAAGAAAACAAAAGACCACTTCAAGGTACTGTAATGAACTCATTCTTTATTTATATTGGTGTTAAACCTACTGTATTCCAACTTCTATATGGTTTATAAACTATTTTACTAGCCATAGATTCATCAAAATAAGCAAACAACACACGGAAAACAGAATCTGTCAAAAACGGAACAGTATGTAGTAATCAGTAGCTAGCGCAAGATCTGGAACCCAAAAATTCTAAAATAAATTGCTGGACGTGAGGAATTTATATATTAATCATCTGCAAAATAATTAACTAAATAGCACTTCCCAAATAAAAATGGCAGCAGTTCTCGTGAGCGCTAAAGTTTCTGTTTTTTACAGCAAGTGTACCAAGACTTTCCCCAAGTCTTTCCAACGGTTCTACTTGGCACAAACACTAATTAAACACAAAAAACACAACCAAAACAGAGGACACATAAATTATTTATTACTAAACATGAGAAAAAATAAGGAATAAAAATAAAATTGGTTTGCCTCCCAACAAGCGCTATCGTTTAACGCCCCTAGCTAGGCATAACAAGCAAGGATAGATCTAGGTATTGCCATCTTTGGTAGGCAATCCATAAGTGGATCTCATAATAGATTCATAAGGTAATTTAATTTTCTTTCTAGGAAAGTGTTCCATACCTTTCCTTAATGGAAATTGGAATCTAATATTTCCTTCCTTCATATCAATAATTGCACCAATCGTTCTAAGGAAAGGTCTACCAAGAATAATAGGACATGAAGGATTGCAATCTATGTCAAGAACAATAAAATCTATGGGCACATAATTCCTATTTGCAACAATAAGAACATCATTAATTCTTCCCATAGGTTTCTTAATAGTGGAATCCGCAAGGTGCAAGTTTAGACAGCAATCATCAAAATCACGGAAACCTAACAAATCACACAAAGTCTTTGGAATCATGGAAACACTAGCACCCAAATGACATAAAGCATAGCATTCATGATCTTTAATTTTAATTTTAATAGTTGGTTCCCACTCATCATAAAGTTTTCTAGGGATAGAAACTTCCAATTCAAGTTTTTCTTCATAAGATTGCATCAAGGCATCAACGATATGTTTAGTAAACACTTTATTTTGACTATAAGCGTGAGGAGAATTTAGCACGGATTGTGTCGAATTTCGGGTTCCGGCAGACCCTTGAGGTTCGAACACTGGGGTGTGCGCGGAGAGTTCGCCTCCTACCTACCTGCACCCCTCCACCTCGCTAAGATCTAAGCTATGAAAAGAACAACACGAGAGACACAGGGTTTATACTGGTTCGGGCCACCGTTGTGGTGTAATACCCTACTCCAGTGTGTGGTGTGGTGGATTGCCTCTTGGGCTGATGATGAGGAACAATACAAGGAAGAACAGCCTCGCGAGGGTCTGTTCCTAGCTGGGGCGATGAACTGCTGGGAGGAGTTCAGTCACCCTTCTCTCTCTCTCTCCGATTGTTGATTCCCCTGATTCTCTCATCCTCTCATCCTTTATCTTCTTTGATCCTTCCTCTCCCCTGTGGGGGGCTGGTCCTATTTATAGAGGCCCTGGTCCTCTTCCCAAATATCGGGCGGGAAGGGAGCCAACAATGGCGGGCTAATTTGAAGGGGGACAGCTAGCACCAGCTATCCTGACAAAAGTAGTCTTCGCCTGCACAAAGCTCTGGTGGTGACGCCGTCTTGGGCTCCACGATGACCTCCGTCTTGCAGTCCTCCTGGTCTTGGTCTTGTTGCACCGAAATGGCAACCTTTGCCTGATGCCTCGGTACTCCGCGGCTGCGCTTGCTCCCTTTGCACCAAAGAGGAAAGAAGGACACTGCGCGGGCTGGCGCCCTTGGTCGTCATGGCTTGCGTCACGGGCACCTCATGAGGTACCCCTCCTTGATCTCTCCGCCTCCTCGCGAGCCAGCCTGGTGAGGCCGTGCCTGAGGAAGCTCCGCGTCGTCCGCCCCACGAGGCTTGGCCCCTCGCGAGGGTCTTGGGTCTGTGTTGGTGAAGATGAGCCGTGCTGGGCCCCCCTTTGAGCCACGCTGCAGGCCGCAGGGAGGCAAGTCTAGGGACCCCCGTTCCCAGAACGCCGACAGTAGCCCCCGGGCCCAAGGCGTGCCCGGACTTGGCCGTGCAGGGAGGCAGAAGGTCGAGGGCGAAGCGCCGCGTGGCGGTTGATTGGACGTGGGCGTCTCCACTTCCCCATGGCGCCTCGGCAACTGCACGGATTGGACAAGTCCCTGCATGCAAAGCGGGTCATGATTACCTGCGATTGTGGAGGTCGGCTGTTGGCCTTCGCCAGCTATAAGTACGGAACGGTGCGCGCCCTTCCAGTCCATCCCTTCTTGCTTCTCCTTCTTCCCGATCCTTGCTCCGTCTTGCTGCGATGGCCCCGATCCGCCGGTTCTCGATGGCAGAGAAGGAAAAGGCTCCCCGAGAGGAACCAGTCCCACTCCCGCCGAAGAAACGGCTCGTCCTCCGCGGCCCGGACGAGGGGGCTCATCAGGTGGTGTCGAGGCCCTGGTGCGAGCGGGCACCGCCGGGGTACCCGCTTCCCTTGTACGCCCACAACGAGGGCCTTGAAGGAGCTGATGCTGATCGCCACGGGCGGCGCTGCCGTCGGCGCCGACGGGTCACGAAGGTGTGGGTCGTCCCTCCTGGGGTCCACACCGAGGGCTCCTCCCGAGAGTTCGTGTTCCACGCCGCCATGCCTCCTCAGTCTTGGATTCGCCTTCCTCCCTTCTTCGCCTCCATCATCCCGCAGGGAGAGCCCTTGGAGCTTTGGCTGCAGCACGCCGGCTGCAGCACCCTCGCGACCGAGGCAGAGGTCGCGGTCGTTGCCCCGGGCGAGGTCTTCATGACTCGGGGCTGGAGCGAAATCGCCCGGGTTTGCAGGACAAGGGGCGCCTTCGCGATCCACTTGGATTACGATGGTGCTTCGGTGATGTTCTTCAAGGTCTTTGATGCGAACGGGCGCCGGCTGGAGTGCTGCCCCGGGAGAGGTGGCTGGGACCCTGCTGCAGCGAGGACTGGGCCCGCCGACCGCTCCCTTGGCGGCTTCTCAGGCGGCGGAGGCGGCGGAGGTTCCAGCGACTCCAGCGAGCTCTTCGCGAGTCCGGAGACGAGCGACGACAGCTACGAGCCCCCGAGCCGGCGCCGCTCCTGGAGCAGGGCAGGCTCGTCAGGCCGCCGCCGACTCTGATCTGGATGGGGTTGGCACCGGTGCTTGACGGCCCACTGTTGATGATGGCGTCTTCTGCAGGGGCGCGTGTAGTTAGTGTCCCTTTAGGATCTGTTCCCTGCGAGGAATCAAAGACGCGTCCCGTGGGGGCTTGTAAGGTGCCTGTGATCCTGTTTTGTTAATATAACCCTTGTCATAGAATTGTGCAAGTTGCTCATTCCGTCTTAGCTCAGTCCTCCCTTTCGAACCTCATGAGGGCTTGGTGCTCTGCACCGACAGGTCCCAGTCCCAAGGTGGCTTCAGCCGTCGCTGGTATGCCAGGTCGCGATGCCGTGGTCAAGGCCAGGAGTTGAGCGACCCGGAGTCCGGTAAGAGCCCCTGAGTCGCGATGCTCAGGAGGTCCCCTTTGGCGCTCAAGCAGCCGTCGTTCGGTGAGAAAGGAGAGCGGCGTCGCTAACACGGGATTGCATTAGGTGCGGGGGTGGTGCCACGGTAGCTGGCGCTTCCGGGTGGTGACTTATCTCGAGAATCAGGTGCCGCTCTCTGGTGTGTCGCCGGGTCCGTGCATCGGCAGGCGCGAGGTTGCTCGGCGAGGTCCTCGCGTGTCCCTCCCCTCTCGCCTTTGCTCCCCTTTCTGCTCTACGTCCTCGGGTCCCGGCCCTCGAGCGAGTCTCAGCCGTCGCTGGTATGCCAGGTCGCGATGTCGTGGACAAGGCCAGAGGGTGAGGGCTGGAGAGCCAGTAGGAGCCCTGAGTCGCGATGCTCAGGCACCCCCCCTTTAACGTGCAAGTGGTTCGCGCGGATGAGAGTGAAGGAGACACCGCAAGGGCCTCGCCTGACGCAGCTCCTTCAGGAGATCCTGTAGACCCATCATAGAAAAAACGAGGGGTTGCCATGACAATTGACAGTCAGCCGTTGGTTGCTTCGGAGGGGTAACGAGGCACTGAAGGCTTGACGAGGTGGCGCCATGCGGTGCTGCCGCGGCCAGAGCTCAGCCATTCAGGTTTGTCGGCGTTGCAGGGACGGACCCATGCGCAAGCATCGTGCCGTTTGAGAGCAGTTCCGTCAGTTGGCGTTAGTTGAGCGGGCAGCTAGGTCAAACACATTAGCCGCAAAGGAGTGGATTCATCCAAATAGATGCTGGGAAGGCGGACATCACTGGGTCAGGCCCGAGCGACTTGGGGATCATGCAACCCGAGGGGCGCCCCCAACAAGGTAAGCTAACAACATGAAATAAAAGGGATGCATGCCGCAGGGACGGACCCACGCGGCCTGGGAATAATGCAGCCCTGGGGGGCGCTCCCAGCTGGAAGTGAAACTTGAAAGATGTCACCTGATGACGTTGAGGACGAAGGGGTGTTGGTGTAGCAGACTCGGTGGGCTGCGGAAGCCGATCCTCACAAGCCCCCAGGCCCGGGGGCCTCGGGAGGCTCCGGAGGTGCTGGCGGTTCCCCGCGGACCATCTCCATCTCTGCCAGGGCTGCGGAACGCCTGGCCTCTTGTGCCTCCATGATGCCCCTCATGAGGCGCTGGTACGTGGCAGCCGCGTTCGGCAAGCCGTAAGGCATGCGAACGTAGCTGTGGGGTGGACCTCCGCAGCGCCCCACTCGCAAGGGCTAGAGGCACTCCAGAGAGGCGACTCGGTTGAGCCCTGGTGTGTCGATGCAGACGTGCAGCCCACCATCCTCGCCTGGATGGGGAGCCACTGCTGGTAGACGGCGGCCGCCTTTCATGACTCTTGACTCCTGTAGCTCCTGAATGGCCTTGTTGACGAACTCCTGAGGGTCTGGCTCTCCTTGCCTTACTCCTTCTTGAGGGAAACGAGCTTTGAAACACGCCTCCATGTGGTGCCCAAGCGCCTCCCTCGTGACCTTAGCCAGGTCGGTGGCCCTCCAGGGGAGAGCCCCCGAGCCCTGCCTGAGGAGGGCGCCGGGCGCGCTTTCCTATGCGATGGAAGGAGTTTCCCCTGGGCAGGCGCGGGCCCAGAGGGGCTTGCCTCCCGAGGAGCTGGGCCGGACGATGTCTTCTTCTTCTTGGGGGCGGTCTCAGGAAGCCTCCTGCTTCCGTGATCCGGGTCTTCCAGTGATGCGGCCTGAAAGGCTCATTCCAGGGAACACACCGCGCCCTTCTCTTCACAGGGCACCGTGATGACTCCACCACTTCCTGGCATCTTGAGGACATTGTAGCCGTGGTGAGTTACAGCCATGAACTTGGCCAGCGCTGGGTACCCAAGGATGGCGTTGTACGGCAGGCGAATGTGAGCGACGCCGAAGTCAATGAGCTCGGTGCGGTAGTTGTCACGTGCCCCGAAGGTGATAGGGAGGCGGACCTGCCCAATCGGGACCGTGGAACCGTCGGTGATTCGGGAGAAAGGCTTGGTTGGCTAAAGCTGGCTGTAGGGCACTTGGAGATTGTTGAATGTTTCCACGGACAGGACGTTGAGCCCTGCCCCGCCATCGATGAGGGTCCTGGTGACTAGCACATTCCTGATAATTGGGGAACAAAGCATTGGGAGGACTTCGGCTGTAGTCGCACACTTGAGCTGATCCGCTGAGCTGAATGTGATGGCGCACGCCGACCACCTGGGAGGGCGCGTGGCTTCGAGCCTGGGGAGGACTGCATTCACTTCGCGGGCGAACTACTTGAAGATGCGTTGAGAGGCTGGGGCCTGAGCCCCGCCCAGGATGCAGGCGATCGCGCGCGGCTCCTGGAAGCCCCCTAGTCTTGGTAGCGGTCCTCGTTTCTCCTTGGCTGCGGCGGCGGCGGAGGGAGGCCTGCGTTGCCTTGCGGGCGATCCTCGCGAGGCTGATCCCTCCAGTCTCCCTCGCGAGGCGGGTCTTGCCAACGATCCTCGCGAGGTTGATCGCGCCACCCTTGGCGCGGGCCACGGTCTTCCCAGAGTCCTGCGTTCCTTCCTCCTCCTCGACCGTAGCCCCGGTCACCACGGTCGGGGCGACGGCCGATCCTTCCTTCCCGCACGGCTCGGAGCTCTTGACATTCGTTGGTGTTGTTGGTGTGGAGGTCGTGGTACACACAGTACCGGCTGCCCTTGGAAGGTTCGGGCTGATCTCTGCCCCGCTTGGTGTCTGGATCTGCCGTGAGCACGGCAGCCCCCTTGCGCTTCACATCCTTGGCCTTGGGCTTCTTCTCTTCTGGGTCTGCGGTAGGCAGCTCGAGGAGGGAGAGACGCCCTTCCTCAACCCCGGCGCACTTGGTTGCCAAGTTGAACAGCTCCAAGGAAGTGCACAGGTCTTCATGCATCGCCAGCTCCTCCTTCATCTTGACATCGCGCATGCCGTCGGAGAAGGCTGAGATGATGGCCTCCTCAGTCACCTTGGGAATCTTGAGGCATGCGTTGTTGAAGCGCTGGATGTACTTCTGCAGGGTCTCCCCGGGTTGTTGCTTGATGTGGCGCATGTCGCTCACGGCGGGTGGCCGGTCGCGAGTACCTTGGAAGTTGGTGATGAAGCGGGTGTGCATCTCATCCCAGGAGGAGATCGTGCCTGGAGCCAGGTTCAGGAGCCAGGTGCGGGCCCCGTCCTTGAGTGCCATGGGAAACCAGTTCGCCATGACCTTCTCGTCTCCATTGGCAGCTTCGATGCCCAGCTCATAGAGCTGGAGGAACTCCGCAGGGTCAGCCGTGCCGTCATAACGAGGAGGCAGGTCTGGCTTGAACTTGCCGGGCCACGCGACGCTGCATAGCTCGATGGTGAAGGCGCGGCAGCCTGCTGTGGCCACGGGAGGCCTTGGGTGACGGAGAGCTTGGTCTTGCATGTCCCCACGTGCTGCAGCTGGGAGCAGCGCGGGGTCTTGACATGCGGGAGCAGGAGCATGGTCACGACGTGCTGGAGCAGGGAGCGCCCGGGCAGCTTCTTGCGGGCGAGGGATTTCCTGGCAGCTCTGCTCTTGCTGCGCTGGCACCTGACGGAGCGGGTTCCGCCCAGGGGCCACGCGCCTTGGAGCCATGGCGCCTTCTTGAGGAGGAGGCGGCCGGGGCGCCTCCGGAGCTTCGTCGCCCGCGCGGGGCGGGGTGCGTTGCAGCGGAACGGACGGCGCAGGAGAGCCCCCTGCGGCGCGGACGAGCTCGGCGACGCGGTCGAGCCATTCTTCGTAGACGTCGTCGACGGGACGATAGCGCAGGAGCTCGTTTGCCGCGATGAGCGCAGCTCGAGCCTCCATGGGTGCTCGGAGCGCGTGGGACGAAGAACAAGCTGGGGTGAGCGAGGGAGTTGCGGTGCGGCCGTCTTGCCACACGGACGGATGCTGAGACGATGCCGAGACGGTGGCGGCGTTGACGGCAGGTGACGGGGAACGGCGAGGACGCCCGCCGACAGGAGCCGTCTGGGCGACGCGGGAAGCGAGAGCGGCCCGGCGCTCGGCGCGGGCCCGACGAGCGTCAGACATGGGCGTGATGGTCGGAGGAGAACGGGGTGGTGGAAGATGAATTCCGGCGCACCCCTACCTGGCGCGCCAGATGTCGGATTTCGGGTTCCGGCAGACCCATGAGGTTCGAACACTGGGGTGCGCACGGAGAGTTCGCCTCCTACCTACCTGCACCCCTCCGCCTCACTAAGATCTAAGCTATGGAAAGAACAACACGAGAGACACAGGGTTTATACTGGTTCGGGCCACCGTTGTGGTGTAATACCCTACTCCAGTGTGTGGTGTGGTGGATTGCCTCTTGGGCTGATGATGAGGAACAATACAAGGAAGAACAGCCTCGCGAGGGTCTGTTCTTAGCTGGGGCGATGAACTGCTGGGAGGAGTTCAGTCACCCTTCTCTCTCTCTCTCTCCGATTGTTGATTCCCCTGATTCTCTCATCCTCTCATCCTTTATCTTCTCTGATCCTTCCTCTCCCCTATGGGGGGCTGGTCCTATTTATAGAGGCCCTGGTCCTCTTCCCAAATATCGAGCGGGAAGGGAGCCAACAATGGCGGGCTAATTTGAAGGGGGACAGCTAGCACCAGCTATCCTGACAAAAGTAGTCTTCGCCTGCACAAAGCTCTGGTGGTGACGCCGTCTTGGGCTCCACGATGACCTCCATCTTGCAGTCCTCCTGGTCTTGGTCTTGTTGCACCGAAATGGCAACCTTTGCCTGATGCCTCGGTACTCCGCGGCTGCGCTTGCTCCCTTTGCACCAAAGAGGAAAGAAGGACACTGCGCGGGCTGGCGCCCTTGGTCGTCATGGCTTGCGTCACGGGCACCTCATGAGGTACCCCGCCTTGATCTCTCCGCCTCCTCGCGAGCCAGCCTGGTGAGGCCGTGCCTGAGGAAGCTCCGCGTCGTCCGCCCCATGAGGCTTGGCCCCTCGTGAGGGTCTTGGGTCTGTGTTGGTGAAGATGGGCCGTGCTAGGCCCCCCTTTGAGCCACGCCGCAGGTAGGCAAGTCTGGGGACCCCCGTTCCCAGAACACCGATAGATTGCAACAAGGAAATACAATCAATCAAAGAGCAATTTTCATAGTTAAATTCCTTGAAATCCATAATAGTGTGTTTAGCAACATCTAGGGTTTTAATTTCTTCAATCCCACTTTTATCAATTTTAGCATCAAGATCAAAAAATTCTGAATTCTTGGAACGCCTTCTAGGTAAAGGTGGATCATATTCAGTCCCATCATTATCAAGATTCATATTGCAAAACAAAGATTTAATAGGGAACACATCAATAACTTTTAGATCTTCATATTTATTTTCAAAGGAACTAGAAGAACACGCTCTTATAAAGGTATCTTTCTTAGCACGCATCCTAGAGGTTCTTTTTTTTGCACTCATCAATGGAAATTCTCATGGCTTTGAGAGACTCATTGATATCATGCTTAGGTGGAATAGATCTAAGTTTCAAAGAATCAACATCAAGAAAAATTCTATCGACGTTCCTAGCCAACTCATCAATCTTAAGGAATTTTTCTTCAATCAAAGCATTAAAATTCTTTTGCGAAGTAATAAATTATTTAATATTAGATTCAAAATCAGAGGGCATCTTACTATAATTTCCATAAGAATTGTTGTAGGAATTACCATAATTATTACAGGGATTACTAGGATAAGGCCTAGAATTGAAATTTCCTCTATATGCGTTGTTACCAAAATTGTTCCTACCAACAAAATTCACATCCATAGATTCATTATTATTATCAATCAAAGTAGACAAGGGCATATCATTAGGATCAGAAGAAACACTCTTACTAGCAAATAATTTCATAAGTTCATCCATCTTTCCACTCAAAACATTAATTTCTTCTATCGCATGCACCTTTTTATTAGTAGATCTTTCAGTATGCCATTGAGAATAATTAACCATAATATTATCTAGGAGTTTAGTAGCTTCTCCTAAAGTGATTTCCATAAAAGTGCCTCCCGCAGCCGAATCTAAAAGATTTCTAGAAGCAAAATTCAATCCGGCATAAAAAATTTGTATAATCATCTAGAAATTTAAACCATGAGTAGGGCAATTACATATCATTAGTTTCATTCTCTCCCAAGCTTGTGCAACATGTTCATGATCAAGTTGCTTAAAATTCATAATATCGTTTCTAAGAGAGATGATCTTAGCGGGAGGAAAATACTTAGAGATAAAAGCATCTTTGCACTTGTTCCATGAATCAATACTATTTTTAGGCAAAGACGAAAACCAAGCTTTAGCACGATCTCTAAGCGAAAAAGGAAATAGCTTCAATTTAACAATATCATTATCCACATCTTTCTTCTTTTGCATATCACACAAATCAACGAAACTATTTAGATGGGTAGCGGCATCTTCACTAGGAAGGCCGGAAAACAGATCTTCCATGACAAGATTCAGCAAAGCAGTATTAATTTCACAAGATTCAGCATCGGTAAGAGGAGTAATCGGAGTGCTAATAAAATCATTGTTGTTGGTATTGGTGAAGTCACACAATTCAGTGTTATCTTGAGCCATCGTGACAAACAAGCAAACTAACACACAAGCAAACAAAAAGCAAGCGGGCAAAAAGAGGCAAATAGAGAAAGAGAGGGAGGATAGAGAGAGAGGGTGAATAAAATGGCAAGGGTGAAGTGGGGGAGAGGAAAACGAGAGGCAAATGGCAAATAATGTAATGCGGGAGATAACGGTATGTGATGGGTACTTGGTATATTGACTTTTGCGTAGACCTCCCCGGCAACGGTGCCAGAAATCCTTCTTGCTACCTCTTGAGCACTGCGTTGGTTTTCCCCGAAGAGGAAGGGATGATGCAGCAAAGTAGCGTAAGTATTTCCCTCAGTTTTTGAGAACCAAGGTATCAATCCAGTAGGAGGCTACGCGCGAGTCCCTCGCACCTACACAAAACAAATAAATCCTCGCAACCAATGCGATAAGGGGTTGTCAATCCCTACACGGCCACTTACGAGAGTGAGATCTGATAGATATGATAAGATAATATTTTTTGGTATTTTCATGATAAAGATGCAAAGTAAAATAAAAGCAAAGTAAAAAAGCAAAGGAAATAACTAAGTATTGGAAGACTAATATGATGAAGATAGACCCGGGGGCCATAGGTTTCACTAGTCGCTTCTCTCGAGAGCATAAGTATTCTACGGTGGGTGAACAAATTACTGTTGAGCAATTGACAGAATTGAGCATAGTTATGAGAATATCTAGGTATGATCATGTATATAGGCATCATGTCCGAGACAAGTAGACCGACTCCTGCCTGCATCTACTACTATTACTCCACTCATCGACCGCTATCGAGCATGCATCTAGAGTATTAAGTTAATGAAAATAGAGTAACGCCTTAAGCAAGATAACATGATGTAGAGGGATAAACTCATGCAATATGATGAAAACCCCATCTTGTTATCCTCGATGGCAACAATACAATACGTGCCTTGCTGCCCCTACTGTCACTGGGAAAGGACACCGCAAGATTGAACCCAAAGCTAAGCACTTGTCCCATTGCAAGAAAGATCAATCTACTAGGCCAAACCAAACTGATAATTCAAAGAGACTTGCAAAGATAACCAATCATACATAAAAGAATTCAGAGAAGATTCAAATATTGTTCATAGATAGACTTGATCATAAACCCACAATTCATCGGTCTCAACAAACACACCGCAAAAATAAGATTACATCGAATAGATCTCCACAAGAGAGGGGGAGAACATTGTATTGAGACCCAAAAAGAGAGAAGAAGCCATCTAGCTACTAACTTAGGGCCCGTAGGTCTGAGGTGAACTACTCACACTTCATCGGAGGGGCTATGGTGTTGATGTAGAAGCCCTCCGTGATCAATGCCCCTTCCGGCGAAGCTCCGGAATAGGCCCCAAGATGGGATCTCATGGATACAGAAAGTTGCGACGGTGGAATTAGGGTTTTGGCTCCGTATCTGATCGTTGGGGGGATGTTGGTATATATAGGAGGAAGGAGTACGTCGGTGGAGCAACAGGGGGCCCACGAGGGTGGAGGGCGCGCCTGGGGGGTAGGCGCGCCCCCCTACCTTGTGGCCTCCTCTTTTGTGTCTTGACGTAGGGTCCAAGTCTCCTGGGTCTTGTTCGTTGAGAAAATCACGTTCCTGAAGGTTTCATTCCGTTTGGACTCCGTTTGATATTCCTTTTTTTCGAAACCCTAAAACAGACAAAAAAATAGCAATTCTGGGCTGGGCCTCCGGTTAATAGGTTAGTCCCAAAAATAATATAAAAGTGGATAATAAAGCCCAATAATGTCCAAAACAGTAGATAATATAGCATGGTGCAATCAAAAATTATAGATACATTGGAGACGTATCAAGGCGACGGTGCTGCAAGCAAGGAGTGAAGGTTTCAACTTGGAAAGGAAGGCGAAAAGAGGGGAAATGTGGCTTTTGGTAAGGGGGAGGGGCGGGGAGGTAGATATTTCCGCGGAAGCCGAAAATTTGAAATCGCTTCAGCCAAAAACTGGTGTGCAAAGTGTCATCAGACCGACGGTGCTCCAAGATATTTTGTGCTGCATCTCACATAGTCGGTGATAATAAACTGTGTGCGATCTACTTGATTTATCGTCTTGATCATTTGAATTACGTAATAGGGTCACAGCTACAAAGGATGGTGTTTGAATTGTTAGAACTCTTATCTGTAGTGAACATGCAACAATAGGTGTGTCGTCAAAAAAATTGGAATGACTCGGGGTTCGTCTGTACATTTTTATACATTAACCGGGTTTTCCAGGCATTTTATGCGCATAATTTAAATTGTAACTACATGCACATGCTCCAGTGCATATAAACTTATTATCAAATATGTGTCCTTGGTTGCATGCTTAGGTCCCATGCAAGAAATGGGAATGAATTTCAAACACCCTGCCACAGTCACTCGGTTGCAAAACATTGAGATGCCTGGTTTTTAAATTCTAGTAAATCCAAAACTCGTCTGAAATTCATGAAACTTGGCATGCTATCATGTAGCGGCATCAACATGTCGTGGTACAAATTTTGTCCTATTTGGGGCAGGTTTGGGTATAAGCTTCTCACAAGCCAGAGCTTCTCAAAACAAGCGTGATGGTTTCGGTAGGGAACGTCCCACCTTTGGGGACGAAACGATATCCGTTGCCTCTTATTGCTTTCAAAAAAAATTGAGTGTCAACATAGAACAACATGAGTGTTGTGCGATTTTTTTATTTTTCGGGGTTTGTTTGGACATTTTTATGCATTAACTGAGTTTTCAATGCATTTATGTGCATAATTCAAATTTGAACTACATGCACATGCTCCAGTGCATATAAATTGGTTGAAAATCAAATATGTGTCCTTGTGTGCATGCTTTGGTCCCATGCAAGAAATGGGAATGAATTTGAAACACCAGGGCACCGTTTATTGCCAGAAAAACATTGAGATGCCTAGTTTTTAAATTCTAGTAAATCCAAAACTCGTCTGAAATTCATGAAAGTTGGCATGCTATCATGGAGCGGCATCAACATGTCGTGGTACAAATTTGGTCCCATTTGGGGTAGGTTTGGGTATATGTTTCTCACAAACCGGAGCTTCTCACAATAAGCATGATGCTTTTTGGTAGGGAACGTCCCATCTTCGGGGACGAAATGATATCCGTTGCCTCTTATTGCTTTCAAAAAATTTCGAGTGTCAACATAGAACAACAGGAGTGTTGTGCGAATTTTTGTTATTTTTCGGGGTTCGTTTGGACATTTTTATGTATTAACTGAGTTTTTTTTGACTATATACTGCAAGGCAACAGCCTCACAGCTCTTTATTAAACTTTAAGGAAAAGGTTCACTGTACAAAGAAAGGAAAGGAAAAGAAAAGAAATTACAATACTTCCAAAGAGAGCTAGGGGAGGGAAGCTATGCAAGCTAACAGGCTATCCCTATATTTACATTTGATTCTGTGTGCTAATAAAGAAAGGCCATGCACAAAATTCCTCCTCCAAGCCCTAAAACTAGGGACCTCATTTCCGAAAATCTTGCCATTCCTCTGTGTCCAGATGTTCCATGTTGCAGTAAAAACCACCTCAGAAAAGAAAGGTCTATTGAATTCGTTCCTAGAAGTTGAGGCCATCATAAAAGTGGACTGGTTAGGTAAGGCCTGCCAGGAAATCCCAAGACAATTCCAAACTCTTTGACTAAAATTGCAAGAGAAAAAGAGGTGGACTCTATCTTCATGAAAGGAAGACTGGCAAAGAACACAAGTATCATCCTGGGTGTTCCAGTGTCTCCTTTGCATCATGTCCCTTGTGTTAAGACGATCCATTAATAAAAGCCACCCAAAAACCTTGATCTTGAGAGTATAGGAGCATTTCCATATCCACTTAAAGATTGGGTCAATCCCCAAATGAGAGAAGGTGAACTCATAGTAGAGCTTAGATTGATACTCCCCGGATTTAGACGGCCATTTCCAAACACCTTTCTCATCTGAATCCAAGCTGATGGGTTGCAGCAATGTCTGCAGCTGAGATAGTTCCAGATATGCCTCCGAAGAAAATGGAAGATGGAAGCCTTCAGTAACTAACTCGTATTCAAAAAATTCCTTGACTGTTATCATATCATCAATGGCAAATGAATGAAGCCTAGGGAAACGATCCATAAGAGCAATCACTATGTTGTCAATTTGCCAGCGATCAAGCCCGAATACCACCATGTCCCCTGCATGCACTTGTGGTGTGGCAAACGAACAAAAAAATTCATACAGCTTCATCACATCACGCAACCAAAAGGAGCCACAAAGTTGAGTAACTTGCGGAGCTGATGAATGATAATATGAGTCCCAAATAAGACTAACCCATGGAATATCTTTCTTATTGAAGAACTTGAACAAATGCTTGATCAAAAGAGCTTCATTTTGCACTCCCAAATGAGTGACTCCTAGCCCACCATACTTCTTTGGTCGACAAACCAAGTCCCATGCAGCTAGGGATTGTCTAGGAGTTTCAGTATTTCCTCTCCAAAGACACTGCCTTTCAATCCTCTCAATCTGCTTGAGGATACCCTGTGGTATGGATAATGAGCAGAGGAAATAAATTGGCATGGAAGTGAGGGCTGACTAAAGGAGTTGAAGCCGACTACCCTGATTTAACAGACAAGAGGAAGTTGATAACCTTCTCTCAATGCGATCAACTAGCGGTAACAGATCATAAATAGTTGGTCTAGAGGTGCCCATGGGTAGACCAAGATACGTGAAGGGCATTGAGCCAACCGAGCATCCTAACAAAGCAACAATTCGGACTCCTTCTTCCTCAGACATGTCATTGGGATGAGAGAGGATTTACTGAAGTTGACGCAAACCCGTGGACTCAGCAAAGTTCTGCAACATATCTTTCAGAGCAATCAATTGGCTATCGACAGCAGGCAAAACAATCAGGGTATCATCCGCATACTCGACAATGGGGTAATCATTAGACCTAGTTGGAATTGGCATGGTGAGGATATTACGGCTACACATGTCATTCACCACAGATTGCAGAAGATCCACAACAATAACAAACAGAAGAGGCGATAAAGGATCGCCTTGACGAACTCCACATTTACACTGAAAATGCTGACCAGGGACCCCATTTAAAAGAACCGAAGAAGAACCTGAAGAAAGAAGGCTACTGACCCAACCATTCCAACGATCATCAAAACCCTTGCACTTAAAAATTCTAAGAATGGCGTCATGTTCAATCGTGTCAAAAGCTTTAGTGAAATCCAACTTCAATGAAACAATGGACCTCTTTGACGCTTTGCATTGGTGTATGTATTCAAAACACTAGGCCAGGCAATCCTGGATAGAACGACACTTGAGGAAGCCATATTGGTTATGGTGGATGCACTGAAGGATTACTTTCTGCAACCGATCCGGCAAAAGCTTGGTTAAGAACTTAAGGCATGTATTAGTTAATGAAATTGGCCGAAAGTCACCAACAAACTCAGTATTTAACTTCTTAGGTATGAGGGCAATGAGAGAGGTGTTAAGCCACTCCAAGTTGCATTTTCCCTCATAAAATTCCGCAACCAAATTCATAAAATCCTTCTTGAGAATACTCCAACATCTCTTCATAAAGAGGCATGTAAATCCATCTGGTCCAGGGGCACGATCTGAGGGCGTATGTTTAATTACATTCTCCACTTTGTCTTCTGTGAATGGTCTAGATAAAGCATCAAGCCCATCAACTCTACCCAGGAGGCTGTCAAGGTCAAAACTCATGCGAATGCCCTTGGCTTGCCCCATGCGCCGCTTGAAATCAAACCAAAACATGAAGGCTAGCTGATGATGATCTGTCACCATATCACCTGCAACATTTTTAGTGGATGAGATGGTGTTTCTGCGGTATCGTTCTGTAGCCATGGCGTGGAAAATTTTTGTGTTTTCCTCTCCCACTTTGATAAATCTGATAGTACAACGCTGTTTCCAATAAATAAATTGTAGACGAAGAATTTCTTCAAGGTGGAGTTTTACAATCTTCCAAAAATTCATCTCTGGCCAAGTGAGCGTCCGAAGTTCTTCCAAACCATCAAAGTATAGGATCACCTTGTTGCAATCTGCAATTAGGGTTTTAACCTTGGAAAGGCTAACATGCCACTTCTTAAGAGCATAACGCAGAGCTATAAATTTAGCCGAGATTGTACTAGCAGCGGAAAACTTCCGAACAGGCATGTCCCATACCTGAGAAACACTTTCAGGAAAACCTAGGAGATTTACCCAATAGTTTTCAAAGCGGAAGACTTTGGCTTTCGGAATAGAAGTGGCAACAGAAACCACACAGGGCACATGATCCGATGTTGTCCGTGCAAGAGGCATGACCATAGTATTGGGATGGTCTAAAGTCCAAGACACGGTGGTGAAAAACCAATCAATCTGTTCAAGAAGAGGATTTGTATGCATATTGGACCAAGTAAACTGTCATCCTTTTATTGGTAATTCCACCAATCCTAAGTGACCAATGATTTCATTGAAGAGGAATATGTCATTTACATTACCCCCAGGAAAATTACGATTTTCCAAAGAACGCATGAAATTAAAGTCGCCAAGAAGTAGCCATTTCTCATCAAATTGTATGTTCAGGTTATATAACCATCGAGCGAAATCGTCATGAGCAGGATTCTGGCAGGGACCATAAACTGACACCAATGTCCAAACTTCAAAAGTGTGCGTGGAGGTGAATTCCACAATGATGCCATAAGAATGAGCTTCAATTGATTTCCTAGTGAAGAAAGCAGAATTCCAAATAATCACAAGACCACCAGAAGCACCAGACGATGGCATATACACAAAATTATCAAAGCACCGAGGACAAAACTTCCTAAGAAAACACTGATCGATATGCATGCATTTAGATTCTTGCAAACAGACAATAGAGCACCCACTTTCCTCTATCTTCTGTTTAACTGCAAGTTGTCGCGCTTCAGAGTTAAGGCCACGCACATTCCAACACAAGATCTTCCAGTCTCTAAAGATTGTCTGATTCATTACAAACCAAAGAAGATAAAAGCAAAAGCAGGTCACACAATGACCTACGACATCCACTTAGCAGAATAATAGAGTTCAACATAGTACAACAAAAGCAGAGATAAGTGGCGATTAAACAGGTTCGCCAGCGACCCATGTTGCAGCGGACTTCACTCATCATCAGAACTCTTGGAAGAGTTGGCTTCAGAAGGATCAGCAACAAGCTTCTCCACCATAATCTTCTCAGGAGCAATACGCAGTCGTGCACCAATGCGTTGGAGATCAGAGATTGCTATTGGAGGGGGCACAACGGGTTCATCACGAGAAGGTGCAGTCGGGGCAGGGTCTGCATTGGTTTTGCGCTTCTTAGAGCGCTTGATATGCTGTGGGATGATTGACCTTGGAAGTGCCTGGTGGAATCCATCATGCAAGGTGCTAAGTTTAACACTGCGACGGACTTGAGAATCAATCAGAATCGGCCGAACAGAGGCAGATTTACGAGCTCTCTTGTTGCTGATAACAGGCATAGCAGAAAACTGAAACTTCTCTCTTACAGGTTCAGTCAGTTCGAGGGGCTCATCAAAGCAGAGTGCATGAGCAACCGGATGCTGGACAGGTGAAAGCTGACGGACAACCTCACAAGCAGATGAAGGGGGCAACAAACTGAACTCCAGACTTCCATTAAAGAGGCTATGAATCCAAGATTGTTTGATGAATGAAAACAGAGGCATCTGCAATGGCCGAGGGATGACTGCAGAGTCAAAGTGCTGCATGAACTTACATAAGGTACGTGTCCACTGCATTTGAGGGGGCAGAACTGGGCCGAAAACAGTTAGAACTTGTCCAACATGCAGAACCTGCTGAGCTGGGAGTTGAGCTTCATGTGGCACAATATCTGCATTGTGCAAAGCAGTAGGATCATTGTCATTATTGACAAAGTCATCGGAGACTTGTAACACCATGGACTCTTGAGACTGAACAGGTTCATCAGGTTCGACAGGTTCTGCGGCATTGTCATGGACATCATCATCCTACACATTGTCATTGCCAGCAGCAGGAGGAGGCACATCATTCCATCCTAACTCAGGAAACTCCGGCATGACCCAGTTATGGTTGTTGAAATGCATCTGGCCAGGAAGGGGATGTGGGTTCCCATCAAAAGGCATTGGGTCTTCGTCAGCAGGCAACACATCCACAAAATCCGCAGAGAGAACATAAACTAGAGCAGGCCAAGAAACCCTAGTAGCACCAAAATCTCCGTACTCGTGGTAAACCACACCCCGAGGGACCAAGGAAGGTGCGGGGAACGACACATAAGCAAGAGTCCGCACCATCAGCTGGCCAGTCTGGTGCCAAGCATGAAAACGCCCAAAAGTGCCAATCACATATGCAATGTATTGCATCCGACGATAATACAGAGGGACACCCAAAAGCATAACCCAACCACGGCGAAAGCCCTAAACACCTCTATAATTGATCCCTTCATCATGTGGAATAAAACGAACAAAGCGATCGTTGCCCAAATCAAAGGGTGGATGATCCACCATAACTTGTCTAGAAACTGCACTACAGAATCAGAACAATCCAACTCCCTGAATCCATGGCTGAGCATCGAGAACATCTCTCCCCAACCGATTAACAACAAAATCACTAACCATGTTTCGGTAGAGTTGAATCTCCTCCGGCAGCGGCACCGGCTCAACGATGCCAATAGCATACTCCTCATGCCTTCTGTTAGGTGCAGCAGCTGGAACGAAGAAGGTGCGAGGAAGACGAAGTGGCCCTCCATCTATGATCTCAAAGCCCGGCGGCACATAGGCAGATGATCTAGCTCAAAGTTGGCCATATCCGGCGAAGTTGATGAAGGCGTGTGCGGCAATGGCGGTGGTGTTGAGGGTGGAGGTGGTGGCGTTTCTGGTCGTGGGGCGGATGGCGAAGCTAGGGGAGATGGTGGTAATGGAGGTGGCGGAGGTGGAGGCGAGGCAGGCTCTGATGACGAAGCTAGATGTAACTCGTCAATGGGACGTAGCAATGGGCAGGCTGCAGCGGTAGGTTGGAGGGAACTCGAGGCGTCAAGCCGTAAAACCGATGGTGGGCTGTCAAATGGACTCTCAATGACGCATGGGACCCACCTAAAGCCCCCTGCCGGTGCAGATCCTGTGCAAGATTTTGCTTTGTGGACTTGCCGAAAACAACGGCGACAACGCGTTTGATTGGTGCAATTGGAGGTGATATGTGCCATTGAAAAGCAGTTTTGGCATTTCCAAACTTTAAACGCAATTTCATCAACCATAGAAGAAAATCCATACAAATCCTGAACTGACTGGCTCACAATCTCGGTGGGCGATAAGTTACGATTCTAATTGACTTGTCGTGCATTGGGAGATTCAGCATTGACTGGGCCTGATGTGTTGGCACATGAACAAAAGATGGGCTAGCCGGGGCAGACACGGCCCTAGATGGCTCAATAGGCCCATTAATAGGAAGTGAATCAGGAAGGTGGCGATTTGAAAAAATCCCAGACCCGCCCAACGATCGCTCCGATGAATGAGGAACCAGCTCAGGCGAGATTGACACAGACCGAGTGGATAGCGTAGGAACTGTACCAGAACAGATCGGAGCAGTAGCCACCGTCCACCGGAGCGCCTGCGCCGGAGAAGAATGAATAATAACGCGCTCATGCGGATTAATAACATAACCCGCATCCTGAACAGTGTCAATGCATGTCTGTGTGGCAGGGTATTGATAACCCTTGCAAGCAGGATAGTTTTGGAACGTGGCAAATGAGAGCTTCTTCCTGCAACTAGATGCAGACTTCAAAGAAGATTTGACAGGAGGCTTATGCATGGCCATCATGCCAATTGTAGCACGACGTTTGGTAGGACTAACAAAAACCCATTTAGCATCACATTCTTTTCTCCAAATCAAGACCTCACGCCTCTAATTAGGACCACCATGGCCCCATAGGTGGAAGAAACACTTAAAATGCTCGCAAGCAAAAGATCGAAGAGCAAGAACATAGAGACCAACTTTTTTGCATGAAACATGAAAGGGGAATACCTTGTCACGTATATGGGAAACCATGAATTCAATCGCCGATCCATCAATAGCTGCCTCAAGTGCTGCTATCACAGAATCATCTGAGAGGCCAAAATCATGCCTACTAAATGAGACCACCATGATGAAAGAACCCGTGCCATCCGCGGGATGAACCGAGACGCCACAAGATCTATAGATCTCATTTGCAAAAACCAACCCCTTGGAGAAATCCAGCCAAGGGTGGAACCAGAACCCTGATCCATCGAAGAAGGTGATCCTCGTAAAGAGGAGGAGACGTCGGAGAGGATGAGTGGATTGGTTTGCAAGATTAGTGGCTAGGGACAGAGATCGCCGAAGAGCCCAGCGGCGTGGGTGGACGTGGGGTAGGAGCCATACTGTGCCATGCATGTTGTTGCTCCAACACAGAGATTTTGTATGCGCTGCTACCTGATCCATTAACTGAGTTTTCAATGCATTTATGTGCATAATTCAAATTTGAACTACATGCACATGCTCTAGTGCATATAAATTGGTTGAAAAATCGAATATGTGTCCTTGTGTGCATGCTTAGGTCCCATGCAAGAAATGGGAATGAATTTGAAACACCAGGGCACCGTTGATTGCTGGCAAAACATTGAGATGCCTGGTTTTTAAATTCTAGTAAATCAAAAACTCATCTAAAATTTCATGAAACTTGGCATGCTACCATGGAGCAGCATCAACATGTCGTGGTACAAATTTTGTCCCATTTGGGGCGGGTTTGGGTATATGCTTCTCACAAACCGGAGCTTCTCATAACAAGCATGATGGTTTTCGGTAGGGAACATCCCACCTTTGGGGACGAAACGATATCCATTGCCTCTTATTGCTTTAAACTTTATTTTCTCATGTCAACATAGAACAACAGGAGTGTTGTGTGAATTTTTGTGATTTTTCAGGGTTCGTTTGTACATTTTTATGCATTAACTGAGTTTTCAATGCATTTATGTGCATCATTCAAATTTGAACTACATGCACATACTCCAATGCATATAAATTGGTTGAAAAATCAAATATGTGTCCTCGGGTGCATGCTTAGGTCCCATGCAAGAAATGGGAATGAATTTCGAACACCAGGGCACCGTTGATTGCCGGCAAAACATTGAGATGCCTGGTTTTTAAATTCTAGTAAATTCAAAACTCGTCTGAAATTCATGAAACTTGGCATGCTATCATGGAGCGGCATCAACATGTCGTGGTACAAATTTTGTCCCATTTGGGGCAGGTTTGGGTATATGTTTCTCACAAAATGGAGCTTCTCACAACAAGCATGATGGTTTTTGGTAGGGAACGTCCCACCTTTGGGGACGAAACGATATCCATTGCCTCTTATTGCTTTATTTTTTTTCTCATGTCAACATAGAACAACAGGAGTGTTGTGAATTTTTGTGATTTTTCGGGGTTCGTTTGGACATTTTTATGCATTAACTGAGTTTTCAATGCATTTATGTGGATAATTCAAATTTGAACTACATGCACATGCTCCAGTGCATATAGATTGGTTGAAAAATCAAATCTGTGTCCTTGGGTGCATGCTTAGGTCCCATGCAAGAAATGGGCATGAATTTCAAACATCAGGGCACCGTTGATTGCCAGCAAAATAGCGAGATGCCTGGTTTTTAAATTCTAGTAAATCCAAAATTCTGTTAACCATTCATGTGACGCCTCGTGTCTAGGTTTTAATGGTTGTAGGACGTGTCGTGTGGACAACTGCTTGACCTTGACTGAACGGGAGGGGTGCGAGCGTCGTCCGGTGCGCAGGCTGACCGAGAGGCATGCAAGTTGTCCTTGAGTGCGCAAGCTCATCGGGAAGCGTGCGAGCTCTACGCTGCGCAGGGTCAGTGGGAAGTGAGCCCTTTGATTTCCATGGCCGCCCGCCTTGCTCGCCTCCTCTCCATTAATGGCACCCAAGCCATAGTTTAATTTGCCTTTTAATTAGAACACCCGTATGCAAACCGACAGCTTCCCCAGAAAGCCAAGAGAAAATATGCCGAGCAGGATTTCTTCAGCTCTTGATCGCAAACAATTTAGATAGAACACCCGTATGCAAAGTGAGAGCAGAGCAGGATTTGTGCATCCCTTCAACACAAACGGTTGTTCTGGATGACCCATGTGCAACCACGTACAAACAATTTGGTAAGATTTGCATCTGTCATATTGGGTCTGTTGCCATTTGTCAAACTAGAAAGATTTACATTTGTTGATCTAGTAACGTTGCCATTTGTCAATCCTTGTAACACTGCGATTTGTCAAAATATGCAGCTAGAAATCATTAGCACTATGTAATTTTTGCAACTAAAATTCAGTAATTAAGCATAGATTTCATTCATAGATTAAGCAGTCGTTCTTAATTTATACAAACAGTTCAACTCGATAGCTGAACCGACCAAACTTCTCCGCAATTATTGCCAACCACGTACTGAAATAGCTAGTTCAACTATATATACTAGCTAATTTTAAGTACGTTGTACAGTTTGACCACACATTTATAATCAGATGAACTGAACAAAATAGCCCCCACATACTACTACTACCACGGAGGGGCTTTGTGCTACTTTTGGTAGCCTCTCATCTACCGAGCACGCTCAGTAAGAGGCAGAGGAGGAGGAGGAGCCTACCGACGAGCTGGACAAATGCAATACGGTGCCTGCCGCTGCTGCACGTTCAGCGACGCTCGCCAGCTCGAAGGCCCACTGCTGCTCCAGATGATCCCTCTCAAAGCGGCCGGATTGCTCATAGATCTCCTGATTCCTCGCCTCTACGCCGGCGTGTTCTGCGGCCACGGCTGCGGTAAGGCTCTTTGCGTGCTCGACGAGGCGCTCCTCCTCCTCCCACAGGAACTCGATGTAGCGTGCAAGGTCACTGACGCACGTGCGGGCCTCCACCTCCGCCCCCCCCCCTCCTTTGGGCGGCGGTGGTGGAGCGGGTGATGATCCCGGCGGTCGACGGTGGGCTGGCGGCCATAGCGGCCGACGATTGGGTGGCGGCCACGACCACCACCTCCCGCCTTCAGGCCGCGGTGGCGGAGCAGGTGATGGCCATGGTGGCCGGCAGTGGGGTGGCGGCCACGACGGCCACCTCCCGCCTTCGGGCCGTGGCGGCGGAGCGGGAGATGGACCTGGCTTTCGATGGTGGTGTGGCGGCAATGGAGGACGGCAACAGCTGCCGACGGGCAGCGGCGGCGGAGCGCGTGGTGGGTGTTCCGCGCACACCCAACAGGGACGCCACGCGCACTACACTACGCCGCGGACTGCGCCACCGCCGCGGTGTAGCCTCCCAGCTGGAGCTGTCCTTTGATGATGGCGGAGTGGCTGAGCAACGACGACGGACCGGTGCCATTGGCGATGTGGGAGAAGCAGACGAGATAAGCTACAGGGAGGGAGGGGAAAATACGACGCAGGACTCGCCGGCCGTGAGGGTTTCTATAGGAGGCCGGTAAGCATTGGGATTTTGGGGATTTCACCGAGTCGGGCGGGAAGCTTGCGGGGGAACCTGCGAGGTTGCGTGGGAATGGGCTCACCGACGATTCATTGGTGCCACCATTTGGCCAAAAGAACGCCCTCGCGCGTTGCGCAAGCTTGCGCTGTAAGCCGTCTGCGGCAGCGGGGTGACAAGACGTGCGAGAGGAGGGCGAGAGGACACATACACATACATTTAATAAAAAAACATTTGCGATTTAATTACCTACTATACCCCCGTCCTGGTTTATAAGTAGGATTTAACTAATAAAATATGAATGCATGTCGCCATAGATTATATCGTTGGAGTCGTATTTGAACATAGTTTCCAGCTGTACAATTTTTGTAACATGCATTAACACTTTTTTGGTTAAATTTATGGTTATACACCAGCAAGCGTTTGTCCGCAAAACACACGGCTTATTCCATCACAAACAGCTCTCATGGATCAACTGTCTGCCACGTATCGCACACGCAACTCTAATATGATTCGTGCTTGATGTCTCCGACATCGCTCGCATAGTTCGTCTTTTTTTTCCATGTATCACTGTGCGTCCTCTGCTCGCATCCCTCGGCAAGCTCTGCTCGGCGTTAGGCGCCGCAGTGCGCTGTGCTCGTCGTTAGGCGCCGCGGCGCGCTCAGCTTGTGGACAACTTTTCCTTGAGGCGACCGTGGAGCGCTCTGCTCGCGTCCCTCCGCGCGTGCTCTGCCAGCGGTTGGGCATGCGCACGATCACGTCGGGGGGCCCATATCCATGCGGTTGCGCCGCACGCATTGCCATGCGATGCAATTACGTGCGCCACGATGGAGTTACGCGCTGCAAATTAGAACTGCCATCAGGGCCTGCCGATATTCCTGGCCGTCCGGCTTCCCCTTTAATTCCCGTGGCCATTATAACCTTAGTCTCTTCAACCTTTTGATCACGCCCCACAACACAACAAGCACACCCACAACGACACATAGAGAGGGGATGTCCGACGGCGCTCCAATGGAGTTCGGCGAGCATAGAGTGGAGACCAACGCGAGGGAGACGGATCTCTCGGTGGTGTACACTGCACACCATCGAACTGGCCGTGGTGGACGACTACATGAACAGCATTGAGCAGTTGCTTGCTAGAGACAAGTACAAGGTTGTCGGCATCGACCTCCAGTACACCGCCGGTCGTCCCGGCATAGATTAGAAGGTTGCCGTCGCCCATTTGTGTGTGCGCCATCATGTCCTCATCTACCACTACTGCATGGCCACAGAGCCTTGCAACCATTTCAACAGGTTTGTCAACAACACCGACTACAAGTTCGCCACGGCGGATACCAAAGACGATGTAAGAGCGCTCAGTGTTATGGGCTTGGCCTGCAAGAACCATGTCGAAATCTGTGACCACTACAAGGTCTGTGGCAGCACGAAGCAGGACTCCCTAATCGAACTCGCCTCGGCCATCATCGACCCCTACTACAAAAAGATGAAGCAGGATGCCCAAAGAACAAGTCCCGTATCCTGGCACAAGGCCTGGATGCGGCAATTGGATGAACCTCACCTCAGGTTCGCGGCCAAGAGCGTGTACACATGCTACGAGATGCACAGGCGGATCGTTGACATGAGGAAGTGCCTCGTTACCCAAATCGATGAGTCCGGATCGAGCCACAAGAAGAGCAAGCGTCACAAGAAGTAGATGATGAGCAGATGATCGTTTATGCTAGTTAATCATGCATGTAAATATAGTTTACTTTATTGGTGTGTGTGGAAATGTCATATGTGTAGTAGCCACCTATGTAATTATGCATGTAATAGTTTACTTTGGTGCGTGCAAATGCCATGGTTGTAGTAGCCACCTATGTAAGTGGATGTTTAATTTGGTTGTGCAAGCATGTCCTTATAAGTGTGTGTGTGTGTGTGTGTGTGTGTGTGTGTTGTTGTTGTTCTGTATGCAATCCCATCGCACAACATACACGTCTTATTAGCAGCAACCATCTGTGTTATTATCAGTCTTCACACACATTTCTGATTACAGACATGTTTGCCGCGTATCACACACATCTTGTTAAGTTGAACCGTTTCTGTTCTCATGTCTCAACGCAAACAGTTCATCCGAGTAAACCGCATGCCGTATATCGCACACACCTTTGATCTGGCTGACCGGTTCTATTGTGTTGCCTAATCACAAACAGTTCATCTGAGTGAACTGTATTCTGTGTATCGCACATGCCTTCATCTGGCATCCCGTTTCTTTTGTTCATCCTCATCGCAAACAGTTTATTGAACTGAACCATATGCCCTTCATCGCACACGCAACTAAAACTTGAACCGTGTTTGATGCATCCATCATCGCAAACGTTTTACACATTTCTGACGGTTTTCATACAGCACCATTTGCGATTATTGCATCACACATAGCTTCTCGAAGGGTCTCTGATTGTAGTGTCGCGTTAGTAGCATCCTGCAGTAGTGTAGAGATCGTGCTAAAACTTGGTTTTCTTCTTTGCCTAAAAATAGTATTGATTCATGGAATAAGTGCAAAGATGATTTTATCTCTAAGTATTTTCCTCCCACTAATATCATCTCTCTTAGAAACAATATTATGAATTTTAAGCAACTTGATCATGAGCATGTTGCACAAGCTTGGGAGAGGATGAAATTAATGATACGTAATTGCCCTACACATGGTTTGAATTTATGGATGATTATGCATAATTTTTATGTTGGATTGAATTTTGCTTCTAGAAATCTTTTAGATTCGGCCGCGAGAGGCACCTTTATGGAAATCACTTTAGGAGAAGCTAGTAAACTCCTAGACAATATTAAGGTTAATTATTCTCAATGGCACACCGAAAGATCCACTAGTAAAAAAGTTCATGCTATTGAAGAGATTAATGTTTTGAGTGGAAAGATGGATGAACTTATGAAATTGTTTGCTAATAAGAGTGTTTCTTCTGATCCTAATGATATGCCTTTTTCCACTTTGATTGAGAATAATAATTAATCTATGGATGTGAATTTTGTTGGTAGGAACAATTTTGGTAACAACGCGTATAGAGGAAATTTTAATTCTAGGCCGTTTCCTAGTAATTCCATTAATAATTATGGTAATTCCTACAACAACTCTTATGGAAATTTTAATAAGATGCCCTCTGATTTTGAGACTAGTGTTAAATAATTTATGAATTCGCAAAATAATTTCAATGCTTTCTTGAAGAAAAATTGCTTAAGATTGATGAGTTGGCTAGGAACATGGATAGAGTTTCTCTTGATGTTGATTCTTTGAAACTTAGATATATTCCACCTAAGCATGACATCAATGAGTCTCTCAAAGCCATGAGAATTTCCATTGATGAGTGCAAAGAAAGAACCGCTAGGATGTGTGCTAAAAAAGATTGATTTGTGAAAGTGTGTTCTTCTAGTTTTCATGATTATAATGATGTAGATCTAAAAGTGATTGATGTGTCTCCTATTAAATCTTTGTTTTCTAATATGAATCTTGATAAAGATGGGACTGGAGATGAGTCAACTTTAGTTAAAAGGCGTCCCAATGATTTGGAGTTTTTAGATCTTGATGCTAAAATTAATAAAAGTGGGATTGAAGAGGTCAAAATTTACATAGTAATGAACCCACTATTTTGGATTTCAAGAAATTTAATTATGATAGTTGCTTTTTGATAGATTTTATTTCCTTGTTGCAATCCGTGTTAAATTCTCCTCATGCTTATGATCAAAATAAAGCTTTTACTAAACATATCTTTGATGCTTTAATGCAATCTTATGAAGAAAAGCTTGAACTAGATGTTTCTATCCCTAGAAAGCTTTATGATGAGTGGGAACCTACTATTAAAATTAATATCAAAGATCATGAATGATATGCTTTATGTGACTTGGGTGCTAGTTTTTCCACGATTCCAAAAACTTTGTGTGATGTGTTAGGTTTCCGTGAATTTGATGATTGTTTCTTAAATTTGCACCTTGCGGATTCCACCATTAAGAAACTAATGGGAAGAATTAATGATGTTATTATTGTCGCAAATAGGAATTATGTGCCCATAGATTTCATTGTCCTTGATATAGATTGCAATCCTACATGTCCTATTATTCTTGGTAGACCTTTCCTTAGACCGATTGGTGCAATTATTGATCTGAAGGTAGGGAATATTAGATTCCAATTTCCGTTAAGGAAGGGCATGGAACACTGACGGTGTCCTGGACTAGGGGGTACTCACCGCGTCATCTCCCGATCTGTTAGATTGGGCCGAGGACCCCCATGGCTGTATACTCATGGGCCAGTTCGGATAGCTGCCGCATACATGGAAGATTCTACAAAACTTGGTGATCAAGACAAGGACTCCTCCCCACCGGCGTATTCGGCTAGGACTCTTGTTATCCTAGGCCTCTGGTGCATTATATAAACCGAGGCCAGGCTAGTCGATAGATATATACAACAATCATACCATAGGCTAGCTTCTAAGGTTTAGCCTCTCCGATCTCGTGGTAGATCAACTCTTGTAATACTCATATCATCAAGAATAAATCAAGCAGGACGTAGGGTTTTACCTCCATCAAGAGGGCCCGAACCTGGGTAAAACATCGTGTCCCCTGCCTCCTGTTACCATCCGCCTTAGACGCACAGTTCGGGGCCCCCTACCCGAGATCCGCCGGTTTTGACACCGACATTGGTGCTTTCATTGATAGTTCCGCTGTGTGATCGGCAAAAGGATCGATGGCCCGTCTCCAGGTCAACTGCGGTGCCGACATCTTCGTCGTCGGCTCGACTGGTCACCTTGGCTCGACCAAGGACCGTGCTCCATCTCTGATCGTCATGTTCGGACGAGGGCCTTCATCAACATCAACTCCGATCTCTATCAAGATCATGGAGGAATCAGCCATGGAGCTCGGGGGCAAAACGTCAACATTGCCCTCGGGTGACCGTGCTGTTTTTCCGAACAGCAAACTTGTATCCGCTGCCATCACCTCTTAGAGCATCGCTTTGACGATCCCTTTGGTGGAATTGTGCGGAATTGAGTCTACAACATCCATGCAAAATTTCGTCGAGTTCTGATGGAGGAATCTCCGACAATCTAGGATATACCGGAGGCTTGTCAAATCTGGACAGGAATCTGGACGAGTTTAGGGCGTGGTCTCCAGAGCCTAGCTCGGAGGTCCTTTGTAAGATCCAACCATTCATCTACTGCAGAATTCCCATATCTACCACCCCTCCAAATTTCAGCTCGATCCGACGGTTCAAACTCCGGGAACCTTCCGATGAGTGGATCAATTTTCGGATCCGTTTTCTGCGCGAATACGGATCCGACCCGAATTCATGTTTCTTTATGAACGTGACATTGGACAACCCTTTTAGAGGAATTCTCTTCTAGGGTATTGTGCGTTGTTCTTAAACACGTGCGCATAAATTTTTAAGCCTCCCCTGAGGTCGCCTTCATCATCATGCTGGTGTCAAACCAGTCCGGCGATATTGCTCCAAGGCTGCCGACCTGCGCTAGACACATCGTCACTTTATTGAGCCGAGCTCAACTTTTTCGGATCATCATCTCGGCAAGCCGAACAAGAGTCCGGCATTACACGAATTACACGAAGCGGGCATACCGGCATCGCCGCCCCACGGATTACACGAAGCGGGCATACCGGCATCGCCGCACGGTCACTTCATCAAGCCGGCATCGACCACGTCACGACCTGCATCAGCAGGGCCGCACTATTGCTTCTTCAAGCTAGTGTCCATCACGCCGACCTACTTCGACTCATCGGCTGACATTGAGGCTTCGACATCTCGGCTGGACCGGGGGCTTCGCCATCTCTTCATCAACCTACTCCGGAGACTTCGGCGACACTAGCCGACCAGCTCCGTCATGATAGCTGGACCGAGGGCTTTGCCTCGACGAGCCAACCTTGGACAACATCGCCATACCGTCGCTTTATCGCCCATCAGGCAATGGGTGTGCGGATCGAGTCCCAATTTTGGGAATCACCTTTCTTCGGATTGCTACAACAAATAAACCAGGTCTGTCAAATGATGGCCGCATTAACAACGGTCGCGTGATGGTTCGGTCAGTTTCCGTACATAGTCTGGTGAACACCGCATCCGGAACTCAAACCGACCTGTGAATTCAGGCTTTGCCACGCCTTTACCGCATCACGCCAACGCCCTGCATCGACATTGACTTCGGCGCCAGGCCATATTTCTTTTATTACTCACTTTGCATAAATTATTTATTATACAATGTTTTTTAATTATTATTACTATTATCTCCGATTTGCACTATTTTTTGTGCACAGGAAAATGATCCGGGGACTTCGGCATCATTCTGCCGGTCTGCATTGACCGTGCTATGTCACCACTTCGGCGTGTCGAGCTCTCCACTCCGCCACCTCGGGACCGGCTTGGGGGATGGAACCTCGTCCCGTATCAAGCTTGGACTGCGTCATCAATGCCGAACACGTTAACCAGCTAAGTCGCTTTCATGCTCAAAGTTTTAATTTTTAACTTGTGTTTGGTTCGACCAAGCATTATACTTGTTTGGGAAAAAGTTGCTTGTAAAAAATTTTCTTGTCCAAACTTTGTTTGTGAAACACATATTCAAATACCCCGTTTATTTGGGGGCGTCCTTTATGAAGCTTTTCCTCTTGCATATGATTATACTTGTACGGCTTCGTTCCTTGTTCGTGTATTACGCCACAATATGCACCATATTGACTAAAGCGATTTGCAAGCTGGGTTGCCTGGCTCCTGTGCTTGCCCCTATGTTCCCGATTGTTTGGCTAGGGAGTAAAGGGAGCACCTCTGCGATTGTCACGACCGGGTCCTCCGAGCTCTGACCTCAGACTGGGTGAAGCCGAAAGCTAGCGCTCTTATTGTTTTCAATCATGGTCTGCACACAATGGAACTCATGAGTACAAAAAATCTATTGCACAAGTCTCATAGCAATAATGAGCACCGAAGAAAGTTATCGGTGGGGGTACTATTTTCTTCGAAGATGCTTCTTACACTTCGTCTATAATATAGCATAAGTTCCCTGAGCGCGCTTTGTCTGTTATAGCCTTATGTCCCAGTTGCCTGGTTATCGGAAACACTGTCGATATTCTCGACAGGTGGAGTACATAAAACTTTTCGGTCCTTGACCTAAGAGGGAGAAGCCGACGGTCGGTTAGGACGCGTTTAAAGTTCGGTTGAACAAAGATATGATATTAGCACTTCGGTACATACAATCATTATACACAAAATTCTTTCACCCAAGTCACTTGGGGGCTCTTAATTTTGTATGAGCCGTTTTATAATAAGTGTTCTTCTTCTTAGTTGTTGCAAAGTTTTTATTACTATTATTATTCATCACTCCTTTTTTCGACACGAGTGTGTGGTCACTAGCCGGGGAGCCTAATTTCTCTCTCAAAGCCGCTAGAGTTTAGTTTGCTAAACTGGCCTAATGAGAAGTACTCCGCCTTCGGGATAGGAGGTTGAAGCCGTAGGCTGACCCGCTTGAAGTCTTGAGATAGGATGTGTGATGTTAAAGTACGACAGAAGCACTTTTTTAAGTCCAATTTTCTGATTGGCACCGAACAATTGATCTAGTTCGGACGTCGATTTTTTCTAACGTTTTTTGGTTTTCCAAGCCTATGGCACTTTTAAACTATTTGTGTGTTTCCAACACAAGTCTCACAGTGCAATGCCGGACACCTCTATAGATTCGGCAAAAACATTCTCGGATCTCACTCTATATGTATTGGTTTCGAATTGTGTCTTCGGTCAATAGTTGGGTTGCCCGGCTCCTGCGCTTGCCTCCTACATTCCGCTTTGTTCGGCTAGGTGTGCAAAAGGAGAACCACTGCGATTGTGCTTCCAGCTCACATGGTTAAGCACTTCGGTGGAGAAAGCCGAAAACTGACTGTCACAATAAGCGTAAACTGGTCAGCAATCCAATGACGGTGTTAAATGACTGGCCATTCATAACATTGGCCGGAGTGTTTACGGCTTGACCTCGACTGTCGCCGAACACTATCGGGGGCCAGTAACTGGCCTCCCAAACTAAATCCTCAATATTTTGCTCTTACATTAGAGTTGAGGTTTCATGATCATGCTCAGCATGACAACCCAAAGAAAGGAACCAATAGCGGGATTATTTTCTTTGGAAGACATTTATTATATTAAACAGTGATATAACATATCTCTCTGTGTACCTTTGTTTATAAAACTGTATAGCCAGATTGCCTTGTTTGTCGTAAATCTTTGCCCTCATAAAGGCTTTATAAAGTAGGACAAACACTCCTCGGCTACTGGCCGAGGAGGTGGAAGCCGATGGTCGGTCAACAAAGTTTTGTACAATGTGGATCCGAGCATTAATGATGTAAAGTACTTGGATACATAGAATCATTACACATAATTTGTGATTTTACTCTGGATATTGATCCTTAATTCGGCCACCCGTGCCCGCATTAAGGCTCGGGGGCTACTGGGCTTCAGGATTATCATTTACTAATTTTAAAGGGGCGCATCGATCCCCTGATCTGGTGTTGCCACCCGACCAGTGTCTCGGGGGCTACTGCATTGGCAATCCAGTGCAGAAAATTTAAGTGCAATATAGTTTTCGAGGATATTATGATCCTCAGGTTGGTCGGACGCACCCAACCTGAGTCTCGAGGACTCCGCACACCACTTTTTGTGTCTTGAAGTATTCTGCTGAGCTAGGAGTTGATCCTCAGACCGATTTTGCAAATCAACCTGAGTCTCAGCGGCTACTGGGATCAGCGGTCTTATGTCATCCTTCAGGTGCATCTTGGGTTTTAGACTGATACACACCTTGAGGGCTACTAGCTATATATCTCGGCAGAGAATAAATTGCACCAATCAAAAATATTGACAAAAAATTGGCCCACAGTCGGGGTGGTGCACCACCTCAGAAGCAGTCCGGCATAAAGCTCGGGCGCTAGTGGCTGGCTCCATAGAGGGCATTTCCAGCATTAAGCTCGGCTAAACTCCTTCAACTCTTTTGGACCAAGATGATCTATGACATCTTGGATATAGTCCGGCATTGGAGCTCGGATACATTTCAGCATTAGAGCTTGGAAGCAGTCCGGCATTGGTGCTCAGCTGCAAAAGATACCTCGAATGCAGTCCGGCGTTAGAGCTCGGACTCAAGAGGACACTGCCTCCCGGGAACAACTTCAAACCCGAGGTGTGGCATAAAAATAACAAGGCATTGATAAAGGCCGGAAACTTAAAGGGTCTCCTCGGATACCCAACGTGTAAACTGGTCGAATGCATTTCGGCGATCCTCAAGATCGAAGATGGGAAGATTTGTTGAACCAGTTTCCAAGACCGACAACCGAAGATGAAGAACAGTTCAGAAGAATCGAGGAGCGTCTCTAACTTGAAGACTGGTTCAGGGGGCTACTGACGGTGTCCTGGACTAGGGGGTACTCACCACGTCATCTCCCGATCTATTAGATTGGGCCGAGGACCCCCATGGCCGTATACTCATGGGCCAGTTCGGACAACTGCCGCATACATGGAAGATTCTACAAAACTTGGTGATCAAGACAAGGACTCCTCCCCACTGGCGTATTCGGCTAGGACTCTTGTTATCCTAGGCCTCTGGTGCATTATATAAACCGAGGCCAGGCTAGTCGATAGATATATACAACAATCATACCATAGGCTAGCTTCTAGCGTTTAGCCTCTCCGATCTCGTGGTAGATCAACTCTTGTAATACTCATATCATCAAGAATAAATCAAGTAGGACGTAGGGTTTTACCTCCATCAAGAGGGCCCGAACCTGGGTAAAACATCGTGTCCCCTGCCTCCTGTTACCATCCGCCTTAGACGCACAGTTCGGGACCCCCTACCCGAGATCCGCCGGTTTTGACACCGACAAACACTTTCCTAGAAATAAAATTAAATTACCTTATGAATCTATTATGAGAGCCACTTATGGATTGCATACCAAAGATGACAATACCTAGATCTATTCTTGCTTTTATGCCTAGCTAGGGGCGTTAAACGATAGCGCTTGTTGGGAGGCAACCCAATTTTAGTTTTGTTCCTTGCTTTTTGTTCCTGTTTAGTAATAAATAATTCATCTATCCTTTGTTATGATTGTGTTTTTTATGTTTTAATTAGTGTCTGTGCCAAGTAAAGCCTTTAGGATCTTCTTGGGTGATTGTTGTTTGATCTTGCTGAAAAAACAGAAAGTATGCACTCACGAGAATAATTTTTATTTTTTTATCAGAGAGCGATAAAATACAAATTCCAACTGCAGTAGATCAATATGCAAACTATTTAGGTCGTCCTAATTTTTCAGAAATTTTGGAGTTACATAAGTATTCGAAACCTCCATATTTCTACACACTGTTCTGTTTTTGACAGATTCTGTTTTTCGTGTGTTGTTTGCTTATTTTGATGAATCTATGGCTAGTATCGGGGGATATGAACCATAGAGAATTTGGAATACAGTAGTTTTAACACCAATATAAATAAATAATGAGTTCATTACAACACATTAAAGTGATGGTTTGTTTTCTTATACTAACGGAGCTCATGAGATTTTCTGTTTAAGTTTTGTGTTGTGAAGTTTTCAAGTTTTTGGGTAAAGATTCGATGGATTTTGGAACAAGGAGTGTCAAGAGCCTAAGCTTGGGGATTCCCATGGCACCCCAAGGTAAAATTCAAGGACAACCAAAAGCCTAAGCTTGGGGATGCCCATGGCACCCCAAGGTAAAATTCAAGGACAACCAAAAGCCTAAGCTTGGGGATGCCCCGGAAGGCATCCCCTCTTTCGTCTTCATCTATCGGTAACTTTACTTGAGGCTATATTTTTATTCACCACATGATATGTGTTTTGCTTGGAGTGTCTTGTATGATTTGAGTCTTTGCTTTTAGTTTACCACAATCATTCTTGATGTACACACCCTTTGGGAGAGACACACATGAATCAGAATTTCTTAGAATACTCTATGTGCTTCACTTATATCTTTTGAGCCAGATATTTTTTCTCTAGTGCTTCAGTTATATCTTTTAGAGAACGGTGGTGGTTCTATTTTATAGAAATTATTAGTCTCTCATGCTTCACTTATATTATTTTGAGAGTCTTTTAGAACATCATGGTAATTTGCTTTGGCTATAAAATTAGTCCTAATATGATAGGCATCCAAGATGGGTATAATAAAAACTTCCATATAGAGTGCATTGAATACTATGAGAAGTTTGATACTTGATGATTGTTTTGAGATATGAAGATGGTGATATTAGAGTCATGCTAGTTAAGTGATTGTGAAATTGAGAAATACTTGTGTTGGGGTCTGCAAGTCCCGTAGCATGCACGTATGGTAACCGTTGTGTGACAAATTTGAAGCATGAGGTGTTCTTTGATTGCCTTCCTTATGAGTGGCGGTCGGGGACGAGCGATGGTCTTTTCCTACCAATCTATCCCCCTAGGAGCATGCGCGTAGTGCTTGGTTTTGATGACTTGTAGATTTTTGCAATAAGTATGTGAGTTCTTTATGACTAATGTTGAGTCCATGGATTATACACACTCTCACCCTTCCATCATTGCTAGCCTCTTCGGTACCGTGCATTGCCCTTTCTCACCTCGAGAGTTGGTGCAAACTTCGCCAGTGCATCCAAACCCCGTGATATGATACACTATTTCACACATAAACCTCCTTATATCTTCCTCAAAACAGCCACCATACCTACCTATTATGGCATTTCCATAGCCATTCCGAGATATATTGCCATGCAACTTTCCACCGTTTCGTTTTTTATGACACGCTCCATCAATGTCATATTGCCTTGCATGATCATGTAGTTGACATCGTATTCGTGGCAAAGCCACCACTCATAATTTTTCATACATGTCACTCTTGAATCATTGCACATCCCGGTACACCGCCAGAGGCATTCATATAGAGTCATATTTTGTTCTAGTATCGAGTTGTAATTTTTGAGTTGTAAATAAATAGAAGTGTGATGATCATCATTATTAGAGCATTGTCCCGTGAGGGAAAAAAGAGAAAGGCCAAAAAAAGAGAAGGCCCAAAAAATGAGAGAAAAAGAGAGAAGGGGCAATGTTACTATCCTTTTTCCACACTTGTGCTTCAAAGTAGCACCATGATCTTCATGATAGAGAGTCTCTTGTTTTGTCACTTTCATATACTAGTGGGAATTTTCGTTATAGAACTTGGCTTGTATATTCCAACAATGGGCTTCCTCAAAATGCCCTAGGTCTTCGTGAGCAAGCAAGTTGGATGCACACCCACTAAGTTTCTTTTGTTGAGCTTTCATACATTTATAGCTCTAGTGCATCCGTTGCATGGCAATCCCTGCTCCTCGCATTGACATCAATTGATGGGCATCTCCATAGCCCGTTGATTAGCTGTGTCAATGTGAGACTTTATCCTTTTTTGTCTTCTCCACACAACCTCCATCATCATATTCTATTCCACCCATAGTGTTATGGCCATGGCTCGCGCTCATGTATTGCGTGAAAGTTGAAAAAGTTTGAGAATACTAAAGTGTGAAACAATTGTTTGGCTTGTCATCAGGGTTGTGCATGATGAGAGCATTTTGTGTGATGAAAATGAAGCATGGCAAAACTATATGATTTTGTAGGGATGAGCTTTCTTTGGCTTTGTTATTTTGAGAAGACATAATTGCTTGGTTAGATGCTTGAAGTATTACTGTTTTTATGTCAATATTAAAGTTTTGTCTTGAATATTTCGGATCTGAATATTCATGCCTCAATAAAGATAATTACATTGAAAATTATGTTAGGTAGCATTCCACATCAAAAATTCTATTTTTATCATTTACCTACTCGAGGACGAGCAGGAATTAAGCTTGGGGATGCTTGATATGTCTCCAACGTATCTATAATTTTTTATTGTTCCATGCTATTATATTATCTGTTTTGGATGTTTAATGGGCTTTAATATGCACTTTTATATTGTTTTTGGGACTAACCTATTAACCAAAGGCCCAGTGCAAATTGCTGTTTGTCCTATTTCAGTGTTTCGCAGAAAAGGAATTTCAAACAGAATCCAAACGGAACGAAACCTTTGTGAGGATCTTTCTTGGAACAAACGCAACCCAGGAGACTTGGAGTACAAGTCTGGAAGTCCATGAAGCTTCCACGAGGCAGGGGACGCGCCCCCCACCCTCGTGGGCCCCATGGAGCTCCACCGACCTGCTTCTTTCGCCTATATATACTCTTATACCCCGAAAACATCCAAGAGAGCAACGTAACCACTTTTCCACTGCCGCAACCTTCTGTACCCGTGAGATCCCATATGGGGGCCTTTTTCGGTGATCTACCGGAGGGGGATTCGATCAGGGAGGGCTTCTACATCAACACCATAGCCTCTCCGATGATGTGTGAGTAGTTTACCACAGACCTTCAGGTCCATAGTTATTAGCTAGATGGCTTCTTCTATCTCTTTGGTTCTCAACACAAAGTTCTCCTCGATGCTCTTCGAGATCTATTCGATGTAATACTCTTTTGCGGTGTGTTTGCCGAGATCCGATGAATTGTGGGTTTATGAATTTGATTATCTATGAATATTATTTGATTCTTCTCTGAATTCTTATATGCATGATTTGATATCTTTGCAAGTCTCTTCTAATTATCGATTTAGTTTGGCCTACTAGATTGATCTTTCTTTCAATGGGAGAAGTGCTTAGCTTTGGGTTCAATCTTGCGGTGTCCTTTCCCAGTGACAGTAGGGGCAGCAAGGCACGTATTGTATTGTTGCCATCGAGGATAAAAAGATGGGGTTTATATCATATTGCTTGAGTTTATCCCTCTACATCATGTCATCTTGCCTAACGTGTTACTCTGTTCTTATGAACTTAATACTCTAGATGCATGCTGGATAGCAGGCGATGTGTGGAGTAATAGTAGTAGATGCAGAATCATTTCGGTCTACTTGACATGGACGTGATGCCTATGTTCAAGATCATTGCCTTAGATATCATCATAACTATGCGCTTTTCTATCAATTGTTCGGCAGTAATTTGTTCATCCACCGTAATATATGCTATCATGAGAGAAGACACTAGTGAAACCTATGGCCCCCAGGTCTACATTACATCATATAAGTTTCCGATATATAATTCTAGTTTACTATTTATTTTTTAATCTTTATTTTCCAATCTATACAACAAAAATACCAAAAATATTTATCTTATTATCTTTATCAGATCTCACTTTTGCAAGTGGTCGTGAAGGGATTGATAACCCCTTTATCGTGTTTGTTGCAAGGTTCTTAATTGTTTGTGCAGGTACTAGGCGATTTGCGTGTAGTCTCCTACTGGATTGATACCTTGGTTCTCAAAACTGAGGGAAATACTTACGCTACTTTGCTGCATCACCCTTTCCTCTTCAAGGGAAAACCAACGGATGCTCAAGAGGTAGCAAGCCTCATACACACCGCTTCACCGGTGAAAGGAATTATAACCTTGGAGCGATTGTTGCACGCAGACTTCAGCACAACGCTAACAGTGGCTATTTCTATGGTGGGATTTATGCCACGTGTTTAGCACGAGGGCTGGGTGTTTCACCCTTACCCTTTGACCCTATCCTACCTACGTAGTATTCAGATTTTGACACCCTAAAAGATCATAAGATTCTCACGGGAAAGGTTGATAATTTCACTTACAATCTGTTGCTTAACCAAACATCTGTTGTGCACACATATTTGCCTGCGTCTGCTCTTTTTGACTATCACGACAAAGGAAGATATTTTGTTCTTGAGAGCGTGGCACGAGCTCACAACGTAGAAGTGGAGGAAGCACGACAGGTCGAGGCATCCGCACCGAGAGCCTCCGTGAGCTACCACGCCAACTACTATCCAGGCTACTGATCGACTACCAAGTTAGGCCAAAAGCCTAAGCTTGGGGGAGTACGTGTTTCTCACGACATTACATTCATGTCCACTTATTCATCTTGTCGATATTCACACTTTTTCATTGTATCATCCATGCTTAAATTTATTTCTCTTGCTTTCTTCTTGTGTGTTTGAAAAACTTTAGTAAAACCAAAAAAATTAGTTGTAGTTAGTTTAATTTCTATGCATGCTTAGTAGTAATATTAAAAAGAAAAACCAAAAATATTTCCTTGTTCTTCTTCTGCTTGTTGGGAGCTTTCCCGTGTAAATAGTTTTCTTGTTTTTGCTTTTCCCTTGTATTTGCTTGTTCAAGAAAACAAAAAACTCCAAAATATTTTAGTGTGTTTCTCCGAATTTCTTTTCTTTTTATTTGAGTTGTACCAAGGAGAAGACCACCATGAAAATGTTGAGTGGCTCTCATAGGAATAACTGTTGAACTAATAAAGAGCCCATTTTACCTTGTCTTCTCCTGTTGAATAAAATGTTTTGCAGATTCCAGCTTAGTCCATGGCACTCTTGCACTATTATTATTTTCATATCGTTCGGTCGTGCAAGTGAAAGGCAGTAATGATGACATTCAATGAACTGGTCGTGGCAGAGAGAAACTGGTATGAACTCGACTTGTTCTGTTTGTGTAAATATGTTTAACCTAGTATCCATGATCCGGCCCATTATGATTAGACAAGTTTGCAATGACAATTAGAGATTATAGTTTCTCATGCCATGCATAAGTAGTTGGAAGTGAATAATGATTTATCTTGGATATCAACATTGCGTTAAAATGATTGTGATGTAGTATGATGATATGGTATCCTCCTCCGAATGTTTGAGTGGCTTGACTTGGCACATGTTCGTGCATGTAGTTGAATCAAAACCAACATAGCCTCTATGATATTTATGTTCATGGTGATCATATCCAACTCATGCTAGTGTCCAATGTTACTTATGCATAATGCATGATCATGATCATTGTTGCTCTCTAGCTGGCCGCTTCTCAATCTAATTTCTAGCCTTTGCCTGTACTAAGTGGGAATTCTACTTGTACATCAAAAACCTTGAACCCAAACTTATTCCATATGAGTCCACCATACCTACCTATATGCGGTATTACCCTGGCATCCTAAGTAAATTTGCATGTGCCACCTCTAAAAACTTCTAAAAAATATCCCTTTTGTGTGCGTGGATCGTTCATGGAACGACAGGAGGTGGTCGGTATCTTCCATGCCAAGCGGCTTATTCTCAGGTCGAGTGTTTATTCACTCGTCATCGCATGAGAAATGTGCAGTAATAGGGATGCCCAGTCCCAAACTGCAAACACAAAAAGAATTAATCTCTCAAATGATCAAACAAAAACTCCCAATGGAGTCAAAACCTTTACTTTTATTGCTTGGGAACCACCACTAGATAACTGATGGTCGTGAAGTAAATGAGAAGGGTGCATGTCTCAAAATATCATTTATCTTTGTTTTAAAAACTTGAGCTCTGGCACCTCTGCAAATCACTGCTTCCCTCTGCGAAGGGACTATCTATTTACTTTTATGTTGTGTCATCACCTTCTAAAACAAGCGCTAGAACCTCAGAGCGCAGCTGTCATGACTTATGCAGCGTAGCTAATGTTGGGTGCATCATGACTGGATCTTTTCTACCATGAATTACAATGTTTAGTCGCTGCTTGGACTTTGGAGGTGCTCTGCATTTATGTTTGGCGGTTTCAGAAAGGGCTAGCGAGATACCACTATTGTCATATTATCTCATGCTTGTTGTGACAACACGTTGTCATTTCAGATGTCTTATTATTGCTCTCTAGCTGATTATGCCATTGATATGAGTTAATATAATATTTAAGAGTTATTGCGGCATGGTAGTTATCATGTTGGCTGAAAACATGGGTGATGTTTAAGCTTATTTATGCAAACAAGAGCAAAAGAGTTCGTAAAAGTTTTTCTTTTTCACTTTCAGTTTATCAACTGAATTGATTGAGGACAAGCAAAGGTTTAAGCTTGGGGGAGTTGATACGTCTCCAACATATCTACTTTTCCTAACGCTATTCCTCTTGTTTTGGACTCTAATTTGCATGATTTGAATGAAACTAACCCCGGACTGACGCTGTTTTCAGCAGAACTACCATGGTGTTGTTTTTGTGCTGAAATAAAAGTTCTCGGAATGGAACGAAACTTTGCGATGAATTTTTATATAACATATAAGAATTTCTGGAGCCAAGACCTACCGAAGGGGGGCACCTGGGTGGGCACAACCCACCAGGGCGCGCCCCCTCACCAGGCGCGCCCAGGTGGGTTGTCCCCACCTGGTGGCCCCGCGGACCCTGCTATAAAATCCTATTTTTCCAGAAAAAATCAGGGAGAAAGAATTATCACGATCCACGAGACAGAGCCGCCGCCACCTCATGTTCTTCATCGGGAGGCCAGATCTAGTCATTTTGGGGCTCCGGAGAGGGGGATCTTCGTTCTTCGTCATCACCAACCCTTCTCCATCGCCAATTCCATGATGCTCCCCACCGAGAGTGAGTAATTCCTTCGTAGGCTCGCTGGTCGGTGAGGAGTTGGATGAGATTCATCATGTAATCGAGTTAGTTTTGTTAGGGCTTGATCCCTAGTATGCACTATGTTCTAAGATTGATGTTGCTATGACTTTGCCATGCTTAATGCTTGTCACTTTGGGCCCGGGTGCCATGATTTCAGATATGGACCGTTTATTTTATCACCATTATATCCATGTTCTAGATCCGATCTTGCAAGTTATAGTCCCTACTATGTGTTATGATCCGGCAACCCCGGAGTGACAACAACCGGGACTTCTCCCGATGATGACCGTAGTTTGAGGAGTTCATATATTCACCATGTGTTAATGCTTTGTTCCGGTTCTCTATTAAAAGGAGGCCTTAATATCCCGTAGTTTCCAATATGGACCCAGCTGCCATGGGAGGGTAGTACAAAAGATGCCATGCAAGTTCTTTCCATAAGCATGTATGACTATTTACGGAATACATGCCTACATTATATTGACAAACTGGAGCTAGTGTCGTATCACCCTAGGTTATAACTGTCTCATGATGAATATCATCCAACAAGTCACCGATCCAATGCCTATGAATTTATCTTATATTGTTCTTGCTAAGTTATTATTGCTATCGTTACTATTGCACTTGCTACAGAACTACTGCTATCACTGTTACAGTTACTGTTACTGTTGTCACTATTATCAAAACTATCATATTACTTTGCTACTGATCACGTTGCTACATATAATTAATCTCCAGGTGTGGTTGAATTGACAACTCAACTGCTAATACCTTCAAATATTCTTTGGCTCCCCTTGTGTCGAATATATAAATTTGGGTAGAATACTTTACCCTCGAAAACTGTTGCGATCCCCTATACTTGTGGGTTATCAGTCCTTTGTCCCGTTTAACCCCTTCAAGCTAACTACGTCACGATGGCTCCACATCTAAGTCCTTTTGCTAAGGCATCTGCCGTGTTAAATCCACGACACAAAGGTTTTGGAACCAAATGGATTCGGTGGATTAAAATGATTGATGGAACTGGTTTCTCCTCTGTCCTACTCAATGGAGTTCCCAGGAAGCAATTCTTATGCAAGAAAGGAGTCAGGCAAGGAGATCCATTGTCACCTCTCATCTTTATGATTGTTGCTTGCTGATGTGCTTCAATCTATCTTCAATGAAGCCTACCAAGATGTAATGATAGAATCTCCACTCACCCACAACTCTTGTCCAGACTACCCAATTATTCAATTTGCAGATGATACAATCCTAGTGGCAAAGGTAGATATCAGACAGATCCAACACATCAAAAACTTACTCCTGCATTATGTTGGTTACACTGGGATCAAGGTGAATTATTCAAAGTCTATTCTGATTTCTATCAACACACCCGCTGAGAAAATTAATGAACTCTCCAACCTTCTTGGCTAAAAGATTGGTACACTACGTCACACTTATCTTGGTCTACTTCTTTGTATTACCAAACCTAGGGTGGAGGACTTTGTGCCTATGTTGAAAAGAATTGAGAACAGATTATTGGGTTGCTCAATGATGCTACCTTCTGGTGACAAATTGACTCTCATTAAGTCCATATTCACCAGCATGCCCACCTTCTTCACGTGCACATTGGTGATTCCCAAAACAGTTATTAAGCAAATCAACTCCTACCTCATGAATTGTTTCTGGAGAAAATATTGTACCCAGGATAGAGAGAATGTTCTTATTTCATGGGATAAAGTCTGCAGGCCCAAAGATCATGGAGGACTAGGGGTACTGGACCTACAATCTCATAACAAGGCATTGCTCATCAAGTTCCTCCATAAGTTTTTCAATAAGACTGATACTCCTTGGGTGAACATTATTTGGGAAAAACACTACCAAGACAGATTGCTTGGGGATCAAAAGGTGGGATCATTCAGGTGGAGGGCAATACGGAAACTGCTACCAATATTCAAGTAGCATGTTGTGTGTAAAGCAGAAGAGGGGACTCTATTTACTTATGGTCTGATAACTGGCAGGGATTACCACTCTATGTCAAATATCTAGAGCTACACTCATATGCTATTAATCAAGATATTTCGATGCTCAAAGTTTTGGAACACAATGATATTTTGATGCTCAAGATATTTGTGGTTGATCACTCGATGACCCTTGATCGATCCCTTGAAATTGAGAACATGCTCCTCTGCACACTCTGCGTTTGCATGCAGCGCCTGCATCATCACCGTCTCATCCGTGTAGTCCTCCTTGTCGAACGAATCGCTTGTATATGTATTCCATATCAGAATCCATTGCTTCAAAGAAGAAGGGACAAAAAAATTACACGGGCAATTCACCGAATAGCAGCCGGGCATGGTCAGTATCTTAGGAGCGGATGGTACTTGAGCGGCTGTTGATACGTCTCCAACATATCTATAATTTTTGATTGTTCCATGCAAATATATTATCTATTTTGGATGTTTATGGGCTTTATTTTACACTTTTATATTATTTTTGGGACTAACCTATTAACCTAGAGCCTAGTGTCAGTTCCTGTTTTTTCCCTTGTTTCAGTGTTTCGAAGAAAAGGAATATCAAACAGAGTCCAAACGGAATGAAACCTACGGGAGAGTTATTTTTGGAAAGAAAGCAATCTGGGAGACTTGGAGTGCAAGTCGGGGGATCAACAAGGAGAGCACGAGGCAGGGGGCACGCCCTCCACCCTCATGGGCCCCTTGTGGCTCCCCTGACCGACTTCTTTCGCCTATATATATCCATATACCCTAAAACCTTTGGGGAGCAGAATAGATCGGGAGTTCCGCCGCCAGAAGCCTCCGTAGCCACCGAAAACCAATCTAGACCCGTTCCGGCACCCTGCCAGAGGGGGGAACCCTCACCGGTGGCCATCTTCATCATCCCGGCGCTCTCCATGATGAGGAGGGAGTAGTTCTCCCTCGGGGCTGAGGGTATGTACCAGTAGCTATGTGGTTGATCTCTCTCTCGTGTTCTTGAGGTGATACGATCTTGATGTATCACGAGCTTTGCTATTATAGTTGGATCTTATGATGTTTCTCCCCCTCTACTCTCTTGTAATGGATTGAGTTTTCCCTTTGAAGTTATCTTATCGGATTGAGTCTTTAAGGATTTGAGAACACTTGATGTATGTCTTGCGTGGGATACCTGTGGTGACAATGGGGTATGCTATTGATCCACTTGATGTATGTTTTGGTGATCAACTTGCGGGTTCCGCCCATGAACCTATGCATAGGGGTTGGCACACGTTTTCGTCTTGACTCTCCGGTAGAAACTTTGGGGCACTCTTTGAAGTACTTTGTGTTGGTTTGAATAGATGAATCTGAGATTGTGTGATGCATATCGTATAATCATACCCACAGATACTTGAGGTGACATTGGAGTATCTAGGTGACATTAGGGTTTTGGTTGATTTGTGTCTTAAGGTGTTATTCTAGTACGAACTCTATGATAGATTGAACGGAAAGAATAGCTTCGTGTTATTTTACTACAAACTCTTGAATAGATCGATTAGAAAGGATAACTTTGAGGTGGTTTCGTACCCTACCATAATCTCTTCGTTCGTTCTTCGCTATTAGTGACTTTGGAGTGACTCTTTGTTGCATGTTGAAGGATAGTTATGTGATCCAATTATTTTAGTATTGTTGAGGGAACTTGCACTAGCGAATGTATGAACCCTAGGCCTTATTTTCACACATTGCAATACCGTTTACGCTCACTTTTATCACTTTCTACCTTGCTGTTTTTATTATTTCAGATTACAAATACCTTTATCTACCATCCATATACCACTTGTTTTACCATCTCTTCGCCGAACTAGTACACCTATACAATTTACCATTGTATTGGGTGTGTTGGGGACACAAGAGACTCTTTGTTATTTGGTTGCAGGGTTGCTTGAGAGGGACCATCTTCATCCTACGCCTCCTACGGATTGATAAACCTTAGGTCATCCACTTGAGGGAAATTTGCTACTGTCCTACAAACCTCTGCACTTGGAGGCCCAACAACGTCTACAAGAAGAAGGTTGTGTAGTAGACATCAAGCTCTTTTCTGGCGCCGTTGCTGGGGAGGTTAGCGCTTGAAGGTATATATTTAGATCTTGCAATCGAATCTTTTTGTTTCTTGTTTTATCACTAGTTTAGTTTGTAAAAGAAAACTACAAAAAAAATATGGAATTGAGGGTACCTCATATGCTTCATCTTTTTCATATCTATCATGAAAATAAGGATTCCGATAGTTGTGCTCAAGTGCTAGAAGAAGAATGCATTAGAATGTTTGGCACTAAATATTTGAATGATGAGCATGATTGCAATGTTGTTAGTATGAATTCCTTGAATATCCATGATGCTAATGATATGCAAAGCCACAAGCTTGGGGAAGCTATGTTTGATGAAGATGATATTTTTTTTGTCCCCCAAGTTAAATGAGAAAATTTATTATGATAAAAGCATGCCTCCTATTTATGATGATTATATTGATGAAAGTGGATTTGGAGAGGTCATGACTTTATTTTGTGATGAATCCACTATTTCGGAAGAGGTTCCAATTGATTATGAGAACAAAGTTGCTATCTATGATGATTATTGTGATGAGTTGTATGCTATAAAGAATAATGATATCCATGAAAATTGTCATCATGATTTTAGTTTTCAATTGGATTATGCCTCACATGATAATTATTTTGTTGAGTTTTCTCCCACTATTATTCATGAGAAGAATTTTGCATATGTGGAGAGTAATAAAAATTCTATGCTTGTAGATCATGAAAAGAATGATTTAGGTGCTCGTTATATTGTTGAATTCATTCATGATGCTACTGAAAATTATTATGAGGGAGGAATATATGCTTGTAGGAGTTGCAATAATATCAAGTTTCCTCTTTATGTACTTAAAATCTTGAAGTTTTGCTTACTTTACCTTCCTATGCTAGTTAATTATTGTTCCCACAAGTTGTTTGCTCACAAAATCCCTATGCATAGGAAGAGGGTTAGACTTAAATGTGCTAGTCATATTCTTCATGATGCTCTCTTTATGTTACAATTCTTATCTTTTATGTGAGCATCATTGAAATCATCATGCCTAGCTAGGGGCGTTAAACGATAGCGCTTGTTGGGAGGGAACCCAATTTTATTTTAGATCCTTGCTTTTTGTTACTGTTTAGTAATAAATTAATCATCTATCCTCTGTTATTATTGTGTTTTTTATGTTTTAATTAGTGTTTGTGCCAAGTAAAGCCTTTAGGACCTTCTTGGGTGATTGTTATTTGATCTTGCTGTAAAAAACAGAAAGTATGCGCTCACGAGAATAATTTTAATTTCTTACCAGAGAACGATAAAATATCAATTACAAGTGCAGTAGATCAATAAACAAATTGCCTAGGATTTCCTAATTTCTCAGGATTTTTGGAGTTACATAAGTATTCGTAATCTACAGATTACTACAGCCTGTTCTGTTTTGGACAGATTCTGCTTTCTATGTGTTGTTTGCTTATTTTGATGAATCTATGCGTAGTATCGGAGGGTATGAACCATAGATAAGTTGGAATACAGTAGATATTACACCAATATGAATTTAGAATGAGTTCACAACAGTACCTAAGTGGTGATTTATTTTCTTATACTAACGGAGCTTACGAGTTTTCTGTTAAGTTTTGTGTTGTGAAGTTTTCAAGTTTTGGGTAAAGATTTGATGGACTATGGAATAAGGAGTGGCAAGAGCCTAAGCTTGGGGATGCCCAAGGCACCCTAAGGTAATATTCAAGGACAACCAAAAGCCTAAGCTTGGGGATGCCCCGGAAGGCATCCCCTCTTTCGTCTTCATTCATCGGTAACTTTACTTGGAGCTATATTTTTATTTACCACATGATATGTGTTTTGCTTGGAGCGTCATTTTATTTTATTTAGTTTTTCTTGCTGATTGAATAAAATACCAAGATCTGAAATTCTTAAATGTTAGAGAGTCTTCATATAGTTGCATAATTATTCGACTACTCATTGATCTTCACTTATATCTTTTGAGTTTGTTGTTGCTCTAGTGCTTCACTTATATCTTTTTAGAGCATGGTGGTGGTTTTATTTTATAGAAATTAATGAACTCTCATGCTTCACTTATATCATTTTGAGAGTCTTTATAACAGCATGGTAGTTTGCTTTGGTTATGAAACTAGTCCTAATATGATGGGAATCCAAGAGGGATATAATAAAAACTTTCATATAAAGTGCATTGAATACTATGAGAAATTTGATACTTGATGATTGTTTTGAGATATGGATATGGTAATATTAGAGTCATGCTAGTGAGTAGTTGTGAATTTGAGAGATACTTGTGTTAAAGTTTGTGATTCCCGTAGCATGCACGTATGGTGAACCGTTATGTGATGAAGTCGGAGCATGATTTATTTATTGATTGTCTTCCTTATGAGTGGCGGTCGGGGACGAGGGATGGTCTTTTCCTACCAATCTATCCCCCTAGGAGCATGCACGTAATACTTTGTTTCAATAACTAATAGATTTTTGCAATAAGTATGTGAGTTTTTATGACTAATGTTGAGTCCATGGATTCCATGGATTATACGCACTCTCACCCTTCCACCATTGCTAGCCTCTCTAATACCGCGCACCTTTCGCCGGTATCATACACCCACCATATACCTTCCTCAAAACAGCCACCATATCTACCTATTATGGCATTTCCATAGCCATTCCGAGATATATTGCCATGCAACTTTCCACCGTTCCGTTTATTATCACACGCTCCATCATTGTCATATTGCTATGCATGATCATGTAGTTGACATCGTATTTGTGGCAAAGCAACCATTCATAATTCTTTCATACATGTCACTCATGAGTCATTGCACATCCCGGTACACCGCCGGAGGCATTCATATAGAGTCATATCTTGTTCTAAGTATCGAGTTGTAATTCTTGAGTTGTAAGATAATAAAAGTGTGATGATCATCATTATTAGAGCATTGTCCCAGTGAGGAAAGGATGATGGAGACTATGATTCCCCCACAAGTTGGGATGAGACTCCGGACGAAAAAAAGAGGCCTAAAAAAGAAGAGAGAAAAGGCCCAAATAAAAAAATAAAAAAATGAGAGAAAAAGAGAGAAGGGGCAATGCTACTATCCTTTTACCACACTTGTGCTTCAAAGTAGCACCATGATCTTCATGATAGAGAGTCTCCTATGTTGTCACTTTCATATACTAGTGGGAATCTTTCATTATAGAACTTGGCTTGTATATTCCAATGATGAGCTTCCTCAAAATGCCCTAGGTCTTCGTGAGCAAGCGAGTTGGATGCACACCCACTCGGTTCTTTTGTTGAGCTTTCAAACACCTATAGCTCTAGTGCATCCGTTGCATGGAAATCCCTACTCACTCACATTGATATCTATTGATGGGCATCTCCATAGCCCGTTGATATGCCTAGTTGATGTGAGACTATCTTCTCCTTTTTGTCTTCTCCACAACCACCATTCTATTCCACCTATAGTGCTATGTCCATGGCTCACGCTCATGTATTGCGTGAAGATTGAAAAGGTTTGAGAACATCAAAAGTATGAAACAATTGCTTGGCTTGTCATCGGGGTTGTGCATGATTTAAATATTTTGTGTGTTGAAGATAGAGCATAGCCAGACTATATGATTTTGTAGGGATAACTTTCTTTGGCCATGTTATTTTGAGAAGACATGATTGCTTTTTTAGTATGCTTGAAGTATTATTGTTTTCATGTCAATATTAAACTTTTGTTTTGAATCTTATGGATCTGAATATTCTTGCCACAATAAAGAAGATATCATTGATAAATATGTTAGGTAGCATTCCACATCAAAAATTCTATTTTTATCATTTACCTACTCGAGGACGAGCAGGAATTAAGCTTTGGGATGCTGATACGTCTCCAAGTATCTATAATTTTTGATTGTTCCATGCAAATATATTATCTGTTTTGGATGTTTATGGGCTTTATTTTACACTTTTATATTATTTTTGGGACTAACCTATTAACCCAGAGCCTAGTGCCAGTTCCTGTTTTTCCCCTTGTTTCAATGTTTCGAAGAAAAGGAATATCAAACGGAGTCCAAACGGAATGAAACCTTCAGGAGAGTTATTTTTGGAAAGAAAGCAATCCGGGAGACTTGGAGTGCACGTCGGGGGATCAACGAGGAGAGCACGAGGCAGGGGGCGTGCCCTCCACCCTTGTGGGCCCCTTGTGGCTCCCCTGACCGACTTTTTTCGCCTATATATATCCATATACCCTAAAATCTATGGGGAGTAGAATAGATTGGGAGTTCCATTGCCAGAAGCCTCTGTAGCCACTGAAAACCAATCTAGACCCGTTCCAGCACCCTGCCGGAGGGGGGAACCCTCACCGGTGGCCATCTTCAACATCCCGGCGCTCTCCATGACGAGGAGGGAGTAGTTCTCCCTCGGGCTGAGGGTATGTACCAGTAGCTATGTGTTTGATCTCTCTCTCTCTCGTGTTCTTGAGGTGATACGATCTTGATGTATCGCGAGCTTTGCTATTATAGTTGGATCTTATGATGTTTCTCCCCCTCTACTCTCTTGTAATGGATTGAGTTTTCCCTTTGAAGTTATCTTATTGGATTGAGTCTTTAAGGATTTGAGAACACTTGATGTATGTCTTGCGTGGGATACCCGTGGTGACAATGGGGTATGCTATTGATCCACTTGATGTATGTTTTGGTGATCAACTTGCGGGTTCCGCCCATGAACCTATGCATAGGGGTTGGCACACGTTTTTGTCTTGACTCTCCGGTAGAAACTTTGGGGCACTCTTTGAAGTACTTTGTGTTGGTCTGAATAGATGAATCTGAGATTGTGTGATGCCTATCGTATAATCATACCCACAGATACTTGAGTTGACATTGGAGTATCTAGGTGACATTCGGGTTTTGGTTGATTTGTGTCTTAAGGTGTTATTCTAGTATGAACTCTATGATAGATTGAACGGAAAGAATAGCTTCATGTTATTTTACTACAGACTCTTGAATAGATCGATTAGAAAGGATAACTTTGAGGTGGTTTCGTACCCTACCATAATCTCTTCGTTTGTTCTCCGCTATTAGTTACTTTGGAGTGACTCTTTGTTGCATGTTGAGGGATAGTTATATGATCTAATTATGTTATTATTGTTGAGGGAACTTGCACTAGTTAAAGTATGAACCCTAGGCCTTGTTTCAACGCATTCCAATACCGTCTGTGCTCAGTTTTATCATTAGTTACCTTGCTGTTTTTATATTTTCAGACTACAAAACCTTTATCTACCATCCATATACCACTTGTATCACCATCTCTTCGTCGAACTAGTGCACCTACACAATTTACCATTGTATTGGGTGTGTTGGGGACACAAGAGACTCTTTGTTATTTGGTTGCAGGGTTGCTTGAGAGAGACCATCTTCATCCTACGCCTCCTACGAATTGATAAACCTTAGGTCATCCACTTGAGGGAAATTTGCTATTGTCCTACAAACCTCTGCACTTGGAGGCCCAACTGTTGGGGAACGTAGCGATAATTCAAAATTTTCCTACGTGTCACCAAGATCAATCTATGGAGAGACTAGCAACAAGAGAGAGGAGTGCATCTTCATACCCTTGAAGATCGCAATGCGGAAGCGTTACAAGAACGCGGTTGGTGGAGTCATACACGCAGCGATTCAGATCGTGGACGATTCCGATCTAAGCGCCGAACAACGGCGCCTCCGCGTTCAACACACGTACAGCCCGGTGACGTCTCCCACGCCTTGATCCAGCATGGAGAGAGGGAGAGGTTGGGGAAGACTCCGTCCAGCAGCAGCACAACAGCGTGGTGATGGTGGAGGAGCGCGGTACTCCAGCAGGGCTTCGCCAAGCACTACGAGAGACGAGGAGGGAGAGGGGTAAGGCTGCGCCAAGAGAGAGATCAAATCACATGTGTTGGGCAGCCCCAATACCTCAAGTATATGTAGGGGAAGGGGAGGGGCTGCGCCCCCATCTAGGGTTCCCTCCCTAGGGGTGGCGGCAGCCCCAAAACCCATCTAGGGTTGCGGCCAAGGGGGGTAAAGAGAGGGGGTGCCCTAGGGTGGGCCTTAAGGCCCATCTGGACGTAGGGTTTGCCCCCTCCCACTCTCCACGCGCCTTGGGCCTTGGTGGGGGGCGCACCAGCCTACCTGGGGCTGGTACCCTCCCACACTTGGCCCACGCAACCTTCTAGGGCTGGTGGCCCCACTCGGTGGACCCCCGGGAGCCTCCGGGTGGTCCCGGTACGTTACCGATAGCACCCGAAACTTTTCCGGTGACCAAAACGGGACTTCCCATATATAAATCTTTACCTCCGGACCATTCCGGAACTCCTCGTGACGTCCGGGATCTCATCCGGGACTCCGAACAACATCCGTAACCACGTACATACTTTCCCTATAACCCTAGCGTCATCGAACCTTAAGTGTGTAGACCCTACGGGTTCGGGAACCATGTAGACATGACCGAGACAACTCTCCGGCCAATAACCAACAGCAGGATCTGGATACCCATGTTGGCTCCCACATGTTCCACGATGATCTCATCAGATGAACCACGATGTCAAGGATTCAATCAATCCCGTATACAATTCCCTTTGTCTATCGGTATGATACTTGCCCGAGATTCAATCGTCGGTATCCCGATACCTCGTTCAATCTCGTTACCGGCAAGTCTCTTTACTCGTTCCGTAATACATCATCCCGTGATCAATTCCTTGGTCACATTGTGCACATTATGATGATGTCCTACCGAGTGGGCCCAGAGATACCTCTCCGTTACACAGAGTGACAAATCCCAGTCTCGATTCGTGCCAACCCAACAGACACTTTCGAAGATACCCGCAGTGCAACTTTATAGCCACCCAGTTACGTTGTGACGTTTGGTACACCCAAAGCATTCCTACGGTATCCGGGAGTTGCACAATCTCATGGTCTAAGGAAATGATACTTGACATTAGAACAGCTTTAGCATACGAACTACACGATCTTGTGCTAGGCTTAGGATTGGGTCTTATCCATCACATCATTCTCCTAATGATGTGATCCCGTTATCAACGACATCCAATGTCCATGGTAAGGAAACCGTAACCATCTATTGATCAACGAGCTAGTCAACTAGAGGCTTACTAGGGACATGGTGTTTGTCTATGTATCCACACATGTACCTGAGTTTCCTATCAATACAATTCTAGCACGGATAATAAACGATTATCATGAACAAGGAAATATAATAATAACTAATTTTGCCTCTAGGGCATATTTCCAACAGTCTCCCACTTGCACTAGAGTCAATAATCCAGTTCACATCGCCATGTGATTAACACTCAAGGTCACATCCCCATGTGACTAACACCCAAAGAGTTTAGTAGAGTCAATAATCTAGTTCACATTACTATGTGATTAACACTCAATGAGTTCTGGGTTTGATCATGTTATGCTTGCGAAAGATGTTATAGTCAATGGGTCTGAACCTTTCAGATCTGTGTGTGCTTTACAAATCTCTAAGTCATCTTGTAGATGCAACTACCACGCTCTATTTGGAGCTATTCCAAATAACTGTTCTACTATACGAATCCGGTTTACTACTCAGAGTCATCCGGATTAGTGTCAAAGATTGCATCGGCGTAACCCTTTACGATGAACTCTTTTACCACCTCCATAATCGAGAAAATTCCTTAGTCCACTAGTTACTAAGGATAAGTTCGACCGTTGTCATGTGATCCATTCCTGGATCACTCTTGTACCCCTTGACTGACTCATGGCAAGGCACACTTCAGGTGCGGTACACAGCATAGCATACTATAGAGCCTACGTCTAAAGCATAGGGGACGACCTTCGTCCTTTCTCTCTATTCTGCCGTGGTCAGGTCTTGAGTCTTACTCAATACTCATACCTTATACACAGCCAAGAACTCCTTCTTTGCCGATCTATTTTTGAACTCCTTCAAAATTTTGTCATGGTATGTGTTTGTTTGAAAGTACTATTAAGCGTTTTGATCTATCCTTATAGATCTTGATGCTCAATGTTCAAGTAGCTTAATCCAGGTTTTCCTTTGAAAAATACTTTTCAAATAATCCTACATGCTTTCCAGAAATTCTACATCATTTCTAATCAACAATATGTTAACAACATATACTCATCAAAAATTCTATAGTGCTCCCACTCACTTCTTTGGAAATACAAGTTTCTCATAAACTTTGTATAAACCCAAAATCTTTGATCATCTCATCAAAGCGTACATTTCAACTCCGAGATGCATACTCCAGTCCTTAGAAGGATTGCTGGAGCTTTGCATACTTGTCAGCATCTTTCAGGATTGACAAAACTTTTCTGGTTGTATCACATACAACCTTTCCTCAAGAAAAATGTCGAGGAAACAATGTTTTGACATCCTATCTGCAAGGTTTCATAAATAATGTAGTAACTGCTAACATAATTCCAATAGACTCTTAGCATCGCTACGAGTGAGAAAGTCTCATCGTAGTCAACTCCTTGAACTTGTCGGGAAACATTTTAACGACAAGTCGAGCTTTCTTAATGGTGACACTTACCATCATTGTCTGTCTTCCTTTTAAAATCCATCTGCACCTAACATCCTTACGACCATCAAGTAGTTCTTTCAAAGTCTATACTTTCTTTTATACATGGATCCTCTCTCGGATTTTATGGCCTCAAGCCATTCGTCGGAATCCGGGCCCACCATCGCTTCTCCATAGCTCGTAGGTTCATTGTTGTCTAGCAACATGACTTCCAAGACAAGATTACGTACCACTCTGAAGTAGTACACATCCTTGTCGACCTATGAGGTTTGGTAGTGACTTGATCCGAAGTTTCATGATCACTATCATAAGCTTCCACTTCAATTGGTGTAGGTGCCACAGGAACAACTTCCTGTGCCCTACTACACACTAGTTGAAGTGACAGTTCAATAACCTCATCAAGTCTCCACCATCCTCCCACTCAATTCTTTTGAGAGAAACTTTTCCTCGAGAAAGGACCCATTTCTAGAAACAAACATTTTTGCTTTCGGATCTGAAATAGGAGGCATACCCAACTATTTTTGGGTATTCTATGAAGATGCATTTATCCGCTTTGGGTTCGAGCTTATCAGCCTGAAACCTTTTCATATAAGCATCGCAACCCCAAACTTTTAAGAAACGACAGCTCAGGTTTCTCTAAACCATAGTTCATACGGTGTCGTCTCAACGGAATTGTGTGGTGCCCTATTTAAAGTGAATGCGGTTGTCTCTAATGCCTAACCCATAAACGATAGTGGTAATTAGATAAGAGACATCATGGTATGCACCATATCCAATAGGGTGCAGTTATGATGTTCGGACACACCATCACACTATGGTGTTCCAGTCGGTATTAGTTGTGAAACAATTTCCACAATGTCTTAATTGTGTGCCAAACTCGTAACTCAGATATTCATCTCTATGATCATATCATAGACATTTTATCATCTTGTCACGACGATCTTCAACTTCACTCTGAGATTACTTGAACCTTTCAATAATTCAGACTTGTGTTTCATCAAGTAAATATACTCAGCATCTACTCAAATCATCTGTGAAGTAAGAACATAATGATATCCACTGCGTGCCTCAGCACTCATTGAACTGCACACATCAAAATGTATTACTTCCAACAAGTTGCTTTCTTGTTCCATCTTACTGAAAACAAGGTCTTTCAGTCATCTTGCCCATGTGGTATGATTTGCATGTCTCAAGTGATTCAAAATCAAGTGAGTCCAAATGATCCATCTATATGGAGTTTCTTCATGCATATCTACCAATAGACATGGTTCGCATGTCTCAATCTTTTCAAAAACGAGTGAGTCCAAAGATCCATCAACGTGGAGCTTCTTCATGCGTTTTACACCAACATGACTCAAATGGCAGTGCCACAAGTACGTGGTGCTATCATTACTATCTTATATCTTTTGGCATGAACATGTGTATCACTACGATCGAGATTCAATAAACCATTCATTTTAGGTGCAAGGCCATTGAAGGTATTATTCAAATAAACAGAGTAACCATTATTCTCCTTAAATGAATAACTGTGTGGCGATAAACATAATCCAATCATGTCTATGCTCCACGCAAACACCAAATAACAATTATTTTGGTTTAACACCAATCCCGGTGGTAGAGGGAGCATGCGATGTTTGATCACATCAACCTTGGAAACACTTCCAACATATCGTCATCTCACCTTTAGCTAGTCTCCGTAGACTTTTATTTCGAGTTACTAACACTTAGCAACCGAACCGGTATTTATTACCCTGGGAGTACTAGTAAAGTACATAATAATATAATGTATATTTAAAATACTTCTGTCGACCTTGCCAGCCTTCTCATTTACCAAGTATCTAGGCTAGTTCTGCTTCGGTGACCGTTCCCCTCATTATAAAAGCACTTAGTCTCGGGTTTGGTTCAACCTTGGGTTTCTTCATTAGAGCAGCAACTGATTTGCCGTCTCATGAAGTATCCCTTCTTTCCCTTGCCCTTCTTGAAACTAGTCGTTTTACTAACCATCAACAATTGATGCTCCTACTTGATTTCTACTTTCACGGTGTCAAACATCATGAATTGCTCAAGGATCATCATGTCTATCCCTGATATGTTATAGTTCATCAGTAAGCTCTAATAGCTTGGTGGCAGTGACAATGAAGAACTATCACTATCTCATCTGGAAGATTAACTCCCACTCAATTCAAGCGATTGTAGTACTCAGACAATCTGAGCACATGCTCAACGATTGAGCTTTTCTCCCTTAGTTTGTAGGCTTAAGAAACTTGTCAGAGGTCTCATACCTCTTGACGTGGGCACTAGTCTGAAATCCCAATTTCAGTCTTTGGAACATCTCATATGTTCTGCGACATTTCAAAAATGTCTTTGGTGCCACAATTCTAAACCGTTAGTATTACGCACTGAACTATCACGTAGTCATCAAAACGTGTATGTCAAATGTTTCCCAACATCTACAGAAGACGCTCAAGGTTCAACGCACTGAGCGGTGCATTAAGGACATAGCCCTTCTGTGCAGCAACGAGGACAATCCTCAGTTCACGGACCCAGTCCGCATAATTGCTACTGTCAACTCTCAACTAAAATTTCTCTAGGAACATATCTAAAACAGTAGAACCAAAGCGTGAGCTACGACATAATTTGCAAAGACCTTTTGACTATGTTCATGATAATTAAGTTCATCTAATCAAATTATTCAATGAACTCCCACTTAGATAGACATCCCTCTAGTCATCTAAGTGATACATGATCCGAGTCAACTAGACCGTGTCCGATCATCACGTGAGACGGACTAGTCATCATCGGTGAACATCTTCATGTTGATCGTATCCACTATACGACTCATGTTCGACCTTTCGGTCTTCCGTGTTCCGAGGACATGTCTGTACATGCTAGGCTCGTCAAGTCAACCTAAGTGTTTCGCATGTGTAAATCTGGCTTACACCCGTTGTATGCGAACTTTGAATCTATCACACCCGATCATCACATGGTGCTTCGAAACAACGAACCTTCGCAACGGTGCACAGTTAGGGGAAACACTTTTCTTGAAATTTCAGCGAGGGATCATCTTATTTATGCTACCGTCGTTCTAAGCAAATAAGATGTAAAACATGATAAACATCACATGCAATCAAATAGTGACATGATATGGCCAATATCATTTTTCTCCTTTTGATCTCCATCTTCGGGGCGCCATGATCATCATTGTCACCAGCATGACACCATGACCTCCATCATCATGATCTCCATCATCGTGTCTTCATGAAGTTGTCTCGCCAACTATTACTTCTACTACTATGGCTAACGGTTAGCAATAAAGTAAAGTAATTACATGACGTTTATGTTGAAACGCAAGTCATAAATAAATTAAGACAACTCCTATGGCTCCTGCCGGTTGTCATACTCATCGACATGCAAGTCGTGATTCCTATTACAAGAACATGATCAATCTCATACATCATTCATCACATCCTTTTGGCCATATCACATCACACGGCATATGCTGCAAAAACAAGTTAGACGTCCTCTAATTATTGTTGCAAGTTTTTATGTGGCTGCTATAGGTTTCTAGCAAGAACGTTTCTTACCTACGCCAAAAACACAACGTGATATGCCAATTGCTATTTACCCTTCATAAGGACCCTTTTCATCGAATCCGATCCGACTAAAGTGGGAGAGACAGACACCCGCCAGCCACCTTATGCAACTACTGCATGTCAGTCCGTGGAACCAGTCTCACGTAAGTGTACGTGTAAGGTCGGTTTGGGCCGCTTCATCCCACGATGCCGCCGAATCAAGATAAGACTAGTAACCGTAAGCAAATTGGACAAATCATCGCCCACAAGTGCTTTGTGTTCTACTCGTGCATAGAATCTACGCATAAACCTAGCTCATGATGCCACTGTTGGGGAACGTAGCGATAATTCAAAATTTTCCTACGTGTCACCAAGATCAATCTATGGAGAGACTAGCAACAAGAGAGAGGAGTGCATCTTCATACCCTTGAAGATCGCAATGCAGAAGCGTTACAAGAACGCGGTTGGTGGAGTCATACACGCAGCGATTCAGATTGCGGTCGATTCCGATCTAAGCGCCGAACAACGGCGCCTCCGCGTTCAACACATGTACAGCCCGGTGACGTCTCCCACGCCTTGATCCAGCATGGAGAGAGGGAGAGGTTGGGGAAGACTCCGTCCAGCAGCAGCACAACGGCGTGGTGATGGTGGAGGAGCGCGGTACTCCAGCAGGGCTTCGCCAAGCACTACGAGAGACGAGGAGGGAGAGGGGTAAGGCTGCGCCAAGAGAGAGATCAAATCACATGTGTTGGGCATCCCCAATAACTCAAGTATATATAGGGGAAGGGGAGGGGCTGCGCCCCCATCTAGGGTTCCCTCCCTAGGGGTGGCGGCAGCCCCAAAACCCATCTAGGGTTGTGGCCAAGGGGGGGAAAGAGAGGGGGCGCCCTAGGGTGGGCCTTAAGGCCCATCTGGACCTAGGGTTTGCCCCCTCCCACTCTCCACGCGCCTTGGGCCTTGGTGGGGGGCGCACCAGCCTACCTGGGGCTGGTCCCCTCACACACTTGGCCCACGCAACCTTCTGGGGCTGGTGGCCCCACCCGGTGGACCCCCGGGACCCTCCCGGTGGACCCCCGGGACCCTCCCGGTGGTCTCGGTACGTTATCGATAGCACCCAAAACTTTTCCGGTGACCAAAACGGGACTTCCCATATATAAATCTTTACCTCTGGACCATTCCAGAACTCCTCGTGACATCCGGGATCTCATCCTAGACTCCGAACAACATTCGGTAACCACGTACATACTTTCCCTATAACCCTAGCGTCATCAAACCTTAAGTGTGTAGACCCTACGGGTTCGGGAACCATGTAGACATGACCGAGACAACTCTCCGACCAATAACCAACAGCGGGATATGGATACCCATGTTGGCTCCCATATGTTCCATGATGATCTCATCGGATGAACCACGATGTCAAGGATTCAATCAATCCCGTATACAATTCCCTTTGTCTATCGATATGATACTTGCCCGAGATTCGATTGTCGGTATCCCGATACCTCGTTTAATCTCATTACCGGCAAGTCTCTTTACTTGTTCCGTAATACATCATCCCGTGATCAACTCCTTGGTCACATTGTGCACATTATGATGATGTCCTACCGAGTGGGCCCAGAGATACCTCTCCGTTACACGGAGTGACAAATCCCAGTCTCGATTTGTGCCAACCCAACAGACACTTTCGTAGATACCCGCAGTGCACCTTTATAGCCACCCAGTTACGTTGTGACGTTTGGTACACCCAAAGCATTCCTACGGTATCCGGGAGTTGCACAATCTCATGGTCTAAGGAAATGATACTTGACATTAGAAAAGCTTTAGCATACGAACGACACGATCTTGTGCTAGGCTTAGGATTGGGTCTTGTCCATCACATCATTCTCCTAATGATGTGATCCCGTTATCAACGACATCCAATGTCCATGGTCAGGAAACCGTAACCATCTATTGATCAACGAGATAGTCAACTAGAGGCTTACTGTGGACATGGTGTTTGTGTATGTATCCACACATGTATCTGAGTTTCCTATCAATACAATTCTAGCATGGATAATAAATGATTATCATGAACAAGGAAATATAATAATAACTAATTTATTATTGCCTCTAGGGCATATTTCCAACACCAACAACGTCTACAAGAAGAAGGTTGCGTATTAGACATCAGCTGTCGGAGGAGAGGCTTGTCCCGAAGGAGAGGGAGAAGCGACATGGATCCCGGGTGTACCGTTCAATGTGACAGACTCGTTGAGTTTTGGCAGAGGTGTGTCATGGCGGTCGAGGTGGTGGAGCGGCGGCGAAGGTAAGAAAGAAAGAGGGAAGGAGAGAAAATGGGAGGATGGAGACGTGGGGTCTGGGAAGGGTTTTTGGTGGGCCGGGGCTGTCGGACTCCTACGTGGCTGCTACCCGAACACCCGCAAAGCCCCCCTCCCCCCACTTTGTCTCGGGTTTGCTAGAAAAAGTACGTCCGGACCGCTCAGCGGACCGATACAGGCCCGCGTTGGATGACACAACATGTCTGGACCCTGCAGTCCGGATGGTTGTGGGCGGTTTGAGGATCCGCTTTGAAGATACCCTTAAGTATTGGTACTAGCTGTTAACATGTAGGCATTTACCATTTTCCATAGGAATGTGTTCCTCTCGATGTTTTAAATAGCCTGCTAGCAGTTTGAGGGGTTACCCGCGGGCAGGGTGAAAGAGATTTCATTGACAGTATGAACTGGTGGATCAGCAAGATAGCTATATCTCCTTAAAGGAAAGCAAAATTGAATTATATTATATATCAAATTATAAAGCAAAGATGTGGAAGTTGCACCTTTGCTCGCTTGAATTAGAGGGAAAAGGGAATATGCAGCAGTAACAACTTTTCTTTCAATAGTATGCAGGAAATGCGAATAAGAGAAGGGTAGAATAAGGGATCCGCGTACTTATTTCCCAACGGATTTGACACGTTAGAGAAATCATTTATTAGGTATGCTACATTCTTTGAAGGAAGAGTAGCTTCTCCTATTTAAGACATAGTTGAAGTGATTTCTGGGACATAATTGTTCATTAATTAAAAACCACCATTGACTTTAGGGCAAAAAAAATTATTTGCTAGTATAGGTCACTATTCATACTATTTTGGTCGATTTTGTTAAGTAGTCAAAGTTTTTTTGTTTTTCTCGATTTTTTACAAGTACTTCCTCCGTTCCTAAATATAAGACTTTTAGAGATTTCACTATAAACTACATACGGAGCAAAATGAGTGAATCTACACTTTAAATTATGTCTATATACATCTGTGTTTTTTTTTGAAACGCGGTCCCTCACTACCCAATTCATTAAAAAGGATAGAACAGAGTTGTCCGGTTAATTACTAGAAAACCAAAAGGAAACCGTTACAACACAACCACACGAAAGGGCATCCCGTCGACCTGGCACCATCAAGACCACAGACACCGCCGAGAAGAGGACACAGTCGAGGTAGCCTGCAATGTCATTGTCATGACCTCTCCCCGAGCAGGCGACTCTGACTTCACTGCTAACAACCTTTCAAGACCCCCTCGAACGAACGACACACGAGGACCTCACCGGCCATATCCAAACAATCAACCGCAGACATCGAGCTCAGATTTTGCTGATATGCTCTGCAGGAGAAAGTTGCAAGCCTCGCACCGACCTAATCCAGCACAACCAACGGAGAACACCGTCCGCCAAACCACCCTCATGGAGTCATCATTGCCGCAGGGCCCCGCCACATGCAACTCTGACTTCTCTGTCACAGTGAGAAACAAGCATAGGCTCTCCCGATGGCGGACCGGACCGCCGACATCAGAAGGACAAGCCGCGACCCAGCTCCACACGTCACCATCGTTGTCGCCACACGAGTCGCAATGCCAACCACTTGCATCACCGATGGTGTTGAGGATATCACTACTGGGCGTAAACCGGCCTATCTGGGTCGGGTTAACTTCTTCAGTAGTTAACTATGTTGAAACCCAAGAAGGCAGATGAGGGCTCAAGGCCCATAGTCGGTTCAAGGCCTGTAGCCGTAAACCGGCATTGGTATGTAACTTGTACTGTAAGTTAGGAATACGTAGAGACCAAACCGGACACATCTATGAGCCGGTATTGGGAATCTGTGAACCGACGGGCGTCACCCGTGTATATAAGGGGACGACCCGGCGGCGGTTCAGACAACAGACAACAACTCGAGACATAGGCGAAGCTTGTTTGCTCCCTAGTCATCGAAACCCCATCAATCCCATCACAACTAGACGTAGGCTTTTACCTTCATCGAAGGGGACGAACTAGTATAAACTCTCTTGCGTCCCTGTGTCCGCTTTAACCCCTTCAAGCTAACCCGTCATGATGGCTCCATGACTAAGTCCTTTCTCTAGGACATCTGCCGTGACAAAACCACAATAGTTGGCGCCCACCATGGGGCTAGCGCACGATGGTTTCAAGTTCTTGGAGGGCCGCTTTGAAGGACTCGAGGGCTACGCTGTGGGCCGGATGACTAAGAGTCGTCGCAGCAAGCTCTACATCGATGATGCAGGCTGGGGCCCCGAGGTCGGCTCAGTTGAGTACGGGTACCGGGTCCCCTTTGGTGGCATACACGTTTTCATCGGCAAGATCGGTGAACCGGGCCCTGAGCCAGACATCTGCACCGACCTCGTCGAAATGGCTCAGCGTGCGCGGTCCGCCCGGGTTAAACCGGCCGTGAAGCGTGCCTTCATGGGAGTCATCCATGGAGGAAGTTACGAGGATGGATCGGAATCTCGTGGCGAGACCGTCGTTTATTCCGGCGACGAGTCATCAACCGGAGAAACCGAATCTCTATATCAGCTACAAGATGGCCGGATTGGGGGCTGTTCCGATGGCGACAGTATTCCGGACCCCTCTGATCTACCCAACCTAGTTGGAATATTCATGGCCGGCACACAACCAGCGCTTCATTCTTCAACCGCTGTGCCAATAACCTCCGGTTCAGCAGCGGCGACAGCTGCCGGGGCAGGAAGCTCCGCACGCCCGCCGGCTCAAGTTCTATCAGATCTATTTGATGCATTGGCTGTGCTTATGGCAGAAGCTAATCCGGCAGATCAGGAAGTCCATAACGCGGAGATTGCAAAGGTGAAGGAACAGATCACCCAGGCCAAGGCGGACCTGGCAGCTGAGAATGCCAGGATGACCACAGAGCGGGCCGCTTTAGACGCATAGGCCTACAGGCTCATGTTGGACCAGAACGCGTCGCATGAAGTCATGAAGAGGAAGTACCGATCCCGTTTGCCTTCGGTTTTCGAGGCCAGAGACCTTTTCAACACCCCAGGAGCAGGAACCAGTAATCCGCTGGAGGGAAACCAGTCGGAAGCTCCGGGGGCCGGTGCGCCGGTTCAGCCCCGTCTGATGAATCCGCCTCATCAAAACACTGTTATACCTCAGGCTGTTTCAACACCTCCGGGTCACTACTCCAACCCAATGGACAATCTCGTTGCCGCTGCTGCACGGCTGGAGGCCATTCCAATTGATGGTGACTCGCCGCAGGCGGTAGAGACATGACGGGTCAAAGAGCTTCTTAGGACAGCTTTGGTCCAACAGGAAGCATACTCGTACAGTCGCGACCGGATCCACTCGACCCCTCGTCCAAGCCAGAGCTATAGCAGGCGTATGGATGAACCAGCAGTATCAAGTAATGAACGACGTGGAGCACCCTGCGGCAACAACCCGGCGGGTGGTGCTGATAACGCTCAGGAAGTGGTGGACCGGGCCCGAGCGCGCAGGGAGGCCGAGTTAGCCGCACAGTATCAGGCTCGGCAGCTTACGCCGGTTCGTCCAACTATTTCGGTCGAACCCGGTGTTACTTCTAGCTCTTCGGGGGTGCCTTGCCTTGTCCCCGCTTTACGCAATGTGCGCCTGCCCAAGGATTTCAAGGGCCCGCGCAAGGTCCCAAATTACACGGCGGATCAACCCCCAGAGACATGGGTGGAGAGCTATGAGATGGCCATGGAGATGCTTGATGTGGATGATGCAACATGTGCGAAGTACTTCACCATGATGCTTGAAGGAACGGCCCGCACTTGGTTAAAAAGCTTACCGGCCAACTCTATCAGTTCATGGGCCCAATTACGAGCCCGGTTTATCAGTAATTTCAAGGATACATGTAAGCAGCCTATGTCGATAGTGGACTTAGCTGCCTGTGTCCAGGAGGAAGGAGAATCGACGACTCATTGGGTGCGCCGGGTCTCACAAGTGTTGCATTCATCACACCGCATCAACGCTGACACTGCAGTCTTAACCCTAGAAGGCAACTGCCGGTTTGGGCCCCTAAAACTGAAGTTGGGACGGATGAAACGCCATTGCACTGACATGGGTACCCTCATGGCGGCTTTGGTAAAGTATGCTGATTCTGATAGTACCAAGGATCCCGAATCTGATGATGACAAGGCAGGGAAGGGAAAGAGGAACAACAACTCCAAAGGTCAGCAGCATCACTTGGCAGGCAATGGTGGCGGAGGCAAGCATAAAGCAGATGGTAACATGGACTTTGTGGCTAATACCAACGCGCAGGACAAGGGCCAGCGACGCAGGGGTAAACCGCCAAATCGTAGTGGGGCACCCAACCCTAACCCGGACCGCCTAAATTATCTACTGAGCCAGCCTTGTCCAAGACATGGGACGAAGGAGGTGCCAGCAAACCACCTTTGGAAGGATTGCTTCATTATGCAGGAGTTCAAGAATTCTAATGCCTTCCGGTATGATCACGGCTCCGGCGGTGGCTCAGGATCCGGGTCGGGTTACGGTGGAGGAAATTCCGGTTCAGGATTTAATGGTAATCCGGGCGGACATAATAATCAAAATAATCAGAACAACCAGGGTGGTTACAACCAGTAGCAGCAACAGTCAGGTTACCAGAGCAACCCAAAGCAGTTGAATAGTGGGCAGTACCATGTCTTCATCACTAGCTTGGACAAGCGAGACCGGAAGGTTCAGAGGCGGGCAGTCAACTCTGTTGAACCGGCCGTGCCCCGTTATTTACGCTGGTCTGAACAGCCAATCATATGGAGCAGAGAGGATCACCCTCCCCAGGTTGATAATCCGGGTCAGTTGGCTCTGGTGGTGGCGCCTCAGGTGGGAGGTTACAAGTTCACCAAAGTGCTCATGGATGGAGGGAGCAGCATTAATATCTTATACTATGAGACCTTCCGTCGTATGGGACTAACAGATAAAAATCTCAAACCGTCTAATACGGTGTTCCACGGTGTGGTACCTAGCAAGTCAGCATATCCTGTTGGTAAGATAGCTCTGGAAGTGGCCTTTGGAGATGATCATGATTCCAGGTCGGAAACATTGACGTTTGAAGTGGTGAAAATCCAAAGTCCATATCACGCCCTGTTTGGGCGACTGGCCTACGCCAAGTTTATGGCACGGCCCTGTTATGTCTATTTGCAGCTCAAAATGCCGGGTCACAAGGGGACAATAACGGTTCACGGAAGCCGTAAAATCGCTTTGGAGTGCGAGGAAGGAGATGCGGCCTACGTAGAGTCGGTTTGTGCCACCGAGGAGCTGAAGTATTATAAGGACAATGTTGATCCGGCGGACATGACTCCATTAAAGAAGCCAACTACGGAGCATGATCCGGCCCTGAAGTTCAAATCGGCAGCAGAAACTAAGCTTATTGACTTCATACCTGGCGATTCGTCCAAGCAGTTCAGCATCAGTACCAACTTGGATCCGAAATAGGAAAGCGCGCTCATCGAGTTCATCCGTGAGAATCGGGACATTTTTGCATGGAAGCCCTCTAACATGCCAAGTGTACCGAGGCAACTCGCTGAGCACACCCTTAATGTGGATCCTAAATACAAACCGGTGAAACAGTTCCTCCGCCGATTTAACGAAGAAAGACGCAAGGCGATTGGAGAAGAGGTAGCCAGGCTCTTAGCAGCTCGCTTTATTGTTGAAGTTTTTCACCCTGAGTGGCTTGCCAATCCGGTGCTAGTCCTTAAGAAAAACGGCACCTGGCGCATGTGTGTGGATTACACAGATCTTAATAAGGCTTTTCCAGCAGATCCTTTTGCCCTCCCCCGTATTGATCAAATTATTGATGCTACGGCAGGTTGTGAGTGTTTAAGTTTTTTGGATGCATATTCTGGCTATCATCAGATCAAAATGGCAGTTAAGGACCAAGAGAAGACGGCATTCATAACTCCCTTTGGAGCCTTCTGCTATGTGCCTATGCCCTTTGGGCTCAAGAGTGCCCAGGCAATTTATCAACGGTGTGTACAAAATTGTCTTCACAAGCAGATTGGCCGTAATGTACATGCTTACGTGGATGATATCGTGGTTAAGTCCAGGGAGAAGGAGACTCTGGTTGACGATTTGAAGGAAACCTTTGATAACCTGAGGACGTACAAGATGATGCTTAATCCAGCCAAGTGTGTCTTTGGTGTACCGGCACGCAAGTTATTGGGTTTTCTGGTGTCCAACGGGGGTATTGAGGCTAATCCAAAGAAGATCACAACCATCACCTCCCTGGCTAAACCGAAGTGTATCAATGATGTTCAACGCCTGGCAGGCCGGATTGCCGCGTTAAGCCGGTTTATCAGCCGCCTTGGTGAGAAGGCAATCCCTTTGTATCAGATGTTGAAGAAGACGGATCAGTTCATCTGGAGTTCCGCTGCTGATGAAGCATTTAAGGACTTAAAGCGGCAATTGGCCAATCCGCCTGTGCTGGCCGCTCCCATTGACAAGGAGCAGTTACTGCTATATGTTGCTGCTAATGCTCGTGCGGTCAGCGTGGCTATTGTGGTGGAGCAAAAGGAGGCAGGTAAGGAGCATCCGGTTCAACGTTCGGTCTATTACATCAGCGAGGTACTCATTGAGTCCAAGCAAAGGTATCCGCATTGGCAGAAGCTGGTGTATGGAGTTTTTATGGCAAGCCGTAAGCTTAAGCAATACTTCCAAGGGCACCCAATTACGGTGGTCAGTTCTGCTCCTTTGGGGGATATCATCCAGAACCGGGAAGCGACTGGCCGGATTGCCAAGTGGGCTATAGAGCTTGGGCCGCACGGATTGAAGTATGTGCCTCAGACGGCGGTTAAGTCTCAAGCACTTGTTGATTTCATCAATGATTGGACGGAAATGCAAGCACCTGAAGAAAAGCCGGATCACACATATTGGACCATCCATTTTGATGGATCCAGGCAATTGGAAGGCTCGGGGGCTGGAGTCGTATTAACTTCCCCACGAGGTGATAAGTTTTGTTACGTTCTCCGTTTAATGTTCCCTTGTACTAACAATGCAGCTGAGTATGAAGCCTTGCTCCATGGTCTCCGGATGGCTAAGGAGATGAACCTAAGTCGAGTTAAGTGCTTCGGTGACTCGGACCTCGTGGCTCAACAAGTATCTGGCACTTGGGACTCCAAGGACCCACTCATGGCAGCATATCGTCGTGAGGTGGATATTGTTGCAGGTCACTTTAAAGGCTATCAGGTGGACCACGTGGACCGACGGAAGAATGAAGCGGTGGACGATTTAAGCCGGCTGGGCTCTCAGCGCAAACCGGTCCCGCCCAATGTTTTTCTGGATGTGCTGCACAACCCGTCGGTCAAGCTCCCTGGTGAAGCGGATTTGGCTATTCCTGATCCGGAGGCTCAATTGGTGGCAGCTCTTCATGTCATTCCGGATTGGACGCTTCCTTACCTGGCGTACATGAACCGGGGCGAGTTACCAGAGGATGAGATTCTGGCCCGACAGATAATCCGGCGGTCCAAGTCCATGACTATTGTCAATGGCGAGTTGCATCATTGCAGTGTATTAGGGGCATTTCAACGCTGTGTGTCTCCTGAAGAAGGTTGTGAAATTTTGCGTGAGATCCATGAAGGAGATTGTGGTCACCATGCCGGTTCAAAATCTTTGGTAGCTAAAGCGTTTCGCCTTGGCTTCTATTGGTTAACTGCTCATGCTGATGCGGAGGATCTGGTCAGACGATGTGACGGTTGCCAAAAGTTTTCAAGACGTGCTCATGTGCCGGCTCAAGAATTGAGAATGATTCCAATTACTTGGCCGTTTACGACTTGGGGGCTGGATATGGTTGGGCCTTTCAAAAGGTCCAAAGATAAGAAGACCCACCTCCTAGTGGCGGTTGACAAGTTTACAAAGTGGGTGGAGGCAGAACCTGTTAGCAAGTGTGATGCGGCCACGGCGGTTCAGTTCATCAAAAAAGTGATTTTCCGGTTTGGCTTTCCACACAGTATCATCATGGATAATGGTACCAATTTGTCCAAGGGTGCCATGAAGGAGTTCTGCGAACGGGAGCACATCCGGCTTGACGTTTCATCAGTGGCACACCCACAGTCCAATGGTCAATCAGAAAGGGCTAATCAAGAGATCTTGAGAGGCATCAAGCCCCGGCTTATGGTTCCTTTGCAGAGAACGTCGGGTTGTTGGGTAGAAGAGTTACCATCTGTGTTATGGAGCATCAATACTACATCCAACAGATCAACAGGATACACGCCGTTCTTCATGGTCTACGGAGCGGAGGCGGTTCTCCCGAGTGATATCCGTCATGACTCACCTTGTGTGGCGGCTTATGTTGAAGCGGACAATGAGACAGCACGGCAAGACGCTTTGGACCTGTTGGATGAAGAACGTGACATAGCAGCCGCCCGCTCGGCGATTTACCAACAGGATCTTCGTCGTTAACACAGTCGCCGAGTCAGAACCAGAGCCTTTCAGGAAGGAGATTTGGTGCTTCGGCTCATTCAAGACCAGACTGATATGCATAAGCTATCCCCACCTTGGGAGGGACCTTTCATGGTCAGAAGGAATCTGCACAACGGGTCATACTATCTGATCGATATTCGAGAGCATAAAGACTCACGTACATCAGAGGAAGAGACCAACAGGCCGTGGAACATAGCTCATCTTCGGCCTTACTATACCTGAGCCATTGGCTCTACTTATGTACATATTATGACGATGTATATATTATGATTAAATATAATAAACCGGAACCTCAGCTAAAGTGGGGTATCTATCCTTTTACATCATGTGTGGTTACACGGAGTTGTTCTAAAGCGGCCTCCAGTTTACCCCTTGAGTTAGCTTTTCAAAAGCATCATGTTATATCACTTGGGGGCTTGGTCGTGTCCGAACCAATGCAACACCTCTTGATAGGCGAGAGCCACCAGATCACTTGGGGACTTGGTCACGTCTGAACCAGTCACGCCTCTTGATCGGCCTAAGGCCACAGAATCACTTGGGGGCTTGGTCGAACCCGAACCATTGCCACGCCTCTTCATCGGCATAAATGCCATGGTTTCATTTGGGGACCTGGCTGACTTGAACCATAGCTACACCTATCGGGAGCTTGGTCATGTCCGACCATGGTAACGCCATCTGATCGGCTCAAATAAGCCTATTTTTGCAAATGGTTTTATCACTGCCTTTGCTTCACAATTTTCTTTGATAGATATTTCTTTCTTTTTGATGCGTTTTTTAAACCGACAAAATTTTAAAACCGGTTCACACTGTCAATTGACGGAACACGGTTCATTTTTAATCCGGAGACTATTTGCCTAGTTTGATTTTTTTGTTAACATCCTATTATGGAGTAACACGGTGCTTTATTATAATCCGGCACGGTTTACATGGTAAACCGGCATTATATATATACAGGAGCTGCTATCTCCTCCAACAGTGTGGGTTTATGAAACCTCCGTTTCAAGATTGGCTAAGCCAACTTCATGCCCAACGATGGCAGGTATCATGTATCTCAAAGATTTGATCATATGCTTACATTTCAGATATTTTGATTTCACATATGCAGACATCATACTCCGCCTGACGGTACAACCGCGGTGGCACTTTAAGATTTTTATATTGCAGAAAATACTTTGGAAAGTTCATCACCCAAAGGAAGAACAAATTGCAGTACTTATGCACGAAGGCATATCAAAATCAAGAGTATCGGCTAGCCTATTACAAGGCAACACAGTGCCCAAAACAAGATCATTGTTTTTTCAAAGGAGAAGCAGTTTAAACCGGCTTCCGGTTCAAGCTTGGTCACCAGCCTGGCCTGATGGTTGTGGGTCATCCCGCGCCGCTTCAACTTCAGTTTCTCTACCCAGCGGCTGGAAATCAACAGTTGTCCAGTCGATTCCCATTAATGCTCGAAAGACAGCTTCATCATGGATCAGCAACGACGGTTCAATATCGGAAGCGTAAGTATGCTTACGGATTGGAGGGATAAGATTTTCCGCTTCATGAATTGGTGCAGCTACTCGCTTGTTTTGATTGTCATATTGGGCTTGATAATGAGACAAGTCTGCTTCTTCAGCCAATTGACAAGCTAGCGGAGGCACCTCCTGGTTTATTGCTCGCAGATCCGCTTCACTAAACTCTGACCCGTCTTCCTTCAAGCTAGGATAGCCCTGAGCCGCTTCAATAGGATCAAAATCCGGCACCCAAGCTTTTGCCCGGATTAAGGCATTGATCACACCGGTTCGAGCAGCATATTTCTTCAGCTCTTCAACCCGGGCAGGAAGCACCGACAGTTTCTGCAGAGTGTCCTGAATCAAAGTGGGCGCCGGCTTGTTGTGGGATGCAGTACAGATGATCCGCTGTGCACCAGTGTACAGTTGTTCGATCAACGTATAGGCGGCTTTCAATTTCTTCCGCACATCTGACCCCAAATGACCAATGTGTGTCCCTGAAATATCACAAAGGGTTAACAAACCGGCAGCTCTGTAAGACGGCAGAATCAATTCAGAAATCAAACCGGCTTACCAAAGATAGCAGCGGTCATGGCATGCGTGTGCCTCTTTATGCTGGTCAGTTCATCCACCACCGGTTTTAGTGCAGCCTCGGCGTCTTCTGCTCGTTTGGTTAAAGCGGATTTTTCAGTAGCCCAATCCGCCCGCTCCTTCTTGAAATCCTTCTTAAGCTGTTCCATGACGCTTAAGGCGCTGGTCAACTCCTCTTTTTCTTTTGAGGTTTCAGTCTGTTGGGACTTCATATTTTCTTGGAGATCGGCGATTTGGGTCTCTTTTGTCTTCAGCTCAGCCTACATACAGACAGTTATATGATTCAGCAAGCAGTGCAAGAATTGAAGCACCAACCACATAACAAGTTATGCATTTGGCGCTTGGGGGCTAATGCCTATTTGATCTTCATATTTCACTTGATTATAAAGTCCCAAGCTCAATACAAGTATTTCAACTTGGCACTTGGGGGCTAATGGCTATTTGTTCAAATAAATTCTGATGCGGCGATATTAATTACTTAAGTCCCGGTTTAACTACACTAAGTTGAACCGGCCCTTGGGGGCTACATCAGCGAATTTTGAGGCATTAAGATTTATATTAGTAAGTCCCGGTTTGAAAGAAGATTACAAACCGGTCCTTGGGGGCTAGGCGAGTCAGCAAGAATTGAAGCATACAAGCAGGAAAGAGCATATGGAAGTTACCTCATATTTATCTTTCATCATGTTAACCAGACCGGCTTCATAGTCACGACTGGTATACAGCCAGTTCAGATAGCCGGAATGGATGTCTTGGGCGTTCAGAGCAGCGTAAGTCGCCAGATCAACATTCCACTTGCCCTTGCCAAAGGCAGCAAATTCTTCCTTGGCAGTATGTTTAGACAAAGCGACAGGATTGCTTGGCTCTGTATGGCCAATGCCAGTAATAACAACTTCATCATCCTTGGCGTCGCCGGTTTGTATTGGGGCCGTCAGTTTATCAGTAGACTTGGATGGACTGGTGGATTTCTCAATCCGGATGGGGCTTCTGGGCTGGTCAACAGGACCGGAGGTATCAACATGTCTCTCTTCAGTAATAAAATCATCATCTTGTGGTGGTGGGTCGTTTGGCACATCCTCACGGATGGCCGCTTCAGGGTTGAGTACTCTGTCCGGTTCAGGAATAGCATCTTCTTCAGCCGCTTTATCTAGGCGAGCCTTCTTGCTTGGCTTAGGCTTGGCCCTGAAAGGAGTAACAAAGGTTAGTACAGTATATGCTACAAAGTAATACACCAGAAGCATTATGATAAGTATGGCTTACCCAAGCACCGTTTTGAGCGGCGGCAGCTGGGTAGCTGATGACTCGCCAGATGATGAATGGGAAGTGACCTGATAATCGGAGTCAGACGGATTAAGAGGTTGACGAAAATAGCCCATTTTAGGACAAGCACTGACAGGCAAATTAGAGACCTCTGAATGGCGTTTCCGAACCGGACTATTTGGTAAACCGGCGGAGGTAACTACCTGGCCACTATGCCGGGTCGTGCGGCGAGCTTCGTGCTGTTGGGTCTTCATAAGAAATTTGGGATCCAAGTAAGCAAGAGGATGAGAAAATTTAACCTTCCAGTTTTCCTGACGGATTTTTAGTGAAGGCAAAGGATCTGAATCGGAGGAAAGAATAATTACCTCTGCAACATCAGCATGACTGGCTTCGGCATCATCCTGACAAATATCATCATCAATAAGGCGCGTGAAAAATAAGCCAAGTGAATCAAGTTCTACCTCAAGGTCCGGGTTACCCACATCGTCATCAGCGGCCGGATTAGAGGATGCAGTGGTTCTTTTCCTGTGGGTAGTCTTCTTCACAGCTTTAGTCTTTTGCCGGATTGATCTTTCCGGTTTGTCTGGTTTTTCTGGTTTCTCCTGTGGCAGTTTCTTGCTCCAAAACGGATCATTGCCCTGTTTAAACAGGCATTGATATTAAACAATGACCGAATATATCAATAACAGGTTCAGACAAAAGAACAATCAAACTCTTACAGCTGGCGGTTTGTTGGTGGCACAGAAGGGAAGCAGGCCGGTTCGAGCACAGACGTGTTCCGATTCATTCAGCATTTTATTCACAGCCTCTGTGATTTCTTCGTCGGTAAGCTGGATGTTAGCATGTTGCAATGGGTCATCAACACTGCCAGTATACTCGCACATCAAACCGGAGCGCTGACTAAGGGGCAGTATGCTCCACGATATCCAACAGCGAGCGAGATCAGCTCCTGTTAAACCATTGGCCATGAAGGCTCTGAGCTTGGACAGTTGAGGAGCGTATTTGCTTCTCTCCTTGGCAGTCAACCTTTGCGAAAAGGGGTGTGTATTGCTAAGCCGCTCCGGACGAAAGCCAGGCAAAGGATTTTCACCAGCAGGGGAGGTGTCTCTGCAATAGAACCATGTTTGATTCCACTCTTTGGGGTGGCTGTGCAGCTTGGCGTGAGGGTATGTGACCTCTTTCCTTTTCTGAATCGCCACACGCCCAATTCCGTATTGGAACCGTCAGAAAACTCAGTACGGCGGTTTAGATGGAAACAGTCTCTGAACAACTCCACTGTGGGCTCCTCTTGAAAAAACACCTCACAGAGCACTTGGAAGTGACACATGTTTGTAACAGAGTTGGGACCAGTGTCTTGTGGGTGGAGTTGAAAATCGGCTAAAACGTCCCGATAAAATTTAGAACCGGGCGGCTTAAAGCCCCGGGCTAAGTGATCTACAAAAACGATGACCTCTCCTTCTTGAGGTGTGGGAGGGCATTCTTTGCCAGGAGCTCTCCAATGGATGGTGTTTTTGCTGCCTAAAGCGCCGATCAGGACTAAATTATTCAGTTGAGTCTCTGTGACGCGAGAAGGAACCCAGTTGCACTCATATACTTGCTTGGCCATGATGAAATCTACAAGATAGGTAATTCCGGTTCAAGAATGCATTTATTAAAGTGCACTGGTATGTACAATGTTAAACTGGAGACAGCTCTATCTAAACTGGAGTTTTATGAAGCAACAGTATCTGGCGGTTCAACAAGGGGACTAATGGTATATACCGGTTTGGCAATTTTTCTACAAAGTTAAACCGCCGGATCTAAGCATTGAAACAGTTGAGATTGCGGATAGATAAGTGTACAGAAACAGATTTCACAAGATTTCTCTACAGCGATGGATCTGAAGCAAGTTCAGAAAAGAAGGAAAATATTCAAGGTTCAAAAAAGAACAGTACCGAATCAATGGGCAGAGATACAGGTAGATCTATGGTCTTGAGGCATATAAGTAAAGGCGGATGCTAAGAACTACCTCTACACAGAGCAAAGGTTCACAGGTTCATCTAGGATCTATCATATGAGTACGAAGCAGACGATGAACACTGAAGAACTTGGAAACCCTAGAACGGATCTACGGAGGAAAAGGTGAAGAACTCACCGGAGCCGAGGAAGAAACAGAAGGTCGCCACGATGCTCTGGTACAATCAGGGTGATGCAGCGGCCAAGGTTGGAGCAGAAGTCGTCGACGGCGGCGGAGCTCCGAAGCTAGACGACGCGGGGAAGACGAAGCAGAAGGGCACGAATGGGAAAAAAGAAATGACCTTTCGGTCTTATTTATAAGGCAAGGGGCATGTGTCAGGCGCGAAAATCAAGGAACCGTGGGTCTGGAAACGGAGCTGTCGCCTCGATTGTCGCAGACCTATTAAACAAAAAAGGTATCATGGATAAGTTTCTTTATAACAGGTGACATCACGCCGGTTTACAACGACCAGAGAAGATGACATCATGGCAATTCAACAAACTACAAGAAGGTGTTGAAGATGAAGATTTTTGCTAAGGATTGACATGAACCTGTTCAAATCAATCTGGGGCCTAATGTTGAGGATATCACTACTGGGCGTAAACCGGCCTATCTGGGCCGGGTTAACTTCTTCAGTAGTTAACTATGTTGAAACCCAAGAAGGCAGATGAGGGCTCAAGGCCCATAGTCGGTTCAAGGCCTGTAGCCGTAAACCGGCGTTGGTATGTAACTTGTATTGTAAGTTAGGAATAAGTAGAGACCAAACCGGACACATCTATGAGCCGGTATTGGGAATCTGTGAACCGAAGGGCGTCACCCGTGTATATAAGGGGACGACCCGGCGGCGGTTCAGACAACAGACAACAACTCGAGACATAGGTGAAGCTTATTTGCTCCCTAGTCATCGAAACCCCATCAATCCCATCACAACTAGACGTAGGCTTTTACCTTCATCGAAGGGGCCGAACTAGTATAAACTCTCTTGCGTCCCTGTGTCCGCTTTAACCCCTTCAAGCTAACCCGTCGCGATGGCTCCACGACTAAGTCCTTTCTCTAGGACATCTGCCTTGACAAAACCACGACAGATGGGGTGCCTACCAACCATGATGTCGTGCACGTCCAGCCCAAGGAAGCACAAAAGGATCGTTGGTCTTTAAAGCAACGCCCAAAACGAGGAAATGCCGCAGGAACGACATCGTTGCCTGACCCAAATGAGTCAAAGCTTTCGAGCGAAGAGCTCGGTCCAGAAGTAGATGATGCACATCAAGATGACAGCGCCCCCAAGAAGGTTAGTGATGCCCATGAGCACCGCCGCTGCTGCCCGGCAAGCGCCGGCAAGGCTTTCGCCTGTAGCAGTAGACCATCACCTCCACGTAGCCGGCCAAGGCCGACAAGCACCTCCGCTAGTCCGCACACCCCTGACACAGCAGTCGCGCCACCACCATGCAGAGCCACTAGAGCCTCCTGGCATCCCCTGCCTCCATCAGCAACACTGCCCGTCGAGCACCAGTCCAAGCCCATCAGCCCTGCAAAGCTTATCATGACCAGAGCTGGATCCCCCAACTTGGATCCTCCCAGCTCCAAGGTCGTCAGAGCCCACCGCCTTGCAGCCTTGCGGCTAGCTGGAGCCAAGCCGCAAAGAAGAGACGAAGCCGAAGCAGGGACGCACCGCCTGCAGACCGTAGCCCTGCCGTCGGTGGAGCACCGCACTGCTCGGCCGCCGAGTCCTCTCAGCCGGACGATGCGCTGCACACGCAGGGGAGCCCCCGTGCCGCACCGCGCCGCCAGGAGCCGCCACATTGCCGGAACAGTGTTGCAGAGGGAGCCCGCCCGTGCCACCACACGCCCGCCCCCAAATCTGTGCCGTCAGGATCCGTCGCAAGGGGGGAAGCCCCGGCGGCGCCTGCCGGTGGCGGCAGGGGGAGAGGGGAGGCCGAGGGTGGAGAGTAAGTCTTATACATCCGTGTGTAATTTGTATTGAAATCTCTAAAAAAGACTATACTCCTTTAGACACTTATTTTGGGGCGGAAAGAGTATTTAGGAACGGCGGGAGTACAACGGAAGATCAAGTTTATTTCAGATATTTTGGCATTTCTTATTTAATTATTGATTTTTTTTCATATAGGATGTATCTACATCCAGAAAACCAAACGTTTGCGTTCCAATCTTTGTCTTCCCAATGATTCACACCGAGAGGAGGGTGGTCCATCGAGGTATGCGGCCGAGTGTTGGCAGCAGTGTGAGCTGCCTTGACAAGAGACACCGCAGCATGCCATGCCAATAACTTAGAGCATCTCCAGCCGTTGGCCCCCCAGGGGGCGCCTAAAATCGTCGTCTGGGAGTGAGCCGGCGCAAAAAATGGGCCTGGGGGCGAGTTGGTCCCCATCCGCCGGCCCCAGGGCCGTCCCCAGACGCGTTTAAAAAATAAAAAAGTATAGCAAATTTCGGCACAATTCGGCGAAATTCGGCTAAACACGACAAATTTCGGCCAACTTGGGCATATATTTGGACAAAGTTCGCCGATTTTCATTACATAAAAAATATATAATAAACTAATCTAAAAGAAACTTGCTAAACACCGAGTAGTTGCCGTCGTCGCCGCCATCCTCGTCATCGGCCTTCTCCTCCTTGACGCGGGCGCCCCTGCTGGACCCGGCATCGCCATGGCGGACTGGTGGCGGCGGCGGCGTGTCGTCGTCGTCGCTGTCGTCGATGACGACGACTCCTCCTTCGTCGCGGCCCCGACGGCGCTCCGCGAAGCGCTGCAGGGCGGCGCACTGGCGCTCCATCGCCATCTTGAGGGAGTCCTAGCGTGCCCATTCAAGGGCCGCGTTGTCTTCGCGCTCGACCTTGCCGTGCTTCGTCTTCACGGCGGCGAGCCCCGACTCTGCCTTCACCGGCGCGAGCCCCGGCTCCGTCTTTGGCTTGACGAAGCGCGGAGGAGGAGCCGACGAGGAGGCGCGCCGGCTGCCCTCGTTGATGACAAGGAGTGCGCCGGAGTGTCGGAGGAGTGCGAGGAAGAGCGCGAGGAGGAGGAAGAAGAGGAGGAGCCGAACCTCCTTGGCGCCCATGGCCCGTCGCGTCGGTGGTGCGCCTGGGCGACCGCCCTCGCTGGGGGTACGCCAACGGCGGATCGTTGTCGCCCTCGAGTGTGCGGCCGGGGACGCCCCACCACAGGTGGCGCCCCTTGCTGTTCTTCAGGCCGCCGACCACCGCCGCGCCGTTGGTGGACGCCATCCACTTCTGCTGACGGCGCTCGAAATACGCCGCCCAAGCCGCATGGTTGTCGGCGGCGTACTTGGGGAGGGAGAGTTGGGCGTCGGTGAGGGAGGCGCGCACGACGTCGACCTCCTCGGCGAAGTAGGCGAGTTTGGCCACGGCGTCGGGCAACGGGGGAATGGGCACTCCCCCATTGCTGAGCCTCCAGCCGTCGGCCCGACGCGCATGTCCGGCGGCGCTGGGATGTTCGCCTAGAATAGGAGCTAGGACTCCTGTTCGCGGAGCGTGCGGCGGCCGAAGCCGTTGGCCGCCGCCTCGTCTCTGGGGAAACGCTCGGCCATCGGGGAGGGGAGGGAGAGGGGAGGGGCTGGGCGGCGGCGCTCGGGAGAGGTATAGCTTGGTGGCGAGGGCTGGGCTGGTGTGGCCACAGGCGAGCGAGGCCACCGGCTTATATAGCCGCGCCGCGCCTGTGTGTACGTGTGCGAGGGAGGGGAGGCGTCGGCGCTACGTCCCGTGACGCGCCGCCCGTGAGGAATCAATGGCAAGGCTGACCGGCGGCGGCAGCCTTGCGATTGATTCCCCGCGGGAACCGAGGCGTTGGAGGAAGACGAGGCGCGATGTCGCTGACGTGGATGGCCCACGCCTTTTTTGCGCCAAAACCACTCGCCCCGGCGCCCCCCAGTGCGCCGGGTTCGGTCTGGGTCTGTCGGCGCTGATTTCGGCCCAGGCCAGCGAAAATCGGGCTCCTGGAGGCGCGACTGAACTGTTTTTTCAGCGCCGGCGCGAAAAAATCGCCTGGGGAGGCCTTCCTGGGGGCGCGGCTGGAGGTGCTCTTACGCCCTGATCCCCCTACAGCCGAACATGCAAGATCCAACAGCCAGGGGGTGAAATCTTGTAGGGCTATATTTTTTGTTGGTAAAATACTATATACTCCCTTTATAAATTAATATAGAAGTGTTTAGAGCAACTCCAAAGGGGTGATTCATTTCGTCCGCCTGCGTCCGTTTGGGTCGGCGCGGACAAAAGTGGCGGCCCAACGCGCCGACCTAAACCCAAATCACGTCAACTTCGTGTCTACGCCGACGCATTTGTGGTCCAAATTTGCGCCCCAAATGCGTCGGCGCAGACGCGGAACGGACGCCACGCACGCCTTCGACGTCCGCCGCGTCCCCACCTGGCGGCCGTTCAACTACCCGCTGCCCACGCAGTCAGCTTAATTTGTGACCACGGGCCCACGCGTCAGCGACGGCGGTCGTCCTTTTTTAAGCTGACCGTGCGGCGGGGCCGTCCTCATCCAAACTCGTCGTCCACATCTAGCCAGCTCTGCTCCCCCGTCGCCGGCAAACCCTAGCCGCCACCACCATAGCGAGATGGGGTTCTTCTCCGGCGCTGTCAACAGCAAGGCCAAGGGCAAGGCCCCCGCCGTCCCTTTCCCATCAGAGCTCCTCCCGCCTCCGCCAGCACCGGCTCGCCGGCAGAGGCAGTGCGTGAACGTGCCTGTGCACCAGGCGGAGTGGCACTGGCAGCACCGCGTGCCTCTGCCGTACCCCGACGTCACCCTGCCGCACAACTGGCATATGGATCCAGAGAGGATCCCAGTGCCAGCAGCGCCGCAGTCGGCTAGGGCGCACGCGGAGGAGGTGCGGCGCCGGCGGGCGCTGCTGACGCCGGAGCAGCGTCGTGACGACACCTACGCCTTCGACTCGCCGAACTGGAAGCGGTGGTTCGCCTTCGAGCACGAGGAGGCGAGGCGGCGCGGCGTGCATGAGGTCGACCGCAGCCTGCCGCCGTCCCCGCTCGTCGTCCGCAAGGAGAACCAGGCAGCCGAGGACGCCTACCAGGCGGCCCTTGCGGCGGTCTACCGCGGGAGCAAGGAGGACGAGCGGCGCAGGGTGGAGGCGGCGGAGCAACATGAGGCCGGATACGAGGCGGCCATGGCGCAGGCCATTGCCCTATCCGCGACCGGCGACTGCGTGTTGCCGCCGGTGACCCCGCCGTCCCCTTCTCGACGCCGCGTCAAGGCCGACCCGGAGCCGCAGCCGTCGCCGTCCCCGATCGAGCGGTACTCCTGGACGGGAGTACTGCGCCATCGGTTTGGATGGGGGCGACGCCGGCGCAGGAGGCGGCCTACCTCGAGATGTAGCGTCAGTGACGGCTAGCCAAGAAGCGCCGTCTCGGCGAGTACGAGGAGATGCTCGAGCGCGACCTCGAGGAGTAGCAGCGCGAGGCTGAGGAGGAGGCGCGCCAGGCCGCGGCTGCACAGGTGGCCGCACAGCTCCCCGCTGGCACTCCCGCGCCGGAACAGCTGCCCAAGGCCTACATAGCCACCGCCTAGAACACGACGTTCCCTTGGGCCGGCCCTGCGCCGACGTTCATCGACCTCACCGACCCCGAGGAGGAGGACGAGAACGACGCCTAGGGCTGCGCGCCGCCTCGTAGTTTCGGTTGTTTTTATTTTTCTTAAATGCTAATGTGGACGCGTGGACTCTCGTCGGCCTTCATGGCCGGCTGTAATGTTTAATAAATGTTTTTTAAATATGCATGCTTTTTTTGCACTGTCAAAATGGGTCGGCCCAGCGTTGGGCGCACGCGCTGACCCAAACGCGGAAGCGGACGTCTGTGTCCGCCTGACCGATCCAAACAGACAAAAAACAGATAAAATCGCCGTCCATTTGGGTCGGTCCGTTGAAGTTGCTCTTAGATCACTAAAGTAGTTGCCAGAAGTACAACGAGAAAAATCACATGTGGATCGGTACTGCACCGTAGCATATAAACATAGATGAGACGACATATGGCCGAACAAAGATAGAGGAAGACCACCCACCAAACAACACTGACCAAACAATGCAATACCGTAAAAGAAAAGGGAAAAGGTGATATTGTATGGTTATGGTACTACCTGGAATCAGCCAGTTCAGCGGTTGGCTGAACAGGGCTTCCGGTGACACTGAAGTAGTAGCAACGAAAATGACACTGAAACATATGCAGCGAAACAGCTCCAGGGCAAGATCACCTGAAGACAACCATAAGAAGGATGTACAAACACACTCCTGACATGCGTGACCACGAGCCTAGAACGGGACAGAGCAAGCAATGTCAATTTGGCAATGTGACAGGCAGCAAGGGACCAAAGGCAGGCCTCCACAGGAGACGGACGTTTTCTTCCTCCAAGGGCCAGACCACGAGCCCGAAAACTTTGCGCCGGGCCTCTGAAGATGTTGCCAACTTCCTCTTATATCCTACCTGACAAAAAACCCATACGGATGCTAATCGCCCTCAAGCGGCGACAAATACTGCCTGGCAATGGCAAAAGGAGAAGCAAACACGAGAGGGCTGTGCGACAAGAAACCTTTAAACCTACGCAGACAAATCCCTGCGCCGGTAAAAGCGGGAAAAGATGCCACAAAGGATAAAATTTCAGAGCGGAGTTCGTACATGCATGCAGAGAGGGAGCCAGAGATGTTTGAATCGACGGTGAAAAGTGAGACGAGCAAGAACATTTTTATACACCATTTCAAGATGAGATTCAACGCGAGCAAAAAGAGAAAGAAGAAGCAATCTTTTACTGTTTTACACAAGGGGTTGGGTCGATGATCTCTGTCAATTCTACGTACTGGCACAGTGGCAGTATCGCCTGCCGGCTCTGGAATGTTAAGCAAGAGACAAAAAGAGAATGGTAATTAGGTACGATGGGCGGTTAATTTGGCGCGCGCGCGCGGCTAGACCTTGTAGATGATGAGGAAGCAGGGGAGCACGGCACGGCTGTCCAGCACGACGAGCTCGCCGTCGCCCATGTCCACGGAGTCGTAGTGCGAGGAGCGGTGCCGGAGCGCCTGCGGGTCGTCGCCCTGCGCCGGCCGGACGCGCCCGGCGATGACGCGGCACACCAGCATGGCCCTGCGAACCGCGCCGGGCGACGGCGCGGCTCTGGCGTGCGCGGTGCCGCTGCAGGCGAAGGTGCGCACCGCGGAGCCGGACGGGCCGAGCTGGCAGGTGGCGACGCCAGCACCGAAGACGCCGCCCACGCCCGCGCCCGCGGCCGGGCGGCACTGGAAGCGCATCATCTCGTTGCCGTCGGCGCCGCACCGGGCCGCGGCGCCGTGCGCGCGCGCCGCCGCCCTGGCCTCCTCGAACCGTGCCACAGCCCGCGCGCCGCTGTGCACGCGGAACATCGCCTCCACCTCCGGAGCCGCCGCGGCGGCGCCGGCCAGGTCCCAGCCGGACGAGAAGATGAGCTCCACCACCTGCCGCGACGAGTGGCCCTCCGGAAGCTCCGCCATGGTCAGGAACGCCGAGCTCGCGGGCGCGGGCGCGGTCCCGGGCGACGGCATGAACGCGGCCGCCGTCTGCTTGGGCTTCTTCTTGGGCCGAGGCCTCGCCGACTCCTGCTGCCTCTCCTGCCCGTCCCTCCGCCGCTCCCGGCGCGGCTTCCACGCCTGCCGCGCGGACGCCACCGAGTCCCTGACGTCCGCCGCGGCGCCGCACGACGCAGGGAGGAGCGGCTGGGCCTTCTTGCTCGGGGACGGCGCGACGACGGCGTCCGCCACGCCGTAGGACCTGCAGCTGAGGGACCGCACCCATGCCGTCGCCATCGTGACGGCCAAGAGCAGAGCGCGCGCTCGAGGGAACCGGCGGCGGCGGAGCGAGCTCTCGTGGTTCGCTGGGCGAATGGAACGGGTGGTGGTGGCCTGGGCGCGGCTGGCTTGGCTTTGCTTGGCTCCGGGCGTTATTATGGCGGGCCGCCACTGGCTGGTGGCCGCGCCGTGTCACTGACCTCACACTGCCGAGTCCCATCTCCACTAGCCCACGCCACTCCCATCACCCCATCCTCACTGAAACATGGGCCCTCCCCGACAGCGGGACCCGCATGCCAGCGAGAGGCGAGCACGTTGGCATCCCGACATGATTAGCTCATGCTTAGTCCTGGCAGCAGTAAGTACCGTACCTTTTCCATTTGAAATCAACGTACCACTATTCCGATTTGATTTTTTTTATGGAGACAAGGTACTACGTTACGTAACGCTGCACTTTGTGCTGGTCTTTTGAGCTGTGCTGGGCGTTCGATTTGCTTTGGGTTTTTCCGTTTGCGTTTTCGAATTTTATTTCGACTTGATTGATTTGTGGCGATGGGGGGAGGCCGGGCCCAGCGGAGTGGAGATCGATCTGCTCGGGCCAAGTGAGTGTGAGGGTGGGAGTGATCATTTGCATTTGGATTTTCCCACCCTTTCTCCTTCACTTCTTTTGCTGGAGCCGTGGCCGGTGGCGTGGTGCGTGCCCGCTTCTTTTTCCACTTCTTTCTTGGAGCTCCGCGGCACGCGCCGGCCTGTTTTTTTCCCGTGCTTCTTCTTCTGGTATCTATCTGAGCATCTACGAAAGAAGCTTCCCTTTTTGCTATTTTTTGTTGACTGTCTCCTCTCCGTTATTACGTTGCTAACATCTGTTGGCGGTGGGTACTGGGCGCTTTTGTGTTGCTTGCAAGTCGTATTAATTTGGGAGATCCTGCATGCAGTTGGTTAGTAACGCCAGACAAGGTTCGCGAAATGTCGGCAGCCAGCATAAAACGATTTGGAAGTTAGCATGTGTCCACGTTGACGAGCGGATTAGTGGCAAATCTCCCAGGATTTAGCATCCACGTTGCCGTGTTGGTCCCCTGGCGACAGTATCCGGGTTGTACTGACTAGGATTCTGTTAATCACATTGCCACCCTGAATCGGGAGTAAGAGAGATCTGTCCGGCTCGAACTGGTTTCTCACTGACCAGCACGCAGCAGCTGCGACATCTCATTCCCCAACCACCTCGCCAACTGCAAAGCCACTGCGGCTATAATATAAAGATGGATATGATATAATGTAATTAATCGTGGTGAGAATTCATTGAACTATAATCAGTTAGTGGGCGGTTGTATATAGTTCATTAGAGTAGTGATTAACTTCACTTGAACAGGAAGAGACGAGAGCCCGGAATCTCTAAACCTACGAAAGCCTATATAGAATGCACGTACGGCAACACCATGTATACACGTTGATCTTGCTCATGTTCCTAAATAACAACGTGTTAATCAGTTCTGACGCGCGCCATGATTGCAACAAGGCGGGAGAAGAGACACCGCGATCTAACCCAACCCTGGCTACTTCGACGGGCAGGCATATCCCCTGCGAGTACCGGAGCAAAGCTACATGTAGCTCATGATCAAAGATATGATGGCACCCGAACGAGCCGCACGCTCACACGAGCTAGTCACTCCAAAACGAAATCCATGGCCATCAATCTCTGTCTTCTCGATCATTCCCCCAAAGAGATCTCGGCAGATCATTGCGCCTCAACATCGAGAGAGAAAGAACGGCGCGCGGCTCGGTCGTCGGATGCTTAATTTCCTCCATTAACGCATGCTTAATGATGCTCAATCTGAAGCCTTATGCCTCGACCCGTGGACGGCGTGCTGCCATCTCTCCCGACGGATTCGGATGGGCAGCTTTAAAACATGATTAAAACAGCTTTTGACGGTTAAAGATGGCAAGTTGGGCGCTTAACTTGCGCAAGCTATGGCTGGATTCCTGCAACTGCAACTGCTGGTAGGCGGCAAAGAATAGTAAATGACTGATGATGTGCAAGTCAGATTAGTGTGCGCTAGTGTTATATAGTTTATGGGCATCCACCTAACTAATCCAGCGTATCTCCCAGTGAGGGCGGTGCAGGTGTTACATCGCGACGGGTCGGGAATTCAGGAGCACTCGTCGCCGCTGCACCTAACAGGCCGCCCAACTCACAGACCGGCCGACCGATCGATACGGCCATTGCCAATGCCAGGAAGCCGTTGTTCTGCCTCTACGTACACTCGTCTATACTATAATGCTAGAGCGTGTAGTCTTGACTTGGCGCCCACGGCCCACGAGAGAGAAGAGCCGCACTAGGTTACCTACCTGCAGTGCTGTGGTAGCTAACATATACTGTACATAACTACATATCACTGAAATTAAAATTTGTCAGCACCTACAGAGTGGAGCACTGTATGCGTGTATGGTTATACATCGGTGTCATGGTAAGACCATACATCCACATCCACGATCGGTAAACAAAACTGGGAGGCGTGCGCCTTTTGACGGTGGATCCCTGGTCGGGGGAGGGATGGGCGGGGCGGTGAAAGTGGAGCGAGACGAGAGACCGGCCGGAGGGGTGAAAAAAGTTGGCAGCTCCACTAGCGCGCGGTGCACCAGTCTGTGTACTGCGGAACACGTACAGTAGCTGGTGAGGTCTTCGACCAGGTGGGAAAAGGCCAACAAGAAAGGCACCAACTTTTGCATTTTTGCCAGAGAGCGAGAGAGATGGAGGGGGCAGTGGAGCCCGGAAGCGGAGGGGGGCAAACGGTAGAGGGCAGCAGATGTGATTGGAATATCCAAATGTTACGGAAAGGAGAGCCCGGTCCATGAAGAAAAGAGCCCAGAAAACAAAAAGGGATTGAGATGGCAACAACAACAACAACAAAAGGAGAGCCAGCAAGAGAGTCTGGTTCCAAGTATACGAGCGGCAGCATGGAGCCAAGGAGTAGATACGCGCGCGCACGTACGGCCGGCGCGGGGCATCCAGTATCTTCTCTCTTCTTCGTGCGGCTGTCCGCTTGGCCCAGTAGTAACAGAAGTAGTAGCAGCATGGTGGAGCGGAAACAATACGACCCAAACATGCATATGCATGTGGGCCGGCGGCCTCGACTTGGAGCTCTCCTTCGCCGGCACGCGCGCGCGCAGGCAGGCTCGGCGTGCGTGTGAGCTTTCTTGGCGCGTATCTTTTTGTTGGCCCAGCAAGCACTCCTCAAAGTTGGCCATGCCTTGCCTGCACCTGCACTGCATTGGGCAAAGGTTCATGCTTGCACGTTCTCGCCATATTAGCCCACCTCCACATAATCACATCACATCGGCACTAGCCGAAGGACAGAACAATGCACTAATCAAATCGCTCAATAGGCCGGATGATGGTTTTGTGATGACTTATCTCTCGGGCCTCTCTCCCGACCAAGAATGACACATCATCAATCGAGCATACAAAGTTGGGCAGCGATGTTTACAAAACATATGCAATGGCTTAGTAGCACAACTCTATACCACTGAATCTAAGATCGAAACTACTTCATAGCCGATGCTCCATGGACGATTCATGCACGATTGATGTCTTGATGATCAGATGGCCGTGCTGCACTTCATTCAATAATTTGACATCTGGATGTGTAGAATCGTCTCGAAGTCATGCATGGAGTGTCGTGTGTGTGGCAGTGTTCATCTAAGATTAAGCATGATTTGCAAAATATAAAACCACTTGACTAGTTGTTATACAAAAAATACAATATGAACCATTGTCGACTTACAAAGGACTGTCTTTAGTCGACGGGACACTCCCCAACTTTAAGAAAATACCATGATTATACGCACAACACATCTATTTGCCAGACCTACATATGTCCTAATTGTGACGATGCGAGCTAGAATATTCTTTTTTAGCAAATACGCTCGACGACATATCTTTTTATTGATAGGTAGAAAAGAAAATACATGGTTATAACCCCAAATCTGCGTACACCGAGAGCCACTGATGGGATTACAGATGAGCAGAAGGGAATGGGGTTGCTCAACCCCGATACACAGTAATCAAGTTACAAGGAGGATCCTAGCTAGTCTCTTGGCGCCTGCACGTCTCCATTGCCGAGCTTCATCCTTTATGTTGGATAGGAGTTGAATGTGGAAGGGTTGTATGCCATCAAAGATTATCACGTACCCATGCTTCCAGATGGCCCAAGCAGGAATATTCTCGTAAGAACGACTACTTAACAAATCATCTTGCTCAATTATGACATCAATAGGTGTACGCTGACCAACGCCAAACGCGCTTCCAGTGGGCCACCACTATACACTTATATGTATTCCCCTAAAGTTTTACATCACACTGTTCCTTCTTATATGATGTTAATGTTTGAACCGCCTAAAGAACCCAAGAAAAAGGACAGATTTATTTAATGAAGGGATTGTTTTGATAGGAAGATGATGAGGTGAAAACAATAGAAGTAATATCACTGGTAGTCACTAAACTTGCGTTGAATGTGCAGTTTAGTGCTACAACTTTAAAAATACGGATTTTCGGCCAATTAATTTGCGTTTAGGTTCATATACGGTCACTCTCGTTGACTGCCCGCGTATTCGCCGATGACATGGCATGCCACGCAAGCAGAGGCCTACTGTCAGTGACACATGCCGTTTCGAGGAGTGGCGTGCGTGGTGTTTTTGCATAGACCCCCCTGCACTTATTTTCTTTTGCGCAAAAATGTCCCTGCAAGGGTGGGAGCAAGCCAACCGTGCATATTTGCGAAGCGGTGCCCCGATTTCTCTAGCCATTCTGTCGGTGTACAAAAAGAGGGGTGCACTTTTTGTACCCCTATAACTGTGCACGGGCAGTCAGAGCCGCGGGCACCACCACACCAAGCAAGGCAAGGGAGGTGAGCCAGGGTAAGACCGAAGCTCAAGGGAACTAGGACGACGCCAAGGCCAAAACCACGAAGAACAAAGGAGACGAAGCAGACTCCCCCGGCAAGATCCTTGCCGGGAGACAGTTTTAGCAACCCCGGCAAGACCCTTGCCGCGGCAACTCGCCCCACGCCTACGGAGCAAATCACCCTTGAGTCCACTGCCCCCATGGGGCAAGGATTCGGGAGACATCCCCGTGGTGGCATGCAGATCTTTGTGAAGACATCCAAGATCAGATATGCACTAAGAAGACGACGACCTTTGGCGAGATACCAGCCAGGGAAGACCACGAGACCCCCGGCAAGCGCCTTGCCGGGGATGACAGCAGGCGCCTCGGCAAGACCCTTGGCGGGGCCCCACCACCGTACGCATGCAGCTGCCGACCCAACCAGCTGGGTAGGCACCTGTGTGGCGGCATGCAGATCTTCGTGAAGACTCACCACTGCGCCACCTCAGCTGCCTGCCTACCTACATGGCATCACAGGCATCGCTGGCCAGGGCGCGTGTCGACACAAGAAGGAGCGGCGACGGACGAGACATGTTTTTCCCCCGTCCCCGATAAAGCAAGGACACCTAAGCAAGACGCATTAAATGCGCCTTGTCATGTAATGCGAGGGATAACCTCGCATCACTGTACCCTTTCCATCTCTTGTGTGCCACTGTGGCGACCCCTTTTTCTATAAAAGGAGGCCCGAGGCGACCAAGAGAAGGATTCGGCTTTTTGGAGCTCCTAATGTCCCAGAGCTAGCTCATGAACAGGAATATACATCCACCAAAGCAGGAGTAGGGTTTTACGCATCCTCACGGCCCGAACCTGGATAAACAAACTGTGTACTATCTGCTTGATCCGCTCTTCTCACGACCCCGCGCCCCGCTAACCGTAGTAGGGATTTTTGTGATCCCATAGGTGTCGTTTCCACCGACATCTTTGGCGTGCCAGGTAGGGGGCGCAGTTGTGAGAATCGGCTTTAGCAGTTAGTTCGATGCTTCTTCATCATCATGGCGCCCAAGAAGAAGACGACGGTGGCGGTTGGCCAGTCGGAAGCCGGACAGCCCGTCCCGACGCGGGCGAGCAGCGGACCGGTCGCAGAAAGGACCCGGGGCATTGCTCGCGAACACCAACACCATCCCAGCAGCCGAAGTTTGGGAGCGGCGATGTTTGTGCGCCTGGTAACGGGCCACACATCGCCAAATCCAAAGGCGGAGCCAGGCCTTCCGCGGGTGGAGCGGGGCCTTCCAAGGTCATCGCCGCCCCACCCGAAGGCGACGCAAGGGCCTCCAAAACTCCCACGCCGGCGCCAACAGCGCGCTCCTCCCAGGCAGCGCGCGACGAACGGCGTAATCACGCCGAAGATCCCGGGCGTCGCCGCGGGAAGAGCCCCGAGCGCCACTCCCGGGACGTAGAAGACCTGCCCGCTCGCCGAAGCGCTGGTGAAAACGGCATGCGACCGCGGGGTCGTGATAGAGCTCCTTCTGACGTGGTCAGAAGTCGAAGCGCGTCGCGATCCGTGCAGGTTCCACTGCCACCGACGCCAGCAGAGGCCCTGGCGCGCGCGCAGTTGCTCCTCGACTTTCCTCCCACTACGGGGAAACTCGACGAATGAAGAGCCACTATCCGAAGCCTTGTTGCGGTGGACAACAAAGACGAACCAAGTCCGGTGGGGCCCCCGGGTCGACGCTCCGATGGAGTCCCACGCACTAGTGGCGGAAAGGTCGGCGACGCCGCAACCACGGTGCATTCACCTCTTCCCCATCCGATACCGCGGACGCTGGCTCGTCACGATGTCACGGGCGACGACATTTCCATAGCGTCGTCTGACACACGGACCCACTGTGACCAGCGCCAAGTTCTTCGGGAACGAGCCCATGAAGATGCTTGAACCACTATCGAGCGCCGGCGCGGAGCACGCCACCAGTCAGACAGGCGAGCAGGGCCTGCTGCGAACCACCCGGCCCCGGAGAGCCCTGGAGGCCTACCTTACGAGGTAGGCTGTCCGGCTTTTACCCGTGAGCTGCGGCAGTTCCAGTGGTCCACTCGCCGCACCTTCAAACCTGACGTTGGCGAGAAGTACAATGGCAAGACCCACCCGTCTGAGTTCCTCAGCATCTACACCATCGCGATGCAAGCTGCCGGAGCCCGTGACGATAAGGTGCTTGCGAATTACTTCCCATTGGCTCTTAAACCCAACGCCATGTCGTGGTTGATGCACTTGCCGGTAGACTCTATTTACTCCTGGTCGGATTTGTGCCATGAGTTTGTTGGCGCCTTTACTGGAGGCCACCAAGCCCATGGCCAAGCAAGCGACCTGCACGTCATTCCCCAGAAGGGAGGCGAGAGTCTGCGCAAGTATATACAGAGGTTCAGCCGGGTACAGTACAATATCCCTGATGTTCACCCTGCCGCCATCATCAGCGCGTTCCATCAGAACGTGCGTAAACCGCAAGATGCGCGAAGAGCTGGCAATGAACAAGGTGAAAGACGTGGCAGAACTCTATGTTCTTGCTGACAGATGTGCCCGGGCTGAAGAGGGAAGGAAGTACCCCGGCGAAGATGCCGGTGTGGAAACCGACTCTTCAGATGAGGATACTGCCGCCCCGGCAAAGAAAGGCCGGCGCCGCAACAGGAAGAGCAAAGGTAAAGCCGTGCTTGCCGTCGAGGGATCTGACGACGCCGGCTCCGCCAAGAAAACCAAGGCAGATGACCCCGGCAAGGAAATTGCCGGATGTGTCGCCTGCCGGGCCTTAGCGGCTGTCGAGAAGCTAGGGAACTCCGACAAGCAATATTGCAAGATCCATCGCACCAAAGGCCATGATCTCCAGAACTGCCGACAGGTTGAGCTCCTTGCTGAGAAGTAGAGGGCTGAATATGAGAGGCGGGACAAGGAGAAAGGCCAGGACGGTGCTGAGGGGTCCGGCAAGAAGCGTGACGGCCAGGCGGGCCATCGCGGCAAAGATAAACAGTAGGAGAGGCCCGCCCGGGGCCGTGACAAAAAGGCAGAAGACGATGATCGCGAAGAATACGATGAGTCTGGTGACCAAGAATTTCAGAAAGCTACGGAGGCCATGTGCGTCGATGGCGGCGCCTCGCTGCATACCTCTTACCGCCAGCTTAAACAGTGGGCGCGTGAGATTACAGCGGCAGAGCCGTCGTTTGATGCCCAAAGGCCGCTGAAGTGGTCCAGCACACCTATCATTTTTGACACTGAGGATCACCTTGATCGCACTACTGCAGTCGGGTGCTTGCCATCACCAACAATACGCAACCTCAAGGTGACAAAGATGCTAGTCGATGGCGGGGCCGGTCTGAACTTAATCTCGCCTACCGTGATCGAGAAACTGCAGATTCCTGATGAAGACCTCGAAGAGACGGGCACGTTTCAGGGGGTCAACCCGGGAAGAAGTCAACCAAAGGGAAAGGTCACGTTGCCCGTGACTTTTGGGAGTGATCTGAACTACAGGACAGAAAGGATTGTGTTCGACGTTGCTAAGATCCCCTTGCCTTATAACGGGATCCTTGGCCGCCTAGCGCTGGCCAAGTTCATGGCGGCGTCACATTACGCCTACAACACCCTGAAGATGCCGGGGCCTGTGACGATCATCACCGTCCCATCAGACAAGAAGGATGCGCTGACCAACTCTACCAACAAGCAGTTGCAGCAGCCGCCACTGCTAAGGCGCTTGCTCCTACCGCTGGAGCCCCGGGAAGGAAAAAGAAGAAGACCGGTGAGAGCTCAAGCACCCACTCCGGCAAGCGCACCTCTTCGGAGTGTAGCGCTCCCGTCGAGGACGTGCCAGGGAGCTCCACCGACAGAAATAAGAAGTCCAGGGCCACACCGCCGAGAACCAAGAAGGTTTCTGTCAAGGAGGACGGCACGGGAGGGGCTTTTACCATAAGCTCCGCCCTTGACGACAAATAGGAAGACGCGCTCGTCACCTTCCTGCGGGCGAATGTTGATGTGTTTGCATGGCAAGCATCCGACGTCCCCGGTGTTCCCAGGGAGGTGATTGAGCACCACCTTGTTGTCTGTCCTCATGCGCGGCCCGTCAAGCAGAAGGTCAGAAAGCAAGCCCTGGAACAACAAGAGTTCATCACAGAGGAGATCCGAAAACTGGAAGCAGCGGGTTTGGTAAGAGGAGTGCTCCATCCAACGTGGTTGGCCAATCCAGTGGTAGTGCGCAAGGCAAATGGGAAGTGGAGGCTGTGTATTGATTACACAGATATCAATAAGGCTTGTCCCAAAGACCCCTTCCCGTTGCCGCGCATCGACCAGATTGTTGACTCCACGGCTGGGTGTGATCTGCTGTCATTCCTCGATGCCTACTCCGGCTACCACCAGATCTTCATGACAAGAGAAGACGAAGAGAAAACGGCATTCATCACCCCATGTGGTATGTATTGTTTCATACGGATGCCTTTCGGGTTGAAGAGTGCTGGTTCAACGTTTGCAAGGGCGGTCCAGATTGGTTTTGAACCCCAGCTCCATAGAAATATGGAAGCTTATATGGATGATATAGTGGTCAAAACCAAGAACAGGGCCACCCTCATACCGGATTTACAAGAAACATTTACAAACCTACGCAAGATCAATCTCAAGCTGAACCCTGAGAAGTGCGTCTTCGGCGTCCCGTCCGGCAAGCTTCTCGGGTTCTTTGTGTCGCAGCGCGGGATAGAGGCCAATCCGGACAAGATCAAAGCTATAGAACAGATTGAAGCACCCAAGTGAGTCAAGGATGTGCGTCGGCTTGCTGGTTGCGTTGCCACCATGAGCAGGTTCATTTCCAAGTCCGCCGAGCGCGCCCTTCCCTTTTTCAAGATTTTGAAAAAGGCGGGCCCGATGGAGTGGACACCAGAAGCCGAAGCAGCATTGCAAGATTTGAAGAGGTACCTCTCCTCCGCACCAATACTAGTTGCGCCTAGGCCACGGGAACCGTTGCTGCTATACTTGGCGGCAACGAACCAGGTGGTCAGCACCGCACTAGTGGCGCAGAGAGAAATTGATGACGGGGTAATGGCAGCGACAGAGCCCGATGCCACCGATGCAGAGACAACACAACCAGTTGGAGTGCCGCCGAAGAAGAAAATGATGCAGCACCCGGTCTACTTTGTTAGTTCCCTCCTGCAGGGGGCTAGATCAAGGTACTCCGGTGTGCAGAAACTGCTCTTCGGCCTTCTTATGGCCTCGAGGAAGCTGCATCACTACTTCCAGGCGCACGAAATCACTGTCGTCACTCGCCTTCCTCTGCAACGGATATTGCACAATCCAGACGCAACGGGAAGAATCGTAGAGTGGGCACTGGAACTGTCCAGCTTTGGCCTCAAGTTTGAGAGTACCTCGACGATTCAAAGCCAAGTCCTGGCGGAGTTCATTGCAGAATGGACCGCGACGCCTGACGAAGAAGCCCAAGAGACTGCTTTCCCTGGCAAGGAGACAAGTTGCGACTGGATCATGTACTTTGATGGAGCTTTCTCCTTACAGGCGCCGGGGCTGGCGTACTGCTTGTCGCGCCCACCGGAGAGCACCTCAAGTACGTGATCCAGATGCACTTCCCCAGGGAGGTGTCAACAAACAATACGGCTGAGTACGAAGGGCTGCTTGCCGGTCTTAGGATCGTGGCGAACCTCGGAATCAAGAAACTCGTCGTCAGAGGCGACTCGCAACTTGTCGTCAAGCAAGTCAACAAGGATTACCAGAGCCCGTTGATGAAGGTCTACGTCGATGAAGTGAGAAAGCTGGAGGAGCATTTTGACGGTATACAGGCAGAATACGTTCCCCGAGCGGAGAATGACATCGCCGATTACTTGTCAAAATGCGCTGCCCTCGAGCTACCTGTGGAACCAGGTACCTTTGTGCTTCGGCTAACTCAGCCATCTGTTGATCCATCAACAGAGCAGAACAAGAGGAGAAAATCAGGGCCCAGCAAGTACTTTCCCGCCGAGCTCCCCGAAGCCGCCGGCAAGGATGTTGCCGGAGACACTGAGCCCGCCACAGGACGGCTAGCTCTAACGGAGCATCAAGCTCTTGCCGTGGAGACAGCCGCTCCTATAGCGGAGGAAATGCCTTTAGTCCTCGCCGTCGAGCCCCAGGCTCCAGCGTGGGCACATCATACCGTCCGATTCCTCCAAACAGGGGAACTTCCTGAGGAGCAGGAAGAAGCGGAAAAAGTAACCCATCGCTCTACTATGTACCAGTTCGTCGATGACGTCCTGTACAGAAGGAGGCCGAACGGTGTGAAATTGAAGTGTATCCCTCGAGAGGAAGGACTGGGGCTGTTGGCGGAGATACATGGAGGCGTATGTGGATCCCACATAAGGTCGAGGGCCCTTGCCGGCAAAGCATTTCGGTAAGGCTTTTTCTGGCCCACCGCCCTCCAGGATGCGACGACACTAGTCACCAGGTGTGAAGCGTGTCAGTTCCATTCAAAGAAGCTTCATCAGCCAGCTCAAGCCCTTCAAACCATTCCTCTCTCCTGGCCTTTCTCGGTCTGGGGGCTCGACATACTGGGCCCTTTCCCCCGCGCTGTCGGGGGCTTTGAGTACTTGTACGTTGCAATCAACAAGTTCACAAAGTGGCCAGAAGTGGAAGCAGTGAGGAAGGCCACAGCACAGTCAGCCGTCAAGTTCTTCAAAGGACTGGTGTGCCGTTTTGGTGTACCCAATAGAGTCATCACCGAAAATGGCACGCAGTTCACAAGCCACACCTTCATGCAATATATTCAAGACCTCGGCAGCAAGGTCTGTTTCGCTTCCGTTGCTCACCCATGAAGCAATGGTCAAGCTAAGAGGGCAAATGCTGAAGTACTGCGAGGCCTGAGGACAAAGACCTTTGACAGACTGCACAAGAGTGGAAGGCGCTGGATTGATGAATTGCCGGCGGTTCTTTGGTCAATCAGAACGACACCAAATCGAGCCACCAGCCAGACACCCTTTGCCCTGGTATACGGGGCAGAAGCAGTTCTCCCCACGGAACTCATATACGGGTCACCTCGAGTACTCGCTTATGACGAGCTTGAGCAAGAGCAATTACGGCAAGATGACGCAACACTCCTTGAGGAAGATCGTCTCCGGGCGGCTGTGAGAGCAGCGCGCTACCAGCAAGCCTTGCGCCGCTACCATAGCCGCAAGGTTCATGCCCGAAGCTTTGAGGAAGGCGACCTTGTTCTTCGGCGCGTTCAATCGGCCAAGAATTCCAACAAGTTGACGCCAAAGTGGGAAGGCCCCTATCGGGTAATACGAGTCACCAGGCCCGGCGCGGTCCGCCTGGAGACCGAAGATGCCATTCCGGTGAGTAACTCCTGAAACATTGAGCATCTTCGCAAGTTTTACCCGTGAGGCGCGGCTTGCCGGGCCCCCCGGCAAGCCACCTTTTGTACGAGCCTTGTCGATGACGCATGTAACCCTTTGTACAAAGCCAGGCGCAGACCCTGAGCATAAATAAATGAAGCGCTGGCGCCCTAAGTTATAGCATGCATGCTAGGTCGAGTCTCGTCCTTGGTTATGGTTGATAGTGCTTAGCGGCGACTAACCCTTAGCTTAGAGGTCGACTGTGTGTCTCTTTGTCTTTCTTTTGTCTTCTTTGGTTCACAGGACACACAGATATCCTTGCCGAACCACTTGGGGAGGAAAAAAAGGAACAGACCAGCATCTAGGCCCCGGCAAGCCAGTATTGCCGGGGGCTGCAAGAGCAAAGATTCACCCACGGCAAACCAGGGTTGCCGGGGGCTGCAGCTTCAGATAAGTTCTTCATCCCTTATCATGCATTCCATTATGGACTGAGGTATGTGAAACCTCGTTTTTTCTTAAGCTACCGTGCTCCCCTAACTCTAGGCCCTAGGGCTCGTTCCTGGGACCAAGTTTGATCGTAGTCGCGGCAGCGAAAGGATGAAACAAGGAGCCTGAACCTGTCTCATCCCTGCCTCCGCCAAAGGCGGGAGAAAGGTCGAGCAAAGTGGGGAGACGGCAAGGCCTGTTGCCGGGCAAGAAAATGTTTATCTTAGAGATATCAAGGATTTACTCCTTGTCATGGGTTCCACCCGCAAACAAATGACCCGGCAAGCATCCCTTTTTCATTAAAAACATTCCACTCAGGTACAGTCCATAGGGAATGAAAAACATGAATGAAGGGATTACAAGTTTTAAATTCAACAAAGGCCCGAAGGCTTACAAACTAAAAAGAGATAAGGTGCCCGTAATCCCTTTCTTGTCCCTCTCCTCAGGAGGCAGGTCAAGGAGGAGAGAAGGGCAAAAGGAGCACCTAGGCGAGCTACGGGTGGCAGAAGACGCAGGAAGAACATCTTGGTGATCGTCCAAAGGCTGGGTGGTGATGGCGGCGCCGGAAGCAGAGCTCGAAGACGAGGCGGCAGGACGTCAGTACGCGTCGAAGGCATCGGTGCCCGTGTACTCCGACTTGACGGCCTTGCCGCCCGCCCTCTTCCTCTTCCGCAGCCTCCCGACACCAGCCGCCCAAGGAGACGACCCCGAGAAGTTCAAGGAGTCGGCGACACGGATGATGGGGTCGCCGGTGCCGCACGGAGCGGCACCCGACACCTAGTCGGACCCGTCATCCTGTCGCCTACCGCCCTCGTCGTCGCTGCCGCTGTCCTCCTCGTCACTCCCGCCCGAGGAGGAGTCTTCACTATCAGAAGAGCTCTCCATGCAGCACCTTGTACGAGTCCCAAAGTGCCCGAAGACCTTGACGGAGAGAAGGCCACCCTCCATCAGCTTAAAATGGAGAGTGAGCCCCTCCGTCAAGCTGTGGATATGAGAAAACGTCTTCCATCCCCGACGAAGATACATCACGTGAGGAGCGGGGAAGTCGACGTGGACCCGCGTGCCACTGATCCCGCAGCCCCTCATGTGCAGCCGCATTGACTCCGGCGGATCCAGCTCCATCTCCCGCGCAAATGGAGTCAGGAGACGAAGGCGAGAGCGCGGCGGCCGGCGCAGCCTGACGAAGAACTCACAAGGGTCATCCTCAACATGGCCCTCCATTGGAGGGGGAGCTGCTGGCGGAGGCAAGGCCGGCGCGCCACCCCGTCCTCCTCTTCCCCGAGCGCCCCGGCCTCGCCCACGGCCTCGCCCCCTCCCCCTTCCCCTCGCGGCTGGCTCTGCCACCGCAGGTGCAGGAGAAGGAGGGACGCGTTGTTGAGCGGCGACCCTCGCCGCCACCGTTGAAGGACCGGGATTCCCTCTCTCCATGACGGATGGAAGGGAGGAGCAGAAGCTGAAGAAAGAAGAAGATGAAAGAATGCGGGACGCCATCCCCCCTCCCGCTCTTTATAAAGGAGCGGGGTTGGGGCTCGGCCGTCCCGCTCGGCCAATCAAGATACGGAAGGCGCAGGGAGCGAGGACCGACCCGCCGCCCCAACCAGCGACGGCCCGGTTTCCCGCCTCCACCGTTTGCCACCCCAAGCGCATGGAAGACATGTGGCGGACGTGCAGAACCGAGGGGACGGGTGAGGTGACCTCTCCCCACCCCGTGATCGTGGAGAGTGGACGCCTTGAAGACCGCGCCTCAGCCCCATTCAGTAAATGGGCCACGCCTCCACGCCTCCCTCCGTTTATGGGGAAGGCGCGAACCGCCCCTTTACTATGACGTGACGCATGCGTGCAGAGACCAACCTCACGCATGCTGCCCACGTCACGCCCACCTCCCCACGTCGCGCCACGCGTGTGAGTCATGGGAAGCGCAGCGCGTGAAGAATCTTACCGCGGTAAAAACCGCCCCGCCTGCCCGCGCACCGTTTCTGGGCCTGACCCAATAACGCGTTGCGCTTATGTGTGGCCCAGGCACGGGGGCTCCTGTCGGTGTACAAAAAGAGGGGTGCACTTTTTGTACCCCTATAACTGTGCACGGGCAGTCAGAGCCGCGGGCACCACCACACCAAGCAAGGCAAGGGAGGTGAGCCAGGGTAAGACCGAAGCTCAAGGGAACTAGGACGACGCCAAGGCCAAAACCACGAAGAACAAAGGAGATGAAGCGGACTCCCCCGGCAAGATCCTTGCCGGGAGACAGTTTTAGCAACCCCGGCAAGACCCTTGCCGCGGCAACTCGCCCCACGCCTACGGAGCAAATCACCCTTGAGTCCACTGCCCCCATGGGGCAAGGATTCGGGAGACATCCCCGTGGTGGCATGCAGATCTTTGTGAAGACATTCAAGATCAGATACGCACTAAGAAGACGACGACCTTTGGCGAGATACCAGCCAGGGAAGACCACGAGACCCCTGGCAAGCGCCTTGCCGGGGATGATAGCAGGCGCCTCGGCAAGACCCTTGCCGGGGCCCCGACAAGGCCCTTGCCGAGGACATCCGCAGGGCCACCATCAGGCCCACGCCGACTAAACCTCCACCACCGTACGCATGCAGCTGCCGACCCAACCAGCTGGGCAGGCACCTACGTGGTGGCATGCAGATCTTCGTGAAGACCCACCACTGTGCCACCTCAGCTGCCTCCTACCTACATGGCATCACAGGCATCGCTGGCCAGGGCGCGTGTCGACACAAGAAGGAGCGGCGACATACGAGACAAGTTTCTCCCCCGTCCCCGATAAAGCAAGGACACCTAAGCAAGACGCATTAAATGCGCATTGTCATGTAATGCGAGGGATAACCTCGCATCACTGTACCCTTTCCATCTCTTGTGTGCCACTGTGGCGACCCCTTTTTCTATAAAAGGAGGCTCGAGGCGACCAGGAGAAGGATTCGGCTTTTTGGAGCTTCTAATGTCCCAGAGCTAGCTCAAGAACAGAAATATACATCCACCAAAGCAGGAGTAGGGTTTTACGCATCCTCGCGGCCCGAACCTGGATAAACAAAGTGTGTACTATCTGTTTGATCCGCTCTTCTCACGACCCCGCGCCCCGCTAACCATAGTAGGGATTATTGTGATCCCATAGGTGTCGTTCCCACCGACACAATCATTCTGACTCCCCACCGCTTTGTCTCCCGATCAAACAGAGGCGGAGGCGGAGGAGGCGGTGCTTGACAGCGGCCGTCGTCAGAGGCGATGAATGAACCGCGTCGTGCACATATGCTTACTGTCATATGCCCAAAAAGAGTGGCCTGCTTTTTTCATTGTTTTACTGAGATTTTTATGCTGAAATACATTCTGCAGATATATTCACAGCCATAAGCTAAACTGAGTCTGCACATATGCTTACTGTCATATGCCCAAAAAAAGTGGCCTGTTTTTTTCATTGGACTGACATTTTTATGCTCAAATACATTTTGCAGATATGTTCATAGTCATAAACCAAAAAATTGAGTGGACTGGAATTCGAACCCGAACCGTGCTAGCAATAACCCACACAATCTAGCCACTCGGGCAGTGAGACTAATTTGTTCAATTACTTGTACTCAACTTTTTTGTACCAACCATTTGTACCATCTCTTTCCTTTGCTCCGCCGCCCGTACGTCGACAGATGTAAGAGATACGCGCGGGGTACCACTCCGCAAATATGCACAGTTGGCTTGCTCTCGCACTTGCAGGGACATTTTTGTGCAAAAGAAAATGAGTGCAGGCGGGCCTGTGCAAAAACACCACGCACGCGACTCCTTGAAACGGCCTGTGTCACTGACAGTGGACCTCTGCTTGCGTGGCATGCCATGTCATCGGCAAATACGCGGGTAGTCAACGAGAGTGACCGTATATGAACCTAAACGCAAGTTAACTGACCGGAAATCCGTATTTTTTAAGTTGTAGCACTAAACTGCACATCCAACGCAAGTTTAGTAACTACCAGTGATATTACCTCAAAACAATATCACCTATTGGATTATGAGATAGACTGTGTGTCAACCAAAGGAACAAGGGAGTATCAGAGTTATGATTTTTTTCCTTGCCATAGATCTGTGATGACCTCGTAACATCACCATGAATGCCGTAGTTATCAAGGGACTTTTCCTCGATCCTAACAGTTGTACAATGGTGAGTACGTTGAATTTGTAGTCAAGGAAACATCACGTCAAGAGACCAGAGGTCTAGAACACAAATCACATGTACACACGATTTTACCCATGTTCATCTCTCTGAGGTGGTTAAAAGCCCTAGTTCCTGCCTTGCTCTTTTGTTTGTATATGTCGAGAATACAAGAGATTGTAATGTAGGAGGGATCTCGATGAGTAAGGGAGACTCGCCGAGATGTCATGGCGGAGATTCCGGCGTTAAGCGCCAGAATCCATCCATGTAGTCAGTGGAAGAGCATGAACCAATATAAGAGGGGCTGATTGGTTAAGACTAGTACCAGATAACGACAAGAAAGTGCAAGTTTGTACGTTATTCAGAATCATTATAGAACACACACACACATTAATGTATAGAATTTGTTCATAAAGTATCAGGCTAAGAGAACCTATTCATGTTTAGACATTTATTTACTCCTCTGAGACTATGGCAAGCTCCAACCCTCACGAACCTGAGCTTGGATGTGCAAACAGAATGGGGTGATAGAGGCAACGAGCTGCGATAGGTTACTAACGAACTTGAGCTCAATGCCTCGCGACGGGCCCAACACCATGGACGTGTCGTTGGCTACTGGGGCCCTGTAGGCGGTTGCATGGGACTAGGGGAGGAAGATGACCTAGTAAGCTAGCAGGAGCCATGGTGGGAGTAGGACGAACGGATGAGAGAGATGATGGGGAATAGTGGGACTGCATTCTGGACGTTCTAAACCAATGGCCCGTAGCCTTCTTGATATGATCCCTTGGAGGATTCAGCCCTCAACCTCGCTATACCAAGAAACCGGACCAACTAATGGGCCAGATATCCTATTAAAAAGTTTGCACTTTTGAAAGTGGGGGCAAAGGCCGGCGCCTCTGCATGTAATATAGGCTAAACTATGGCGTGGGCAAAGGTCCACCTCTACGATGTCTGTGGTACCTCCTATATAGCACGAGTTATGGAAAGCTTCCATGTCGGTGTTTGGGGCGTGCATGGATTGGATCGGTCCTGGTGTCGATTTACAACTCGTTTAGGCCCTTATTTCATATTCGTAGAGTGTTTCCTGGTTTCCAATGTGTCGTGTGTGTTAGGTAACATAGCAATTTCAAAAAAATTACTACGCACACGCAAGATCATGGTGATGCATAGCAACGAGAGGGGAGAGTGTTGTCCACGTACCCTCGTAGACCGAAAGCGGAAACGTTATGACAACGCGGTTGATGTAGTCGTACGTCTTCACGGCCCGACCGATCAAGCACCGAAACTACCGCACCTCCGAGTTCTAGCACACGTTCAGCTCGATGATGATCCCCGGACTCCGATCCAGCAGAATGTCGGGGAAGAGTTCCGTCAGCACGACGGCGTGGTGACGATCTTGATGTTCTACCGTCGCAGGGCTTCGCCTAAGCACTGCTACAATATTATCGAGGATTATGGTGGAGGGGGGCACCGCACACGGCTAAGAGATCAATGATCAATTGTTGTGTCTATGGGGTGCCCCCCTATATAAAGGAGCAAGGGGGGGAGGTGGCCGGCCTAGGAGAAGGGCGCGCCAAGGGGGGAGTCCTGCTCCCACCAGAAGGAGGACTCCTTCTTCCCTTGTTGGAGTAGGAGAGAAGGAAAGAGGGGGAGAGGAACAAGGAAAAGTGGGTTGCACCCCTTGTCCAATTCGGACCAGAGGGGAGGGGCGCCTCCTTCCTTTTGGCCTCTCTCCTCTATTCCCGTATGGCCCAATAAGGCTCATATACTCCCCGGCGAATTCCCGTAACTCTCCGGTACTCCGAAAAATACCCGAATCACTCGGAACCTTTCCGATGTCCAAATATAGTCGTCCAATATATCGATCTTTATGTCTCGACCATTTCGAGACTCCTCGTCATGTCCCTGATCTCATCCAGGACTCCGAACTCCTTCGGTACATCAAAACTCATAAACTCATAATATAACTGTCATCGAAACCTTAAGCGTGCGGACCCTACGGGTTCGAGAACAATGTAGACATGACCGAGACACGTCTCCGGTCAATAACCAATAGCGGAACCTGGATGTTCATATTGGCTTCCACATATTCTACGAAGATCTTTATCGGTCAGACCGCATAACAACATACGTTGTTCCCTTTGTCATCGGTATGTTACTTGCCCGAGATTCGATCGTCGGTATCTCAATACCTAGTTCAATCTCGTTACCGACAAGTCTCTTTACCCGTTCCGTAATACATCATCCCACAACTAACTCATTAGTTGCAATGCTTGCAAGGCTTAAGTGATGTGCATTACCGAGAGGGCCCAGAGATACCTCTCTGACAATCGGAGTGACAAATCCTAATCTCGAAATATGCCAACCCAACAAGTACCTTCAGAGACACCTATAGAGCACCTTTATAATCACCCAGTTACGTTGTGACATTTGGTAGCACATAAAGTGTTCCTCCGGTAAACGGGAGTTGCATAATCTCATAGTCATAGGAACATGTATAAGTCATGAAGAAAGCAATAGCAATAAACTAAACGATCAAGTGATATGCTAACGGAATGGGTCAAGTCAATCACATCATTCTCCTAATGATGTGATCCCATTAATCAAATGACAACTCATGTCTATGGTTAGGAAACATAACCATCTTTTGATCAACGAGCTAGTCAAGTAGAGGCATACTAGTGACACTCTGTTTGTCTATGTATTCACACATGTATTATGTTTCCGGTTAATACAATTCTAGCATGAATAATAAACATTTATCATGATATAAGGAAAAAATAATAACTTTATAATTGCCTCTAGGGTATATTTCCTTCAGTCTCCCACTTGCACTAGAGTCAATAATCTAGTTCACATCGCCATGTGATTTAATACCAATAGTTCACATCACCATGTGATTAACACCCATAGTTCACATCGACATGCGACCAACACCCAAAGGGTTTACTAGAGTCAATAATCTAGTTCACATTGCTTTGTGATTAACACCCAAAGAGGACTAAGGTGTGATCATGTTTTGCTTGTGAGAGAAGTTTAGTCAATGGGTCTGCCACATTCAGATCTGTAAGTATTTTGCAAATTTCTATGTCAACAATGTTTTGCACGGAGCTACTTTAGCTAATTGCTCCCACTTTTAATATGTGTCCAGATTGAGACTTTGAGTCATCTGGATCAGTGTCAAAACTTGCATCGACGTAACCCTTTACGACGAACCTTTTGTCACCTCCATAATCGAGAAACATATCCTTATTCCACTAAGGATAATTTTGACCAATGTCCAGTGATCTACTCCTAGATCACTATTGTACTCCCTTGCCAAACACAGGGCAGGGTATACAATAGGTCTGGTACACAACATGGCATACTTTATAGAACCTATGGCTAAGGCATAGGGAATGACTTTCATTCTCTCTCTATCTTCTGCCGTGGTTGGGTTTTGAGTCTTACTCAGTTTCACACCTTGTAACACAGGCAAGAACTCTTTCTTTGACTGTTCCATTTTGAACTACTTCAAAATCTTGTCAAGGTATGTACTCATTGAAAAACTTATCAAGCGTCTTGATCTATCTCTATAGATCTTGATGCTTAATATGTAAGAAGCTTCACCGAGGTCTTTCTTTGAAAAACTCCTTTTAAACATTCCTTTATGCTTTGTAGAATAATTCTACATTATCTCCGATCAACAATATGTCATTCACATATACTTATCAGAAATGTTGTAGTGCTCCCACTCACTTCCTTGTAAATACAAGCTTCATCGCAAGTCTGTATAAAACTATATGCTTTGATCAACTTATCAAAGCGCATATTCCAACTCCGAGATGCTTGCACCAGTCCATAGATGGATCGCTGGAGCTTGCATATTTTGTTAGTACCTTTAGGATTGACAAAACCTTCTGGTTGCATCATATACAACTCTTTTTTAATAAATCCATTAAGGAATGCAGTTTTGTTTATCCATTTGCCAGATTTCATAAAATGTGGCAATTGCTAACATGATTCGTATAGACTTAAGCATAGATACGAGTGAGAAACTCTCATCGTAGTCAACACCTTGAACTTGTCGAAAACCTTTTGCGACAATTCTAGCTTTGTAGATAGTAACACTACTATCAACGTCTGTCTTCCTCTTGAAGATCCATTTAATCTCAATGGCTCGCCGATCTTTGGGCAAGTCAATCAAAGTCCATACTTTGTTCTTATACATGGATCTCATCTCAGATTTCATGGCCTCGAGCCATTTCGCGGAATCTGGGCTCATCATCGCTTTCTCATAGTTTGTAGGTTCGTCATGGTCAAGTAACATGACCTCCAGAACATGATTACCGTACCACTCTGGTGCGGATCTCACTCTGGTTTACCTACGAGGTTCGGTAGTAACTTGATCTGAAGTTACATGATCATCATCATTAGCTTCCTTACTAATTGGTGTAGTAGTCACAGAAACAGATTTCTATGATGAACTACTTTTCAATAAGGGAGCAGGTACAGTTACCTCATCAAGTTCTACTTTCCTCCCACTCATTTCTTTCGAGAGAAACTCCTTCTCTAGAAAGGATCCATTCTCAGCAATGAATAACTTGCCTTTGGATCTGTGATAGAAGGTGTACCCAACATTTTCTTTTGGGTATCCTATGAAGACGCACTTCTCCAATTTGGGTTTTAACTTATCAAGTTGAAACTTTTTCACATAAGCATTGCAACCTCAAACTTTAAGAAACGACAACTTTGGTTTCTTGCCAAACCACAGTTCATATGGTGTCGCCTCAACGGATTTAGATGGTGCCATTTTTAATGTGAATGTAGCTGTCTCTAATGCATAACCCCAAAACGATAGCGGTAAATCTATAAGAGACATCGTAGATCGCACCATATCAAGTAAAGTACGATTATGACGTTCGGACACACCATTACACTATGGTGTTCCAGGTGGCATGAGTAGTGAAACTATTTCACATTGTTTTAACTGAAGGCCAAACTCGTAACTCAAATATTTTACTTCTGCGATCATATCGTAGAAACTTTTATTTTTGTTACTATGATTCTCCACTTCACTCTGAAATTCTTTGAACTTTTCAAATATTTCAGACTTGTGTTTCATCAAGTAGATATACTCATATCTGCTCAAATCATCTGTGAAGATCAGAAAATAATGATACCTGCCGCGAGCTTCAATATTCATCGGACCATATACATCAGTATGCATGATTTCCAACAAATCTGTTGCTTGCTGCATTGTTCCAGAGAACGGAGTCTTAGTCATCTTGCCCATGAGGCATTGTTCGCAAGCATCAACTGATTCGTAATCAAGTGATTCCAAAAGTCCATCAGCATGGAGTTTCTTCATGCGCTTTCCACCAATATGACCTAAACGGTAGTGCCACAAATAAATTGCACTATCATTATTAACTTTGCATCTTTTGGTTCAATATTATGAATATGTGTATCACTACTATCGAGATCCAATGATCCATTTTCATTAGGTGTGTAACCATATATGTAAACAGAACAACAATTTATTCTCTTACTTAAATGAATAACCGTATTGCAATAAACATGATCAAATCATATTCATGCTCAACGCAAACACCAAATAACACTTATTTAGGTTCAACACTAATCCCGAAAGTATAGGGAGTGTGCGATGATGATCATATCAATCTTGGAACCACTTCCAACACACATCGTCACTTCACCCTTAACTAGTCTCTGTTCATTCTGCAACTCCCGTTTCGAGTTACTACTCTTAGCAACTGAACTAGTATCAAATACTGAGGGGTTGCTATAAACACTAGTAAAGTACACATCAATAACATGTATATCAAATATACTTATGTTCACTTTGCCATCCTTCTTATCCGCCAATTACTTGGGGTAGTTCCGCTTCCAGTGACCAATCCCTTTGCAGTAGAAGCACTCAGTTTCAGGCTTAGGTCCAGACTTGGGTTTTTCACTTGAGCAGCAACTTGCTTGTCGTTCTTCTTGAAGTTCCCCTTTCTGCCCTTTGTCCCTTTACTTGAAACTAGTGGTTTTGTTTACCATCAACACTTGATGCTTTTCTTGATTTCTACCTTCGTCGATTTCAGCATCATGAAGAGCTTGGGAATCATTTCTGTTATCCCTTGCATATTATAGTTCATCACGAAGTTCTACTAACTTGGTGATGGTGACTAGAGAATTCTGTCAATCACTATTTATCTGGAAGATTAACTCCCACTTGATTCAAGCGATTGTAGTACCCAGACAATCTGAGCACATGCTCACTGCTTGAGCTATTCTCCTCCATCTTTTAGCTATAGAACTTGCTGGAGACTTCATATCTCTCAACTCGGGTATTTGCTTAAAATATTAATTTCAACTCCTGGAATATCTCATATGGTCCATGACGTTCAAAACGTCTTTGAAATCCCGATTCTAAGCTGTTAAGCATGGTGCACTAAACTATCAAGTAGTCATCATATTGAGCTAGCCAAACGTTCATAATGTCTGCATCTGCTCCTGCAATAGGTTTGTCACCTAGCGGTGCATCAAGGACATAATTCTTCTGTGCAGCAATGAGGATAATCCTCAGATCACGAATCCAATCCGCATCATTGCTACTAACATTTTTCAACTTAGTTTTCTCTAAGAACATATAAAAATTAAACGGGGAGCAACATCGCGAGCTATTGATCTACAACATAGATATGCTAATACTACCAGGACTAAGTTCATGATAAATTAAAGTTCAATTAATCATATTACTTAAGAACTCCCACTTAGATAGACAACCCTCTAATCATCTAAGTGATCACGTGATCCAAATCAACTAAACCATAACCGATCATCACGTGAAATGGAGTAGTTTTCAATGGTGAACATCACTATGTTGATCATATCTACTATATGATTCACGCTCGACCTTTCAGTCTCAGTGTTCCGAGGCCATATCTGCATATGCTAGGCTCATCAAGTTTAACCTGAGTATTCTGCGTGTGCAAAACTTGCTTGCACCCGTTGTAGATGGACGTAGAGCTTATCACACCCGATCATCACGTGGTGTCTGGGCACGACGAACTTTGGCAACGTGCATACTCAGGGAGAACACTTTTATCTTGAAATTTAGTGAGAGATCATCTTATAATGCTACCGTCAATTAAAGCAAGATAAGATGCATAAAAGATAAACATCACATGCAATCAATATAAGTGATATGATATGGCCATCATCATCTTGTGCTTGTGATCTCCATCTCCGAAGCACCGTCATGATCACCATCGTCACCGGCGTGACACCTTGATCACCATCGTAGCATCGTTGTCGTCTCGCCAATCTTATGCTTCCACGATTATCGCTACCGCTTAGTGATAAAGTAAAGCATTACAACGCAATATCATTGCATATAATAAAGCGACAACCATATGGCTCCTGCCAGTTGCCGATAACTCGGTTACAAAGCATGATCATCTCATACAATAAAATTTAGCATCATGTCTTGACCATATCACATCACAACATGCCCTGCAAAAACAAGTTAGACGTCCTCTACTTTGTTGTTGCAAGTTTTACGTGGCTGCTACGGGCTTAGCAAGAACCGTTCTTACCTACGCATCAAAACCATAACGATAGTTTGTCAAGTTGATGCTGTTTTAAGCTTCGCAAGGACCCGGCGTAGCCACACTCAGTTCAACTAAAGTTGGAGAAACTGACACCCGCCAGCCACCTGTGTGCAAAGCACGTCGGTAGAACCAGTCTCGCGTAAGCGTACGCGTAATGTCGGTCTGGGCCGCTTCATCCAACAATACCGCCGAACCAAAGTATGACATGCTGGTAAGCAGTATGACTTATATCGCCCACAACTCACTTGTGTTCTACTCGTGCAAATAACATCAACGCATAAAACCTAGGCTCGGATGCCACTGTTGGGGAACGTAGCAATTTCAAAAAAATTCCTACGCACACGCAAGATCATGGTGATGCATAGCAACGAGAGGGGAGAGTGTTGTCCACGTACCCTCGTAGACCGAAAGCGGAAGCGTTATGACAACGCGGTTGATGTAGTCGTACGTCTTCACGGCCCGACCGATCAAGCACCGAAACTACGGCACCTCCGAGTTCTAGCACATGTTCAGCTCGATGATGATCCCCGAACTCCGATCCAGCAGAATGTCGGGGAAGAGTTCCGTCAGCACGACGGCATGGTGACGATCTTGATGTTCTACCGTCACAGGGCGCGCCAAGGGGGGAGTCCTACTCCCACCGGGAGTAGGACTCCTCCTTCCCTTGTTGGAGTAGGAGAGAAGGAAAGAGGGGGAGAGGAACAAGGAAAAGTGGGTTGCACCCCTTGTCCAATTCGGACCAGAGGGGGGGCGCGCGCCTCCTTTCTTTTGGCCTCTCTCCTCTATTCCCGTATGGCCCAATAAGGCCCATATACTCCCCGGCGAATTCCCGTAACTCTCCGGTACTCCGAAAAATACCCGAATCACTCGGAACCTTTCCGATGTCCGAATATAGTCGTCCAATATATCGATCTTTACGTCTCGACCATTTTGAGACTTCTCTTCATGTCCCCGATCTCATCCGGGACTCCGAACTCCTTCGGTACATCAAAACTCATAAACTCATAATATAACTGTCATCGAAACCTTAAGCGTGCGGACCCTACGGGTTCGAGAACAATGTAGACATGATTGAGACACGTATCCGGTCAATAACCAATAGCGGAACCTGGATGCTCATATTGGCTCCCACATATTCTACGAAGATCTTTATCGGTCAGACCGCATAACAACATACGTTGTTCCCTTTGTCATCGGTATGTTACTTGCCCGAGATTCGATCATCGGTATCTCAATACCTAGTTCATTCTCGTTACCGGAAAGTCTCTTTACACGTTCCGTAATACATCATCCCGCAACTAACTCATTAGTTGCAATGCTTGCAAGGCTTAAGTGATGTGCATTACCGAGAGGGCCCAGAGATACCTCTCCGACAATTGAAGTGACAAATCCTAATCTCGAAATATGCCAACCCAACAAGTACCTTCGGAGACACCTGTAGAGCACCTTTATAATCACCCAGTTACGTTGTGACATTTGGTAGCACACAAAGTGTTCCTCCGGTAAGCGGGAGTTGCAATAATCTCATAGTCATAGAAACATGTATAAGTCATGAAGAAAGCAATAGCAATAAACTAAACGATCAAGTGATATGCTAACGGAATGGGTCAAGTCAATCACATCATTCTTCTAATGATGTGATCCCGTTAATCAAATGACAACTCATGTCTATGGTTAGGAAACATAACCATCTTTGATCAACGAGCTAATCAAGTAGAGGCATACTAGTGACACTCTGTTTGTCTATGTATTCACACATGTATTATGTTTTCGGTTAATACAATTCTAGCATGAATAATAAACATTTATCATGATATAAGGAAATAAATAATAACTTTATAATTGCCTCTAGGGCATATTTCCTTCAGTGTGATGTCTTGCATTGTCCCGAGGCCATGGAGAATCTTCTAGTGTCTATGGGGTGGCACAATTTTTGTAGTGACTATTCACCTTGTCCTTCTAATTCCATCTAGGTTTCACAGAGCTTGCATGTGTTTTTTATGGCGTGTATCCAGATTGTGACCAAAGTGTACACTACTAATTTATTGGCCATGACCAAAACACTTGCTTTTGTTTGGATGGAGACCAATACTTTTGTAATGTTAATGTGCCACACCGTTCATTTTTATATCCATTGCTTCCTAATTCATTCGCAAACCAATCAACCAAAAATTTTGCTATCCAACTTTTGGCACGTCAACCCTAGGATCAAACTAATCATGTTGTTAGATCTTGGATTAGTAGTGCTAATTGAAGGATGTAGATTGCTATTTGTTATGTTGCCCTGAAAGTCAAGTGGTATAGGGCGGAATGGGAAGAAAGTTCCGTGATCTTTTCATGCTAATCATGTGCTCAATGCCTCCTATATTTAGAGGATTTAGCTTGTTCAACAATCTTCGATGGTTATAAGGGATGATTGTTTTTTATCTCAACCTCAGCATGGTGTGTAAATGATTTCTTTATGATTGATGAATTGTTTGGATTTTTAATTTAGGTTTTTGAGAATAAACACATTTTTTAAATTTTTTAAAACATTCTTTTAATTTTGTAAACTTTTTTCTTAAAATGTGAACAATTTTTAAACACATACTCCTCTGTAAACAAATATAAGAGCGTTTAGCTCACTACTTTAGTGATCTAAATGCTCTTATATTTCTTTACGGAGGGAGTACATTTCTTCAAATTATTAAACAATTTTTAAGGAATGCATTTTTGAAGGACCCTGATAAGTGCCAGAAGTCAGGTACGAGCACATGGTAAGTTCGAACGTTTTTTATGGCAAGTTTAGTTTGCGGGGATGACAATTTTAGTTGGCAAGCATGGCACCTTTAGTGCTTCAGTTTATTTTTAACAGAAGTTTACCTTGTATCTCTGTAAATTGCCATCCTTGCGTGATTAAAATTGCCATCGAAAATTTGTGAACATTTCTAAAAACATCAAGGCCGGAGTGCCACGCATGTGACATGTGGCACTCATCATTTGGGTTTTTAATTGTGAACATTTCTAAAAAGGTTTAGACATATTTTTAAATTTTCCAAACATTTTCTCAATAAACGTGAATATTTGTAAAAAAATGTTGAAAACTTTGAAGAAAATGAACATTTTAAAAAGTCAAGAAAAAAGGAAACAAATTGGACCAGAACCTTTTGCAAGGTCCCCCAAACCGGTTAACAACCAGAGAAGAACTATTTTAGAAGGTTGTGAATATCGGAAAAATTGGCCGGCCCAGTTTCAGTCGCTAGCTGCCCCCGCGATAGCCACAAAAAGAGTACACTACACCTTCTGTGTGAGCCCAACTCTGTTTCTGAAGCCCAAGGAGATAATCAGCAGCGAGTGGTTTGTTCAGCCAGCTAGCTCGCCACCGGGAGGGAGTCCGGCGGCCTATTCGATCGATCCTGCGATATCTCGTTGATACAGTTTTGTTTTTTGCGAATAATACAGGGTTATCCAAAAAAAATCACGTGGATACAGGTCTTGTCGGTGCACGTGCGGATGTATTGGGTTTCCGGTAGGGCTGGTGCGGTTGCATGTATGTCGATCCACCAGGTTGGAGAGGTAGCTATAGCTAGCTACTCGCAAACAAAAAAAAAGCTACTCGTACAAGACATGGGGTCCGAACGCTCGTGCGCGTCGTTGGTCCGCGACAGGAGACGCGTGCCGCTGGTCCGTCATCGTAGCCATGGCGCTGGAGGACGACGGCTGGTCCAAGGAAGGTTCGACCGATCGATCGCGGAAACCAGCGAAGCATGGACCACTACTAATTAGCAACAGGAGTATGTAGCTGAAGTTGCCAAAGATGCACAGTGCTCGGGCTCCTGTTAAGCGTAATTAACGATGGAGAGAGACATCTAGAGTACTGTCAAGCGAGCCTACCGTAGATCGCGACGACACGCGGCCGCGCAACGCACGGCGCACGATCGCCCGTCGACACGCGCGCACACCGCGGCACGAACACGATGCTCGCTCCGGTCGACCTGACCAGACTCGACCAACCGCGCACAGGGCACGCGTCCGGGCTCGGGAGAGAGACACGAGGAGGGAGGATCGCGCGCTCAAAGATGCCGCTCCAAAAGCGAAGCAGCAGAAGTGAGCGTTAAGCACAAGGCTCTGCGCCCGCGCCTGCGCCGCGCGCATCAGAGTCTCCTCCCTCCCTCTCTCCCGTTCCCATCTCAGCCCGCCTCCGCGGCTCTGCTCGCCACCGCAACCCAACGAATCCATTCCAATCGACCCACCGCGTGGAGGCGCTTCTATAGGCGGAGCGGCCAATAAACAAGTCGAGATGGGGACGCCAGCGGCGTGAGAGCGGGCGACGGAGGCGACGATGCGGGCCAGGGAGATGCACCCGCTCTGCTGCCTCGCCGCCGACTTCTGCCCCGGGGGCGGCGGCGCCGCCGAGGAATACGACGGGGACTGCTCCCCGCCGCCCGCGGACGGAGCGGCGGTGGCGGGGGTGCTGCACAAGTGGACCAACATCGGCAGGGGCTGGCGCCCGCGCTGGTTCGCGATCCGCGGCGGCGTGCTCGCCTACTCGAAGATCCGCCGCCGCGTCGCGGCAGAGGAGGCCACGCCGCAGCCAACCGAGCCCGCCGCGGGCGTTAGGGTGATCGGGGGCGCGGACCGCGGCGCCGGGGAGCGGCCCATCGGATTCGTCCATCTCAAGGTCTCGTCTCATTTCCTCCCCCTCCGTCTCCCGTCCGCTATGCTACCATGATCCCATTGCTTACATAGATAGCTTCCACACAACTAGTACCAGTAGCGACACATCGAGCGGTCCGTTCCTCAGGGCGCAACGCATTTCATCTGGCGGGCGATTGAACTATTTTTAGTTTCCCCAGATATTTCGTAGGTCTTTTTTCCTTCTCATCACCAAAACGAGTTGGTATTTCCGCGTCGCCCGGATCGGAACAGTTGAACTGTAAAGCGACCCCGTGCTCCCCGGCGCCCCCCGCGAGCGCGCATCGCCAGCCGCACATCGCCGCGATCTACGGCGGAGATTTTCTTGCAGCCGGGGCTATCTGTCGCTTGTGTCGGATAAAGAGAGAGATGCCTTGCTTGGACTGTAGCTGGCTTTTCGCTAGCCGCGGCGAGGATCGGCTACTAGTGCGGAGTGTGAAACAACAGTGTCTGCATCGGCGTGCTACAGAGGCGACCTTGTCGCCGCCCGCGCTCAGGGGAGGAGGGGCCGACAGCCGACTGGCCGGCCGGCGAGATGCTTTAATTCGCGGCACGCGGGCGCCCGGCTCTCCCAGCTGCATTTTGTTCAAATGGCACGGCACCGGCCCATCTGTATTTCGTACAAATGGCACGGCTGATGGGTTGGCGCCTCGGTTTGTGTCGTATTAGATGGATGTCCGTGAGTTTGCTGGGAACGTGGGGTGGTACGAAGCATCTGTCCATATACCCATTTAAAGGAGCCTTGCCTTTTTTCCTCCCCTGATGAGCGGTCTCTTGGCCTTGGCTGCTGCTTGAGTCAGCGTCCTTTGTGTTAGCCTGTCCTTTGGATGATAACTGATCAAGTTATTATCTATAGATGCAACAGTGTGAAATGATATGGCATTACAGAGCTGGGAGGGTTCAGTAGTCATTTGAGTATATGGATTACTCTTCATTGCTCATTATTGGATTTTACATCCTAGGAGATCGATCAAAATATTGTGTTGGAAGGAACTGAAGTATTTGTTGTCATTGGTCTATACGAACGTGTAATCGCCGCATGAATATGTAGATATCATGGGGCATCACTGTTTTAACTATAATTTGTGTGCCTTGAACACAAGGACTCCTACTTTTGGCTTAAAGTGCCGGTCTGGTTGCTAATTTTTGTAAATTTTTTGAACTGTTTGTAGATCTCATCATTTAGCGAAAGTAAATCAGATGACAAACGGTTCTATATCATTACCCCAACCAAGACACTTCAGTTGAGGACAGGTTGTGTTAAGGACCGTGTGGCTTGGATTGAAGCACTTGTTTCAGCGAGAAGTGAATATTCTCTTGGTGGTATTTTACCAAGTGACCGGAATGGTGGATCATTTTCTACAGAAAAGCTAAGAGACCGCTTGCATGCTGAAGGTGTTGGTGCAGAAATTGTTAAAGACTGTGAGCAGATTGTTCATTCAGAATTTTCACAGTATCATGTACAGATGAAGCAGCGTTGTGAATCGTATTTAAGTTTTATCGGCAGTCTTCCACGGGAACTTGAGGTAATGCTTCTTGGAACCCTCTGATTGGACTAGACAAATCATGCACTTTTTGGTAGGCTTTCTCTTTTTCTTCAAGCAAATAACGGCGAAGGAACTTGATGGTCATACTGACCAACTTTAGTGACTAATGTACGTTAAGAACCTGCAGAGCCCTCTTTAGAACTATATATATTCAATTGATGTTCTTAGTTGTACCAAAAGATGACTGGATATTTTGCTTCCATGTGATTGTCTTCCTTGTATTCAGCAGCCAACCTTTATCAGTAGCTAAATAGTGCACTTGCTAGCAATATTATCCCAACTTTGGTGTCAAACAGGACCACCATCTCAGCCTTTTGCAATAGATTTAATAGTTTTTGCTAGAAGGCGACACCACCAATGGTTGAAACCCTTTAGAAGTTTTTTTAGCAAAGAGACCCTTTTAGAAGTAAAGATGAAGACACTCGACCTGTTATAAATGACAAGGAAACCCAATTGTGGTCCAAACAGTTCCTCATAGGCACTGGAGTTTTAAAAAATATAGTTAAGGAAGGTGAGTTTTATTTTCTTCAAATTTTTTGTAAAAAAATAGCAAAAAAGTTTGTTTGGAGTCTGGCCCAGAACTCAAAGAATAAATTGATGGACTGATATCTGGTATTCTAGTATCGTGAAATCATCTGCTGACTTATTGTGTTCTCTCAGGCAGTTAATTCAGAAGATGCAACTATTCGTGGCAATCCACAGTCGCAGTTGTTCAAGCCTGACTTTTCCAGCTCTGGAAAATGTAGTGGTACTTGTTCTTCTTTTCAGTTTTGTTTTTCTCTAACAGTTATGACTAGCCTTAAATAAAAGTTTACTTGTTATTTTTCATGCATAATTTTTCATTACCATGGTATAAACCTTTACTTTGGATTGTTTTCTGTTAGTTTCTCTAAGTACCTGTGTTTTTTCTTGTGCTGTTAGAGCACAGGTGTGAAGGTGCTAATTCGCATTTTTCTTGGACTGCTGATGTTAGACTGCTTCTATTATGGATTTTTTCTATTCATTTCTCCAAGCACCTGTGACTTTTCTTGCACTGCATTTTACCTGAACTGCTTCATGGCTGGTGTTTCTGGAGGGATTTTTCCTTAATATAGCTCCATTTGATCACGCAGAGAAAAAATTTCAAGCATAACTATTAGTTTTCCATCATACATAGTTGAGAACGATTACCAGCGGGGCAGTGACTATCGTTGCCCGTTCGACATCAACATTTCAAGACCATGGTAGAAATTCAAGCATAGCTGACTGTTACAACTCATCTATGTTTGTTTGTTGGATTAATCTGAATATGTAAACCATACATCACTACATCTTTATCTGGCGCATTTTCACTGCAAACACTTCTTCCATCTTTAGTTTATTTCTGCTTACTGCCTACTTTTTCTTCTTTGCCATCAGAATACAGCAACACAGAATCTTCTGAAGATGCTGGTAAACAAGAAATAGGGAAAATGTCAGATGAAGATGAGTTTCATTTCTATGATACAAGGCAAAGTTTTAGCGACAGTGTGGCTAGTCCTGACGTGAAAGTGAGATACTTAAATTATGGGAATGAAGCTTGCAAATTTGGTGACTCATTAGCTGCCGACAAGACCAATGAATATCTATTATCGTCTGCGAAGAGGCGCTCCAAGTTGCCTGAACCAGTAGAGAAGGAGAGAAGTGTTAGCCTTTGGTCCATGATCAAAGATAATGTTGGCAAGGATCTTACAAGGGTCTGTCTTCCTGTTTATTTTAACGAGCCTTTGTCGTCTCTTCAAAAGTGCTTTGAAGAGTTGGAGTATTCCTATTTATTGGACCGTGCATACGAATGTGGTTTAAGGGTATGCCTATTTATATACCTTTCCTGCTTTCTTCTGATCCAAATACTGTTATAAATAAATTAAACATCAGGAAACATTACTTTGCACATGGTTGAATTGCTGTGCATGTATAAATCTGTGTGTAGCACAAACCGAGTAGCATGCACTTTAGCTGTTAAATTTTGCAGATAATGAAGTTATTTTTTATTCCATCAACATTAATATCTAAAATACTACATAGTGGTGTTTCATGTGTACTTATCCCAGAATTGTGTTGATAGTAATGTCTTTTGCACATATGTTCAGGGCAACGGTCTGATGAGAATTCTTTATGTTGCTGCCTTTGCTGTCTCTGGATATGCTTCCACAGATAGCCGTCCCTGCAAACCTTTCAATCCACTGTTAGGGGAAACTTATGAAGCTGATTACCCTGAAAAGGGGATACGTTTCTTCTCTGAAAAGGTTAGTCTGGTATACAACACATCTGCATTCTGTCATGCGATCTAGTGCACAGTAACAAGATCAAATTCATTTGTAAAGAAATGATAGCCAGGTGGTACGGAGTGTCTTGAAATGTTGTTTGATTAAAAGCATGGTAGTGACATACATGGATATGATGACAAGCCTATTAAGAGTTTCGTTGCGTTTGATATGGCACTCCATCTTTTAGTTAATTTGTTAGTTTATTCTTGGCACTAGGTTAGTCATCATCCGATGGCCATGGCATGCCATTGTGAAGGAAAAGGTTGGAAATTTTGGGGAGACAGCAATCTAAAGAGTAAATTCTGGGGTCAGTCGATTCAAGTGGATCCTAGTGGCATATTAACCCTAGAGTTTGATGATGGAGAAACTTTCCAGTGGAGCAAGGTACAGATTCTTCATCAAAGGCACTCATACTATTCTAGCTTTCCATGATTACCATTCTCGAAATAATGTTTTGATGATTGCCGATTGCCCGTGCTTTTTAATCTGTGAGTATAGCATACCTATCCTATTCTTCTAGGGGACAGGCCACAGGGCCGAGCTTATTACTGTTCCTATTCTCCATGGGTTGTTTTATGCACCCCAATTTAATTTCTACCTTTAGATATCATGGTTTCATTTATTTCTAGAGAACACTGCCACTATTCACATGAAGCTTGGAGATGGGCAAGAAGAATTGAATATCTTTTTGAATTAATACCTATAACATTTTTCTTTTCCTTGTAAGGTTACAACCACAATTAATAACCTTATCATTGGTCGAGTATATTGCCATCACCATGGCACAATGAGTATTAGTGGAAACAAAAAATATTCATGCAAGCTGATGTTTAAAGAGCAGTCTTTCCTCGAACGTAATCCTCGCCAGGTATGACGAACAATTTCCATCAAACTTCGCCATGTCCCTTTGCTTATGTAGATCGTACTAATATATGTAATTCTATGCAAGGTTCAAGGCTTTGTTAAAGATGCTGATGGCACCAAGGTTGCATCCCTGATGGGCAAGTGGGATGAGAGCATGTATTGCGTTGTTAGTGATGATGCTTCTAAACTGAACTCTCATATTTCACATCAGAGCGCTGGCGCCACCTTGTTGTGGAAGAAAAATGAGCCTCCAGCAGATCCCACTAGATATAACTTGTCATCATTTGCGATTACTTTAAATGAGCTGACTCCAGGGCTTAAGGTAGAGATACAACATGCATTAAATAGCTCGTTATTGTCACCTTTTATTATCTCTGAACCTAAAGAACAAATTTGTCATTTGTTTAGGAGAAGCTTCCACCAACAGATTCAAGACTCAGACCAGACCAGCGACATCTAGAGAATGGGGAGTACGAAAAGGCCAACTCTGAGAAACTGCGCCTCGAGACCAGACAACGAATGGTATAATACCCTAGTTCTTTATACTGTCCTACATTTTCCTTTAAAACTACATGTTGCTTACCTTTATTCACATTGCTTGTACATGGCAGCATGTTGAGTTTTTCATAGTTCTTTTTCATATTTGCTTACACTGAAGAAGTACCTGTCTGGTCCTTATCTGCCCTAACTGATGGTTATTTCTTTTGAGTCCCGCTTCGGTACAACCCCCCTCGCAATACGTATAAAGGGTATTATAGGCATTTCGCAATTTGTATCTATCTTTGTAGTAACTTATACACCGGGGAGCTTAATTGGGCCGGCCCACTTGCGGTGCCATGCGGATGAAAAATGGCGAAAAACGATCGCACAAGCTGGGAACCCACGACCACTCAAAAGATTAAGTGCGTCCACAACCACTGCGACAGCATGCCTTTGGTTGATAATGTAAAGCTAGGCTCATTAAGTAAGTGACCGACTGGGAATTTTAAAAAGATTTTACGAACACTTTGTGAACTGGTCATTTTTCCATAATTTCTTTTTATTTATTTAATTTCCTTTTCCTGTTACATTTCTTCTTTCTTGTTCAAAAAATGGTCATGCTTTCAAAATGTTGCCCAAAATTTCAAAAGGTTCGTTATGTCCATATTTTATTCATAAATTAAAAATTATTTGCATTTTTGAAAATTGTAAGGTAATTTCATAAAATGTTTGTGTCTTTAACTTTTTTTCAAAATGTCAAAATTCAAATATGGCATGGATGCCTATGAGGGGCATGCACACCTGGTGGCAATAGTTGGGATCATTTCAAGGATGAACAAAAATAGACTACGTTGGACAAAGTATGTTCTGGGGCCAGAAGGCTCCGTCTAAGAGCATGTTATTTTTCGACATCCTTGAAATTTTAAGGGCCTCGTATGAACAATTCAAGGCATCATAAAAAGTTTTTTGGGTTTTCGACAAGTTGTGCATTTACTGGAGTTTTCTCGGTGAAAAAATGACAATTAATGACAGAACATGTCGCAACGTGCATACAGTGTCGGAAATAATTCAAACCAGGTATGGATGCCTTACATGGGCATGCCCACTTGCTTGCAAAAGTTGGGGCAGTCTTGATATTTCCAAAGAAATATCATGTTCAATGAAGAGTGTTCGAATAGGCTAGAAGGATCTGTTTGGGAGCAACTCATTTCTTGACATCCCGTAAATGAACCCATTTTTTCATGGCCTTGTATTCAAGACACCATGCCAAATGGTATGGGTTTTTGCCAAGTTTTGTCTTTTTTGGAGTTTCTCAGTGAAAAAGTCCTATTAATGGCAAAACGTGTCAAAACGTGCATACAGTGTCGGAAGTCGTTCAAACCAGGCATGGATGCCTAAAATGGACATGCCGACTTGCCCTTAAATTGCCCCATTTTTCATGGCCTTGTATGACCAATTCAAGGCACCATGCCAAATTATTTGGGGTTTCGCCTAATTTTGCATTTTTTTGAAGTTTTCTTGGTTAAGAAGGCCGATAAATGACCGGATGTGTCACTACTAGCATATGGTGTCGAAAATCATCCAAACCAGGCATGCCTACCTTCTTTCAAAAGTGGTATTCATTTTAAGGATGTCCAAAAATAGACTATGTTCAATGGAGGGTGTTTGGATAGGCTAGAAGGGTCCGTTTGAAAGCTTGTTGCTTTTCGACATCTGTCAAATAACCTCCAATATTTTCCACCAACTTTTATGACCAATCAAGACACAATGCCAAGTTGTTTAGATCTTTGAGAAGTTTTGCATTTTCTAGAGTTTTCTCCGTGAAAATAGGGTGATAAATGGTCAGACGTGTCGCAACATGTAAATGATATTGGAAGTCGTTCAAACCTGACATGGATGCCTCATATGTCCATGCCAGGCTCCTACAAGACGCTGGGATCATTTATCCATAGCCTAAAATATACCAGTTAGATGAGTGTATTTGTAATTCCCGTCATTATCACTCAACATAAACTTTTTTATTTTTTCCTAACAATTTCCAGAAATTTGTCAACAGTTTTGGAATTTCAAAGTGTGTATGAAAATTGTACTAACTTGAACACCTTTTTTCCAATTTGAAAAAAATGTTTGTGGTTTGTTTTCCAATAATGCTTGCCAATTTGAAAAAGTGTTTGCATTTTTTTTAATGTTCGAAAATTGAAAATTTGTCATGTTTTCAAGAAAATGTTTACAAATTTGATAAATTATTCGTCTTTTTAAAAAATGTCTACAGTTTCAGAATTTTTTTTACAATTCTGAAAAACTGTTCTCAAGATTTGGAAAATATTCACGATATCAAAGTATTTTTCAAAAAAAGGTTCAGAAATTTGAAAAAAAATCACGTTTCCAAAAGAATTTCATATTTTTTAAAAAATCCAAAAGTTGAAAAACACATTAGTTATTTTAGCTATAAAAGACGCTTTAGCTAGAATGTCCGGTCCGGTTGTATACCAGTTTTGATCTTCTACAGTATTCCTCATAAAAAAACACCAACAGTACGTCAATTCTAGGTGATAAATTACTGCGCCACACAATTATCACCAACTCGTGATGGTTCTGGTGGCTAGTAGAAATTTCACGACCCTGGAGGTCTTGTGTTCTATACCTAATAATAGCACTGTTTTTTTGGATTTTCGATCCGTGCGTGCGACAGTACACAATCACTAATGGGCCGGCCCAAGGCGGACTCAGAACAGGCCAGATCTCCGACGTATTTTCTAGAAAGACCATTTTACCCTTTATTATGAAGGGGTGTGGACAGATCTCGTCCGTTAATGTGTTTCTGGGGGTTGTACCGAAGAAGAAGTGATTTCTTTTTCCTCTTAAACAGGCAAGGAACATGCAGGAGAGTGGCTGGAAGCCAAGGTGGTTCCAAAGGGACAGCGAGCATGGAACATACCGCTATGTCGGAGGCTACTGGGAGGCAAGGGAACAGACAAAATGGGTTGGATGCAGTGACATATTTGGCAGTTTCTGCGACAATCCAAAGCCACGGGTGTCCACGCTGTACACCAGCGCGAGTGTCTAAGGAGGCAGTAGTAGGCGTTGTCAGCATATTAATTTTTCAAAGGTACATAATTGATTGGTTCCTCTCACATCTATGGTACAAAGAAGAGCTAAGATGTTCTCCTTGTTGTCCTATACACATACACAAACGCTGGGACATTAAGCGCAACCAAATCCCTAATTTGATATACTGGTATACTTTTGCTAACATTGTTGCTAAAATAGTCAATAATATCATTCCCCCCTTGTCTCCGATGAGAATGGGTGACAAGTATGTTTAGCTTACTGGCGAGGAGGCAACATAGTACAAGTTTAAAATATTGTTTACTCCATGAATCAAAGTGATGTGTTTTTTGCGTAACATAGTTAAGTGTGTGGCAAGAGATCTCATCTCAATCTTAGTTCTTGGCAGTAATTGGATTGTTGCTGTAACCCCAAGTTGAACTAACCATCATGAGTAGTAACTGATATGGTTTCTCTGTAGAAGTGAAGATATTTGGCTGGTGAGCATTTGATTATATGAATGCTCTGATGCTCCTGGATCGTATAGATGGCATGTTCATCTACCTTTAGGGTCTCTTTGATCATACTACATTCTATAGGTACCTAAAGAGTATGATATTCTATAGGGTCTCTTTGATCATACTACATTCTATAGGTACCTAAAAAGCTTCTCAATCATCCTCTTCAACCTCTTAAAAAAATCTTTTGTTTTTCTTTTGATGTTTATCACAAACTCAAATCCCATAGAATCCGAATGGGCATGACATTTCAACCTCGTGTATTTTTCATTTATGTGTTAATACAATCATGCAATCAAAGATGCCAGCATCTACAATGGCTTACGCTTGTATGGGCGCTAATACAGGGGAAAAAACAAAGGATTTTATAAGGCATCCCCTGGCAGTTTTGAGCCGACGATGGGGTTCGAAAAAGGAACCCTAACCAGACACCGGGACTCGATAAACCAACCGCTAATTGGCCAGGAATCTTGCCATGACGCCCATGCTAAGCGTCCGCATTTGTTGCTTAGTAAAATAGACTAATTTTTTCTTAAACATCAGTGCTTATCTCTATCGGAGGGTACCTAATTAAGAAGCATCAAAGTGTAGCAGTTAAACCATAAACAACAAAATTAACGCAGCTCATAAACCAAATCTGTGATAGATAACTTTTTGACAGCCACTGCCACAAAGTGGAGCGACACCATGCAATGTTATAGTACAAGCCATAGTAAATCCTGATGGAATATGTTAATAGAAGGGAGAGCTTTGTTTTGGCGCTGCAGCAATAGCAGAAAGAAATAACCTCATTGTTCAAAATTTAGTATTTGACGACCAGGATTCAACATCATGCAGTAGCATAATATTCATCTCAACGCCAGTAAATTCTTGCTCCAATTGAAGCGCATAGAAGTTTTTAATGTGCACATCATATTGTTTCTCTTGTTCCACAATCTACGAGTGACATGAATCTAGCTGAAACAACATAATAGGTAGGAAAGGTGCAGATGAGGGGGTAGCAACTAATCTTACTTGTCGTCCTAGTGGAGGAGGTAGAAGCAGTCGAGCTTCTTCGCATCCGGCGACTGTGCCGCCACGTTCGTGACCACCTGCACAACAACGTGCAGAAGGGATAGCCGGTAGGAAAGGTGCTGCCACTGCGTAGAGACTGGGTCGGCGCGGACCACCGGTTCTATTAAGAAGAAGACTGGCTCTATTCCCGTATAACAATTTTGGTGTTCTTTGCTTACTAGTATTTCTTTCCTTGACAACCAAGCCATCATTATAATGTATATTTTCCCCTGTAATTCCACATGCACACAAAGGTGCATATTTTATACCTTTACTTTTTTTCTTTGGGATCAATCTTATTTGCTTGCATCATTGATATCAAAATTACATCTTCCTTAAACCAAGAAGTCATTAGTTTAAAGTGCAAAATTGATGATAGAATTGGACGGTGGGGTACCTTGGATGGAGCATGTGCAAACGATGTTTCAGCAAACTCGCCGGAACAGCGAGATTGAAAGCTTTGGGCGTGGATGCAACCGATGTCTGACGGCATACATGAGGAGTTTGTGGTAGTCAATTGCGGTCATCCCTTGTCCCGCGCCTGTGAAAAAAACCAAGATTTGCACAGGAACTCATGTTGAGTTGCATAATTACAGATTACATGTTTAAGAATCACACAAATCTGATATGACGTGCATACAATACATGCAAAGTTGTACATTTGCTAACACAAAGTGCAAGCCATTGTTTTGGTTTCTGAACATCAGTAGCGAGTTACCCAAGTACCATCATATCACTGGGTGCGTCTGAACCAAATCGTCTTAGGATGCTTATTGTGGCTTCAGATGTGGAGGAAACGGTTTGGAATTTTCACTTGGAGAAGATTCTCGTAAATTGGCTCACGCAACTAAACCCTAGATGTGTGGTTTCAGCTTGACACCTTCCCCTACTCTTACCAAGGTTGCTCCTGCCGGCAAGCTCACATTCTTCCTGTTTACGTTGTGTTTGATGTTTGCCCATGGGCTTCAAAGTTGAGGCAGTGGTAGCAAGGTCGATGAGGAGTGAGAACGTGCATGCCGCGTTCACCCCAGCTCCTCCTCGATGGTGCTGCAGGGATCGAGCTATTGCCGACACATGCTCACAGCTAGGAGGCTAGGAGCACAGGAGGCCACGTTGGTGTGAGCGATGCCTAATGTCTTCATGCTGGGGACTGAGGCAACAATGATTAGTCTCTTGTGTACAACACTCAACTTCGATTTGGCGAACCTATGCAGATACATCCGAAGAAGTCCCTAAGCATACTGCGCTCGTTGCCAGCCACACACCCACCCACTCAGCATCCTCCAAGTACTCCGTTGGGTCACCATCTATGTCGTCACCATGAGGATGATGGCGGGAGAGCGAGAAGGCGAGCCCAGAGGACACCCTTGATGCTTGATGGTAGGGGCGAGCGGGAGGCTCAGGCACTGCAGGGAGCCACCGACCTGGGCGCGCAGTGTGTCGGTGGGGATGGGGGAAGCAGAGCCACAACAAGTGAGCCTGTGTGAGGGTTGGTGCGTTCGGTTGGATCTAATCGGTACAGGCTAAGGAAAAGAAGATAAGCTCCTATTTTGGACATGGACACAAATACAGTCAGTTTTTCCTAGGCTATGCCGTATACGACTTGGACTCACACGGACAAGCGCACGGACGAACCGAAACTGAGGGTTGTTTTCATAAAGGTTATTAGGAGGTCTTCTACAAAAACATGCATGATGGACCGGACCAAGAATATCACCTCCTTCAAGTACTAGCAAAAGGGCTCGTGCGTTGCAATGGAAGAAAATAATTCATAATCTTCAATGGCCATGACCATATTTTGTTGCATCACCGAGATACACTATCACAGTATCACTCTCAATTTTGTGAAATCATGAACATTTTTTAAACTCTTGCACATATTTGAAATCGTGAACATTTTTTAAATCCATAGACACTTTTACAAAATTTCGTTTTATTAAATCAAAACATTTTTTGAATTCATGAACATTTATACTATTTGAAATCATTTTTAACTTTTTTGCACATTTTTAAAACAATTTTATTGAATCGGCGAACATTTGTAGAATCAATGAACATTTTTGAAATTCACAAAATGTTCCAGCAAGTTTTAAAAAATTAACGAACCTGGTGGAACAATATTTGAAATTAACGAACATTTTTTTGATTTAACAAACATTTTTGAAATGCATGATCATTTTTGGAATCAGCGAACATTTTATGAATGAATAAACTATTTTGTAAGTCACGAACAGGTTTTGAATTTCTAGGATATTTTTCCATTCATGAACATTTTTTAAATTGGAAAAATTTGTTCAAATTCATTAACATCTTTTAATACATGAACTTCTAAAAAATCATGAAATTTTTTATTTCCTGAAAATTTGTTTTCAAATTTCAAATATTTTTTGAATAAGCAAACTTTTTTGACAAAATCAGGACTATTTTCTGAATACACGAACTTTTTATGATTTATTAAAAATTTTATTTCAAAATTCTTATTTGTTTCATTTTCGAAAATTTGTTGAAGTCCCAAATTATTTAAAGTAGAGAAAAATGAATACAGAAAAGAAAAGAAAAAAGATAAAAACCAGGCCGCACGAATATGGGCCGGTCCAAACGGATGTATCTAGTACCATGTTAGTGCTAGATACATCCATTTGAGGGACAAGTTGGTTTGCAGAAACTGCTGTATCCACGAGGTATGCTCCCATCCGTGTTCCCACTTAGGGTCTCTCTCCCCTAAGGCGACGACCTAGGGTTTCGCCGTACTCCGGTGCTTGCAGCCGGCTATTCTCCCTCCCCCACGGGGGGTTCTCTTGCCGGGTTTCTTCTCGGACTCGGGGCGGATCAAGGAGGGGGGTTCTCTGCGACCCCCCCTGGCTAGTTGCGCGACGCAGTCTGATCTAGGGTTTGGACGAGGAGCCAGATAGGATCTCTGATGGCGGCGGAAACAAGTACTCAGGGAAGGCATGGGAAGGAGACAACGGAGGAACTTCTTGCAAGGCTGAATCTGCAGGAGGAGGATGACGCTTTTGTGTGGGAAGAGGAATTGCCGGACCTGGGAGAGCCGGCGAAGTGGCTGGCAATTGCCAGAGTTCATACTACAAGAACTTTCAGCCCTAATGCTCTGTATGGGGACATGCATACTGCGTGGAACCCGGCGAAATTGGTTGTTTGGAGGAAGATAAAGGAAAACTTATTTACTGCCCAGTTTGGATGTTTGGGGGACTGGAATAAAGCTATGAATGAGGGGCCTTGGTTGTTCAGAGATCAAGCAGTCATCATGGTTGAGTATGATGGTTTCAAAAACCCTGATAGTATCAAGCTGGACAGGCTGGCGGTGTGGGCACAAATCCATCGGCTGCCTGACAAATTCCTGATAGAGCCAGTTGTTAGAGGGATGGCATCACGTATTGGAGAAGTGGAGGAAGTGCAACTGAAGTTACCCTTTGATGAGTTTGTCAGAGTTAGGGTGAAGATAGATATTAATGCAAAAATCAGAAGGTTCGTAACTGGAAAGAAGGGAGATGAGATGGTAAGATACCAAGTCAAGTATGAGAAACTTCCGATTTTCTGCTATAACTGTGGCGAGTGTGGACATTGGCACGAGGAGTGTGGGGATGGAGTTCACGATTCAACAAAGTTTGAATGGGGAGATTTTGTACTGGCTGAGGGTGTACGTTTCAGGCAAGCTGGGAGAGGTGGCTATGGCTTTCAGAGAGGATGAGGTGGCCCAAGGCCTGCGGGAGGAAGAGGCCGGGGAAGAGAGCAATATAATCCAAACCAAAGTTGGCGTTTCAATGCACAACAGAACGAACCTCGTAGACAGGATGGTGGGGCAGTCTCTGAGCCAGCTCCAGGTGATACAGGTACGGCCGAGCCAAGTGAGAAAGTTGAGACACGAGCAACAATGTGCTGGGGGCACCACTGGGAAACAACAAACGGCAGTCTACCGATAGTGGTCTGCTACTGGGAGGTGTGCAATCCACAAGAGTGGAAGAAGTGGTAAGCGAGAAATCCTCAGTCCTTGTGGTGAAAGAAAAGCCCATTGGTGTGCCTCCGTTGCCACCCGTTTATGTTTCTCCGAGGAAGGAAGTGAAGAGGCCCAAGAAGGGAGACGACAATAAAGGGATTTTGTTCCAGCAACCAGTTACCACAGAGGTGTTGACTAGCAAGGAGACAGGAGGAGAGGAGGATAATTTTGTTGACAATACAGTTTTGGTGGGCTCCTCCGAGGAGCTCCGCCGGTCCCAATGAGTGTTCTATGTTGGAACTGTCGTGGTATGGGTAATCCCATGACAGTTCATGAATTTCGTGCTCTTGCGAAGAAGTTTACCCCGACCGTACTTTGTATAGTTGAAACTCAGATTGATAGGGTACGTGTTGAAAATTTAAAAGGAGAGTTAGGCTACAATAAAGGTTATGCTGTTTCTAGTGATGGTAGAAGTGGAGGTCTAGGGATGTTTTGGAATGATGAAATAAATTTGCAAGTTTCGGGCTACTCAAAATATCATATAGATGCAATGGTGAACAATGCAGGGGCTATTCCTTGGAGGCTAACATGCATTTATGGAGAGGCACAGGTGCAGGAACGATACAAAACTTGGGATAAAATGAGGGAACTAGTGGGGCAATCTGATGCACCGTGGGTTCTCATTGGTGATTTTAATGAAGTATTGCATGCGAGTGAACATGATGGGGTTGGAAGGAGGATCCAAAACCAGGTTGATCTTTTCAGGGAAGCCGTAGACGACTGTGCTTTGATTGATTTAGGTTACACTGGTATTAATTGGACGTTTGAAAAGAAAGTAACAGGAGGTTCTTTCACCAGGGTCAGACTGGACCGAGCGCTTGCATGCGCTGCATGGAGAAGTGCTTTTCCCGAGGCTACAGTTGAACATGTCAATGCTATTGCTTCGGATCACAATCCTATTTTTCTTAGTCTGCATGCAGCTACTGATGACCCAATCATTGCACGTACTTTCAGGTATGAGTGCATGTGGGAGACGCACACAGGGTTGCAGGAAGTGGTGAGAGAATCGTGGACTGCGACAGCTGAAGTTGACAGGGGAGATTCGGTGATGGGACTGTCGAATAAACTAAACCTACTGTCAGGATCTCTGCAGGCCTGGGATCGCACAACCTTTGGCAGTGTTCAGAGAGGAATAAAAAAGCTAAAAAGGGAGCTAGATATCCTGAGATCGATTCCAGGCAGGGTAGAACCATCCGAACGTGAGAAGGAGATAAAAAGCGAGCTACTGGAACTTTACAAGAGAGAGGAGTTAATGTGGAAACAAAGAGCTCGCTTGGAGTGGCTCAGAGCTGGCGATAAAAATTCAAAATATTTCCACATGCGGGCAAACCTGAGGCGAGTTAAAAACAGAATAAAATCGTTGATGAAATCAGACGGGAGAAGAACAGAAGACAAACAGGATATGACCAAGGCGTTCTACACAGCTCTATACACTTCTGAAGGTACAGAGAATATGCAAGAGGTTATCAATGCAGTCCCGCGCAAAGTGACACGCCAAATGAATGATGTCCTGAATGCTCCCTACAAAATCGAGGAAGTAAAAACTGCATTGTTTCAAATGTCACCTCAGAAGGCCCCTGGACCGGATGGTTTTCCTGCACAATTTTTTCAGAAACATTGGGATATTTGTTCTGAGGAGGTGACTAAAGTTGTCCTTGGAATTGTGGAAGGCGTGGAAAGTGCCCGTGAGATCAATAACACGATTTTGGTGTTAATACCAAAGGTAAAAAATCCCACGCTTCTTACACAGTTCCGTCCCATCAGCTTATGCAATGTTTTGTACAAAATAGCATCCAAAGTTATTGCTAATCGTTTGAAGAGTGTGCTGCCAGACATAATCTCTGAGGAGCAATCAGCCTTTGTACCAGGCCGTCTTATTACTGATAACATAATTGCTGCATATGAGTGTTTGCATTTTATGAAGCGGAATAAGGCACAAAAAAAACAGGCATTGTGCACTAAAGCTTGACATGATGAAGGCCTATGACAGGGTGGAATGGAGTTATCTGAAGGAAATCATGTTAAAGCTGGGGTTCACGAGCAGATGGGTGAATATTGTCATGGGTATGGTCACCTCAGTCTTGTTCTCAGTTCTTTTTAATGGGGAGAAGTTAGAAGAATTTGAGCCTACTCGTGGAATTCGACAAGGGGATCCTATATCACCTTACCTCTTTTTGCTAGCAACAGAGGGCCTTTCGTGCCTCTTAAAAACTAGAGTTCAGTCATCTAATCTGGGTGGAATACAAGTGGCTTCATCAGCTCCGCCGGTGAACCATTTGTTGTTTGCAGATGACAGCCTGCTGTTTTTTAAAGCAAATGTTGAGGGAGCTGAGGAGGTTTCTCAATTGTTGGAGATATATGCTAGAGCATCTGGCCAGCGAATTAACAAGGATAAGTGTTCACTGTTCTTTAGCAAGGGATGCCCGGAGTCCACAAGAACTGATATTAAGACTACCTTGCAAATTCCCAACGAGCAGCTAAATGACAAATATCTTGGCATGCCTTCTGACGTTGGGAGTTCAAAGAATGGCGCCTTCAAGTACCTTAAAGATAGACTATGGAACACGATACAAGGGTGGATGGAGAAACTACTTTCAGCAGCTGGGAAGGAGATGCTTATTAAATCAGTAGCACAAGCTTCCGGTGTACTCAATGTCTTGTTTCAAGCTTCCGAGGGGTTTATGCCAACAATTGACTTCAATGATTAATGCCTTTTGGTGGGGAAGTAAACAGGGCAAGAGGAAACCTTATTGGGTGTCATGGGACTCTATGAGCATGCCAAAGTACATGGGGGGGCTGGGCTTCCGCGACTTTGAAATCTTTAACTTGGCGCTTTTGGCAAGACAAGCCTGGAGAGTTTTGGAAAACCCTAGTTTGCTAAGTGCTCGAATCCTTAAAGCGGTGTATTTCCCGGAAGGTGATCTCCTGACTGCCACTATTGGCGGGCATCCCTCCCAGATATGGAGGGGCTTGATAGAGGGACGCGATATCATGAAGATTGGACTAGTCCGGAGGATAGGCAATGGAAATACAAGTCATATTTGGGATATGAATTGGTTACCCAGGAAGGAAAATATGAGGCCCATTGTTGCTTTTAAATCAGATCCCCTGATGATGGTGGCGGAGCTGATTGATCGCGACAATGCTTGCTGGAACACAACTCTACTAGGTGAAGTTTTCCTCCCATATGATATAGCAGCCATTCTGAAGATACCAATCTGTACAAGAAATATGGAAGATTTCTGGTCATGGGGCTTTTAAAAGAACGGTATCTTCTCTGTGCGTTCTGCTTACAAGATGATAGTGGATATAAAAAGGAGGCGTGAGGACTGGCTAGAAGGTAGAGGAGGATCTTCTGACACGGCTGCAAACGAGAAGGCTTGGGATACATTATGGAACGTGCATGTCCCGGCGAAACTCAAAAACTTTCTCTGGAGATTGGCCAAAAATTCGCTACCTACAGAAGATATTCGAAAGAACAGGAAAATGTCACACCATGATCAGTGCTATGTATGTGGAGCCGAGGACTCGTGGAGACATAGCCTCCTTGAGTGCACCATGGCAAGATGTGTATGGTCTCTTGTAGATCACGATCTGCTGGATCATGTGATTGCCACAACTGAGCCGTCGGCGAGAGCCTGGCTGTTCTTCATGATGGAAACCTTGGATCGTGAAACACTCACTAGATTGACAGTAACCTTGTGGGCAATCTGGTTTGCTCGGAGACAGCTTATTCATGAAGGAATACATCAAAGTCCACATGAGACACACAGGTTTGTGCTGAATTATCTAGCTGACCTAGCCCAACTAGAGCCAGTGCAAGAGACACAAAGAAATACAAGTCATCGGCATGCTAGGCAGGCTCCAAGATGGGTCCCACCCCCGGAGGGTTTTGTGAAGATCTATGTAGACGCTGGAGTTTCGGAGGGAACAAACACTGGAACAACGGCAGCTTTATGTCGTGATCGGGATGGAACTTATTTGGGTTCCTCCATGCTGGTAATTGAGGGGCTGACGGATCCAACTACACTAGAGGCAATAGCATGTAGAGAGGGCATGGCTTTGGCTTTGGACCTGGGAACGAATCATATACAGATTGCTTCAGACTGTAAGCAGGTAGTAAATCATATCCATCAGAGAGCTGGGGGCGATCATGGCGTTATCATCAAAGAGATCTTACAAACTTCCACCTTATTCACGACTTGTAATTTTTCCTTTGAACCTCGGGAGTCAAACTATGAGGCTCATAGACTTGCTAGATTTGGTATTTCACTTCCTGCTGGAAGGCATTTGTGGTTGGGTATCCAGCATGACCCAATTGTAATACCTATAAACATTCTAGATGATCAATAAAGGCTTGGCCAACTTTTCTCAAAAAAATAATAATTGAGGGACAAGTTTTTTCAGACAGAGGGAGTATTTAACAAAATGTTCACCATACATTAAGAAAATGTTCAACGCTACCCGCAAAAAAATCATCGTATTAAAAAAATGTTCATTGCGTACTTAAAAAATGTTCAGTGTATGTCGCAAAAATATTCAGTGTGTATTAAAAAAATGTTCAGCGCATATCTCAAAATGTTCATTGTGTATTTATCAAAAAAAAAGTAAAAAAAAAAACAGGTAGAGAAACATAAAAAACGAGTTTCATCCCAAAAAATGATGCTCTATCGAGGAATCAAACTCGCAACTCCACAATAGATAGAGGTAAGTGTTCTTTATGACTTGAGCAACTGAGTCTTAATGATTAAAAAAGGCCGCACGAATATTTAAGAAACTTACTGCAGTGGTAGATACAAAAAAAAATCAAAAAATAGTTTCCTTCATTTTTCTTTTAAGAAACAGAAATAGCCCGCGTGAATATTTAAGAAACTCAATGAAGCGGTTTTCTTTTTCTTTTTATGTTTCTCTACCTGTTTTTTTTCTTTTACTTTTCTTATACTTGTTTTCTTTCATAAACTTTGTACGCTTTTTATATGCATGATGAATATTTTTTAAAATAAAAGTTTAACATTTATTAAATGATTGATTAAAATATAAGAAAATACATATTTTTGATGTCTACTTTTTTATAACATTGTACGTCTTTCGTATACATCAAGAACATTTTGTCGGCACTTGTCTACTTCCTTTCATACACATTGTGCACTTTCCGTATACAGAGTGAACATTTTTTCATAAATGTTTAACAATTATTAAATAAATGGTTAACATTGATGGAAAAAATGAGTTTGATGTGTACTTTTTAAAAAACATTGTACATCTTTCGTATACATAAAAAACATTTTTATATGTGCATAAAAATTTTAAATGCACAATTAACATTTTTAGAAATATAGGTTTTGATGGATAATTTTTTTGCACACACAATGTACATTCTTCTTTACACATTGTACGTTTTGTTATTCTTTTTCAGTATATATCAGGGTCTTCTTTTCATATACATTGTACATTTTTTTGTATACATGATGATCATTTTTTCTACACATGTTTAACATGTTTCAAATACATGATTAACATTTTTTCAAATATATGTTTTGATATCTATTTTTGACAACACTTGTCTACAATTTTTCGTACACATTGCACATTATTTTATACATCAGAAACATTTTTATATATCTTTAAGATTTTATAAATACATGATTAACATTTTTCAAATGTATGTTTTCATGTCTATTTTTTCATATGTAGTGTACATTTTTTGAATACATATGAAACATTTTCAAATTTAGGTTTAACATTTTTCTAATATAGATACAATTTTTTTGAAACATATGTTTGATGTATACCCCCCCCCCCCCCCCCCCCCCCCCCGCCCACCCACACACACACATATGTTTGATATATATATATATATATATATATATATATATATATATATATATATATATATATATATACTCCTGAAACATTTTTTATACGCATTCAACATTATCAAATACATGATTAGCTACTTTTTTGAAATGCATATTTTGATGAATACTTTTTTTTCATACGTGTTCACATTTTTCTGGTACATAAGGAGCATTTTTAATGTTTTTAAAATATATAATTAATTTTGTAAATGTGGAATAAACACTTTAGAAAATAAAAGGGAAAACGAAAATGAGAAAAAAAGAATATAGAAATGAAAATAAAGAACATAAAAGCAAACCAAAAGAAAACTGAAAAGAGAAAATGCGAACAAAAAATTGGAAGAGAAAATCACAAAGCATTGATATGCTAGCTCGGCAAAAGCGCCAGGCACTCTGGTCCTGGCCCAATGGTGGGCGGTACATCGATGCCACAGTAGGAATCGCCACAAGCAATATATAGCTGCTCCCGCTCCTCCCCATCACCTTTTGTTTTTTAGAAGTTCTTCCCATCACCTTAAGTGCCAGTTAAACTCTAGCACCCGCAACTCCCCTCATGGGCTGCCGACCAGCTATTGCTCACACGCCGCTGCCTTGCTCGCTCGCTTGTTTTGTCTTTCACTAGCTCACGTGTTCTTGTTAGCAGCGAGGGCCTTTCAAGCCTCTTAACAACCAAAAATGAATCATCACAAACTCACTAGTATTCGGTGGCTCCATTGGCACTGCTAGTAAGCCATTTGCTTTTTGCAGATGATAGCCTGTTGTTTGTCAAGGCCAGTACTGATGGAGCAAATGAGTTGTCTTCTTTGTTGAAGAGTTATTGCAATGCCTCAGGTCAAAAAATTAACTTGTCAAAGTCCTGTGTTTTCTTTAGTAAGGGGTGCCCAAATAGCGTGACAGTGGATGTCAAAAACGCCTTAAATGTTACTAATGAGCCTGTGTCTGAAAGATACTTGGGGATGCCCTCTAACGTTGGCGACAATAAAAATGGGGCTTTCAAGTTTCTAAAAGATAGAGTATGGGAAAAAGTCAAAGGTTGGATGGCCAAATTGTTGTCAGTTGGAGAAAAGGAAGTCCTTATTAAATCTGTAGCCCAAGTTGTACCAATATACTCTATGTCCTATTTCAGGCTCCCTCAAGGTTTGTGTGAGCACATCAACACCCTAATCCACAAATTTTGGTGGGGGAGTAAAGACAGCCAAAGGAACCCCTACTAGGTTTCTTGGAGTGGTGTGAGAAGACCGAAGTATTGCGGAGGATTGGGATTCCGAGATATTGAACTTTTCAATCTCGCACTCTAGCATGGTAGGCATGGGGAGTTTTGACAGAGCCAAGCTCTCTGAGTGCACGGATCCTAAAGGCAAAATATTTTCCTTTTTGTGAGTTCTTGTAGGCAAAATAGGGAGAGGCGCCATCGCATGTTTGGAGAGCAATTTTGGATGGTCGGGATACTTTGAAACAGGGCATCATCAGGTGAATAGGAGGTGGACAAACCACAAAAATTTGGCAGCATAATTGGCTGCCTGCCCTTTAATATGAGACAAATCACTAGTTGTGTCAATGACCCTCCCCAATGGGTGTGTGACCTTGTAAATGCAAATGGCGAGTGGGATAATGTTGTTCTTGATGAGGTATTTCTTCCAATTGATGCTGCGACAATCCGGTCAGTTCTCATATGCACAAGACAAGTAGACGATTTCTGGTCGTGGGATCAGTGTATCGTATGCTTGTGTCAACAAAACTTTGGTGTGAAGCGTGGCTTGAGGGGTGAGCTGATACCTCCAGTGCTGAGGGAGATGAGAAAACGTGGATGAATATAGGTTCAAGTCCCGTCAAAAGTCCAAAAAATTCCATGGCACCTTGCACAACAGTCCCTACCTATGGCCGATCAATTACAACACCGTAACATGTCCATGTTCTCTAACTATGATCTCTATGGTGCTGAAGATTCCTGGCAACATTCACTCCTCCATTGCAACATAGCTCGATGCATATGGGCGCTACATGACCCCGATCCGGTAGAGTTTATCAATGGAGTGCATGAACCAGATGCCAAGAGACAGATATTCTCGATGATGGAGGGGCTCCCACATGACAAATTCATTCACGTGATAATCACACTATGGGCTATATGGTTTGTGCGACGACAAGCTCCACATGAACAAATCTTCCAAGGCCCTCACGCCACCCACAATTCCATCATACATTACATACAGGAGTTGGACGATTGTAAACCGAAGAGAGCTCAAGGGGTGACCACTACAACACCGATGCAGCCCAGGACCAGGTGGATCCCGCCAACACAAGGTATAGCAAAAATAAGGGTTGATGGTGCGGTTTCGCACAAGTCCAATGGCGGAGCTTTCATCGCCGTTTGCTGAGATTCTTCGGGCCTATAGCTTGGTGCATCAGTCATGAGGAGTGATGGTATAATAGACCCCCAACTCTCGAAGCTTTAGCATGTCGTGAAGCTCTTGCTTTTGCACTCGATCTCTCATTATCACATGTAGAGATTGCATCGGACTGCCAAGGATTTGTTAAGGATATCAAGCAAAGCAGGGGAGGAACCTATGCAAGCATCATAAGGGAGATCAAAACAACATTTGGTCAATTTCAACATTGTTCTTTCATCTTGAAGGATGTGCTACAAATTTTGTGGCACATAGTCTTGCTAGACGTGCTTTTGGTTTGGAGTTTGGTCGCCATGTATGGCTGGGGACCCCTCCAGACTTAACTTGTATTACCATGATTATTTTTGCATAATAAATAAAGAATGTTTGGACTAAAAAAACCAGCTCTCCTTTTTTCACAAATTTTCTATTATTTTGCTTTTTGTTCACTACAAAAACCGGTTGCCAGTTTTTTAAACTAAAAAATTTCATAGTTTTTTTAAATACTGAGTTTATAAAAAAGCTAGTGAATTTGGGAAAAAGGTTCATGGATCCGAAAAGGTTCGTGAATTTGAAAATGTTGCCCTATTTTGAGAAACGTTCACATTTTGAAAAGTTCATGGATTTTTTTAAATAATACTAATTTGGAATAGTTCAGGAATTTATAAAAATATCACAATTTCCAAAAAATTCACAAATTTGAAAAAAGTTCATAGCATTTGGAAGTTGTTCATAAAAACTAAAGGAAAACAGAAAAAATATAATAAAGCAAGAATTTTTTTTGTAGCGCTAGCCTCTGCTGTGTCTTTAGTGGGCCGCGACAAAAATAGCAAGAGAGGGTAGCTGTTTAGGGAACCTTCTCGAAGGTCTCTGTTTTTTTTTCTTTACGGGTTAGTCATTTTTAAGGTTTGTTTGTTCCTTTTCTTTGTATTGACATGTCAACTTTTTTCAATACACATTATAAAATTTTGTTATACACGCGTAATAGTTTTTCATAGACATTGAACATTTTTCAAATGCATGATGAATATTTGTTTCAGAATAAAAGTTTGAACATTTCCAAAATACACGTTCAAAATGTTTCAGAATGTTATGAAACATTTTTTTTAGAAAATGGGACGTCCATAGTTTTCAAACATGCTAATATTTCGTAAATGTTACGTACATTTTGTGAATGGTGTGAGACATTCTTTTTGAATTATGTGAACATTTTTTACATGGTATACACATTTGAAAAAAATGCATGGACATTTTATGAATGTTACGAAGTATTTTTTAGATTGCCATGTATTTTTTGAAACACATGAACATTTTTAAATGTCCGGAACATTTGTTTTTGAATATTATCAACATTATTTTAAAATTGTGCGATTTGTTTTACAATGCATTAACATTTTTTAATGCACTGTTATTATTTTCTTTTATTTTATTTTATAAAAGGTAGTTTTGAAGTATATATTTTGGACATTTTGAAATATAAACTGAAAAAAAAAGAAAAACTACTATACATACCTCCATGTGCGCGCGTTAGCACATGATTATGCACTGGCCCACGGGTGTGCGCTACGTACGAATTTGCCTGTATTCGCGGTTTCTTATAAGCGCCACATGAGGCCGGGGATGGGGAGGTTGCCCCGCTGTCTCCGCTGGCGGGATTTGTCTCCCGCGATGCACAGCTTCAGCCTGGTTTCGTCGTGGGTGAGGCCCCGACCCTGCAGTCGCCTCCAGCCGCCACGAGGACGCTGTCGAGGACCTGTCCCTGCAGTCGCCTCCAGCCATCGCGCAAGGCCTCGAAGTTGGTGCGGATCCCCAGTCTCCAGATCTGGTAGCTCGTGGCGCTGGCAATGTCTACATCCAGAAGATGGCGCCACAGTCGCCCGCAGCTGCTGAGGAGGGCTCCTGTCGTAGTGTTGCTCGCGTGTCGTCGAGCGATTCCGCGCCGCTTCCTTGTGATCCGGCAGAGACGGTGGACGTGCTGCCAGGGGATGGTCCCTGGATCTTCGTGGGGCGAAAGCGTCACCCCTATGACCGTGAGCACTGCAGCCAAGCTTCTGATGTCTTGGCCAGGAGTGGTGCAAGGCTTGTGCAAGCTACTGACTTCATGCGTCAAACTCACGGCTGTTGTTTCCGTTGTTTGGCTCCAGACCACAAGGCTGTCTTTTGTCATGACCCGATTCGATGCCTCGCCTGCCTGCGCTCTGGGCACCGTGAGAGGGATTGTTGTCGTCGCCACATTTCCACCGTCAGAGCTCGCTGCAATGCGCGTGCCCCCCAGCTCCGCCTTCTCCTTCCTCAGCCGGACGCTCTTGGGCTTCAGTTGTTGCCCCCGCAACGAACGCCCAAGCTCCAGAGTGTGTGATGTCTTCTGAAGATCCTAGTGAAGGTTGTGATGGTTATGATGTTGTGGCAAGGTACGCTGACGCTTTGCTTGCACCTTTTACCGCTGAGATGCAATCCATGGTCGTGAAGGCGTTTCGCCCTTTGAGCTTGTTGGTGGCCCGTGCAACCAGCTTATTGGAGTGGGCGGAGGTCTCCAATGGTGACAAGGGGTCGATCCAAGCCTCTTTGCAGGGACCCTGCTTCTTTAACTCGGACACTCATGGCTCGATGTTGACTGCATTGGCGCCGTTGGTGTCAAAAGATGGGGACCAAGGTGTCGAGGGCAGCATGGTCACTAAGTGTAGCGTGGCCATTTCTACCACGGGCGAAGTGAGGGATGTTGCTGAGGGATGTGCCTTGGCGACTGAGAGCGAGGGCACTTTGCATGACTTCGCCGAGCTGTTCACAGGTCTGACTCCAATCATCCAAGGTTTGTGTCGCCTGGTCAATACGAAGAAGATCAAGAAGGTCAACCAGCGGATCAGTGCCCTCTTGGGGGACAACCCTGCAGGATGTTAGTCGCTAGCACGTGCTTGTTTCTCCGGTGGCCGTTTTTTTGGGAGTAGTCCGCTTGTAGTTTCGCGGGATGGCTTGTTGTTGTGTGTCATCTGCGGTATCTCCGTTGGTTTTGAGTCTTGTGGATTTTAGCCTTCGATGTACCGGTTTTCCATCAATTAACCAGACAACCACCTTCTTCTTAATTAATGAAAAAGGCAAAGCTTTTACCTTTGTTTCAACAAAAATAAACGCACGGCACAGCTGCGATGTTCCGTGACCTGGTCATCATCAAATCCATGCAACTGGATTCTCAAAAATAAATAAAAATAATGTCGACCATTCTCTCAAGAAAAAGGTAAATGTCGGCCAGCTTTGCTTGATGGCCAGTACGAAGCCGACCAGCTTCGCGAATACGAGAAGTAGAAGTTGCTCGATATTACGTGAAATGCCTCACGAATCGTTTTCTCTGCTGCCGAAAGCTCGCCCGCTCCGGCGAGAAGCTAGCCAGCGCTGGCTCCACGAGAAGCTGGCTCATTTGGGAAGCGGGAGCACTTCCGAATGGGTCCAGAGAACTGTTCTACGTTTTTAGAAAAAGCAGAAATTTTATTTTTTTCAGAAAAGAAGAAGTAAGTACTATACTAGTTATTACCATCATTCCCCGTTGTGCACACACGTGTCTTTCCCTTGTTTTTCCTGTTCCACACGAGAACATTGCTTTTGTATGTTTCAACGGGATAATGTGTCGATTTGAATTAGTTAGCTCCCTCACAAGTCAACGTGAACATGGTCAACCAGAAAAAATATGCATTACATTTTGAATTAGCTCCACAAGCCTCTCAGACAAGTGTAGACAGATAATTTGCAATGCGATGTATTGATTGAGATGCTGGTGCACGCATATATAATACAAGGGAAGACCTCTACCTCAACTATACAAGATTAGGAGGTGGGCCACAACTCCAATACATGTGCAGTACAAAATACATACTCAACCCCCCTCCCCCTCCCCCCCCGCGCAGTCGAAGCGTCGCCGGAGACACAGAGACTGGACCAAAACTCCTCGAAGACGGGAGTAGGCAATCCCTTAGTCATCACATCAGCAAACTGTTGCGTCGTCGGCACGTGGAGAACCCGAACACGTCCAAGGGCAACCTGCTCGCGCACAAAGTGAATATCGAGCTCAATATGCTTCGTCCGTCGATGGTGCACCGGGTTGGCGGAGATGTAGACCGCGCTGACGTTATCGCAGTAGACAAGAGTGACCTTGTGAACATCACAAAGCAACTCCTGTAGTAGCTGACGTATCCAAGAGCACTCGGCCACGGCATTGGCCATGGCGCGATACTCTGCCTCGCGCTCGAGCGGGAGACCGTGGGCTACCTCTTCGATGACCAAGAGATCAACGAGGGCCCAACGTAGGCGCAGTAGCCTGACGTAGAGCGTCATGTGTCGGGGCAGCTAGCCCAGTCAGCATCCGAGTAGGCCACGAGGTCGGTGGAGGCAGAGGCCGTGAGGGTGAGTCCCAAAGACATGGTGCCGCGTATGTAACGGAGAATACACTTCACCCGAGTCCAGTGAGAGTCACGCGGGGCGTGCATATGGAGCCACACCTGCTGAACAGCGTAATGCAGGTCGGGGCGAGTCAGCGTCAAGTACTGTAAAGCACCGTCGATAGAGCGATAAAACGATCCATCGGACGCGAGAGACCCCTCCAGAGCAGAGATCTTCGCCTTCGTGTGGACGGGAGTGAGCGTCGGCTTGCAGTTAAGCATACCGGCATGCTCAAGGAGCTCGTGGGCGTACTTCTACTGATGCAGAAAGAAACTGCCAGCCCGGCGGATCACCTTGATGCCGAGAAAGTAGTGCAGGGGGCCCAAGTCCTTGAAGGAGAACTCATCACGAAGACGAGCAATCAGCCACTGAGGAGATCAGGGGCGGACGCCATGAGGATGATGTCGTCGACGTAGAGCAGCAGATATGCAGTGTCAGCTCCCTGATGATACACAAAGAGTGAGGCATCGGAGCGAGTGGACCGAAAGCCCAGAAACTGTAGGAAGGATGCAATACGCTGGTACCAAGCCCGAGGCACCTGCTTCAACCTGTACAGAGAGCGGGAGAGCAAGCACATGAAGTCGGGGTGCTCGGCGTCGACGAAACCAGTAGGCTGCTCACAGAACACCTGCTCGGCGAGGTGACTGTGCAAGAAGGCGTTGGAAACGTCCAACTGATGCACATGCCAGGCGCGCGAGACGGCCAGCTGAAGGACGGCGGGAATCGTGCCCGATTTCACAACCGGGGCGAAGGTGTCGCTGAAGTCCATGCCTGCGCGCTGCCGAAAACTACGAACCACCCATCAAGCCTTGTAGCACTTGAGAGAACCGTCCGGGCGAGTCTTGTGGCGAAACACCCACTTGCCAGAGATGATGTTGGCACAGAGGGGTCGTGAAACAAGCTGCCACGTGCGGTTGCGCTGTAGGGCGTCGAACTCCTCCTGCATCGTAGCCAGTCAATGTGGATCCCGAAGGACGGCACGAGCGGAGGTGGGGATGGGTGATGGCGTCGATGTTGAGGCAGCGCACACGTACTTGTCGGAGGAGTAGCGCGTGCTCGGCTGGTGCACTCCTGCACGGGCATGGGTGACTGGGCCGGGAAGGGCGGCGAGGGCAACAACGGCGGTGGGGACCGCGGCCACAACTGGGGTGCCCGCGGCGACGGGGCCCGCGGCGTCAGGGGCGGGAGCCGCGGTGTCAGGAGCCGCGACGGCGCCAGCCGAGCCAGCCACGGAGGAGGTGACGGGCGAGGTCGAGGTCGAGCCCGTCGCAAGAGTGGCGGCGCTGGCCTGGGTGGTGGGTGGAGTGCCCGCGGGCTCGACCTCGTGCTAGGGAGCCGAGGACCCGGGGGCCCGGTCGGACTCAACCTCGGGTGAGGAAGTCGAGAACCCTGGAGGGGGCGGCAGAAGGCGCCGGGCCAGGAGGGCCACCGGGGGATGCCGCCGCGCATCGCACCAGGTAGGGGGCGCGGGGGCCGAAGCTGAAGGATCCGCGGTCGGAGGAACCTGAAAAAAGGGAACATCGTCTCGACGAAGTACATGTGCCTCGAAGTGTACACACAATGAGTGACAAGATCATAGCACCGGTAACCTTTGGTGTTGGGAGGGTAGGCAAGGAAGATGCATGGGACGGAGCGGGGTGCAAGCTTGTGTGGCGTGGTGAACGCGATGCTAGGATAACAGAGACCCCCAAAGATGCGGAGACCATCATAGGACGGTGGTGTACCGAAGAGAAGATGGTGAGGAGCGTAGTTCCACCGAGGACGACATGGTCGAATGTTAACTAAAAGAGTGGCGGTGGTGAAAGCATCGGGCCAAAACCGAGCGGTGTTGAGTATCGTGATTATTAGGAAAGACGAGATAGACTAGGATTTGTTCTGGCTTATCTTGTACTCTAGGTAGATCATTATACTCCTATATATATGCCCACGAGTCTCAAGCAATAAAAATAACTATTCCACCAAAACCTCTATCTCCCTTCTAACATGGTATCAGTCGCAAGTCGATCCTACACCCTAGCCGCCGCCGCTTCCGCACCTACGTGCCGCCCTCAGGGCGGCTGGCCTCCATGACCACCGCAGGGGGCCGTGCCGCTCGTACCTAGGGTTCGTCCGCCGGCCGTGTTGGCCCGCTGCCCTAGAGAGTCTTTTTCCCGAGCCCTTGCTCCGGGATTTTCGTTCTCTTGCCGTTCGTTTTGATCGGCGTTTTTCTTTTTGGTTTTCCGATCTAATCTTGATCGGTTTGCGTCGCCCACCGCCGCCGTCGACCCCGTACGCCTCTACTCCAACACCAACGCGATCGGCTAGCTTCTTCATCGACCCGGTGGCCTCGCGTGTCGTCCGCGCGTCTGCCCGCCGATCACCCCGACCCGGCGGCCTCGCATGTCGTTCGCGCGTCTGCCCGCTGGTCACCCCGACCCGGCAGCCACGCGTCATGTGGCGGCCCTTCCCCACCGCCGTTGCGGGCTGGCTCGCCCGTCGATCTACGCCGACCGTCACCGCCCTGCTCCGATCGGGACTCCTGCATCACCCCGACCCGGCGGCCTCGTGCCATGCGGCGGCCAATCATAGCCGCCCTGCCGCCCGCCATCGCCAACTTCATCTCGGACTCCGTCGCCACCCCGCCTCCACCGAGCGGCGTCCCCGACCTCACGCGCGATCGGATTGATCATCCGCCCACCGCCGTGATCCATCTCAGCTACGCAGTGCGACCGACTTGGCCCGTCGGTTGCGCACGCCTTTGAAGGCCCCGTGAAGATCGTCCCCGAGTGCCGTGATATGTGCGTCGCCCCTACAAGCCATAGTGCCGTGATACGCGGTCCCAGCCGCCGCCCCGAGGCCGTTCCCACGGCTGTACCGACTCACGAACCACCGTTGCGTCACCCCTTTGGGCCGTAGTGTCGCGGCCCGCGGTCCCCGCAGCCGCCCTGAGGTCTTCCCGCCGTCGCCCTGACCCGCCTGCCACGACCGCGTCGCCCCTTCGGGCCCTAGCGCCGCGGCCCGCGGTCCACTTCGCCGTCCCCGCGCGTTGACTTCTTGTGGTATGCGTCGCGCCGTCTTCCTTTGGTGCGGGAACGCCACCATCCGCGCCGGTCTTCGTCACACTGTCAGGTTCTTCGCCTACTTCGAGCACCGCCGCCGCACTCCTAACCTAGCCGCCGCCGTTCTTCTTCGGCCGCCGTCGCCGCCCGTCCACCCCGTTCGTCTTCGTCCAGCACCAGCCCGTCGCAAGCGTTGTCGTCATCTACCCCGACCACTTCGTCTACTCCGACCATCGTTGGTGACATCGGCCCCGCGCCGATGGGCGCCGCAATCGTCGTCGAGTTCTTCTCTGCTGGCCCCTCTGACTTCTTCGACATGGCGTACAACTCGTGCAAGTCCCTCATCTATGCATGTCCGGTGCTGGCAACACCGATGCGTGCCTTCATCCATGACGTGTTCCCGGGCCTGACAAGCCTGGTGTGGCGCTTCCTCAACTTTGCCTTCGACCGTCTACGCATGCCCAGTGCTGGCAACACCGATGCGTGCCTTCATCCATGATGTGTCCCCAGGCTTGGCAAACCCGCCGCGACGCGTCATCAACAACATCTTCTTCCTGACGCACCAATACTTCGACACCACTGCGCCCATGCTAACTCGGCGCCCCCTTGTGCCCGCGGCTCCATGGCGACTTCCTCGGCACCGGCCACCCCGACTCGATATCGACCACGACATTCTTTGCACGGCTACCTCGACCACGGCTTCGCCACCTACGCTCTCGGCTACCTCAACAACGACACAATGGGCTACCACCTTGCTTGAGCAACCTCGTCGGTTTCCACTCCAGCCACGACTCCATGATGCATCGACCGTTACGACTGTGGGGGGGGGGGTGTGTCTGTCGGCTTGCCCTCAGATTCTTCTCCAGTCTCACCGTCTGCGTCGCTACCGTTGTGACTGCGGGGGGATGTTGAGTATCGTGATTATTAGGAAAGACGAGATAGACTAGGATTTGTTCTGGCTTGTCTTGTACTCCAAGTAGATCATTGTACTCCTATATATATATGCCCATGAGGCTCAAGCAATAAAAGAACTATTCCACCAAAACCGAGAGAGAGAGGATTGGTGAAATAATTGTTGTATTGCTTGAGCCTCGTGGGCATATAAATAGGAGTACAAAGACCAACTTGGAGTACAAGACAAGGCATGACCAAATCCTAGTATATCCTATACTTTCTGATAATCCTTATACTTAACATCCCCCCGCAGTCACAACGGTACCGACACAAACGGTGAGACTGGAGAAGAATCCGAAGGCAAGCCGATGGAAACACCCCCCACAGTCGTAACGGTCGATGCATCGCGGAGTCATGGCTGGAGTGGAAACCGAAGAGGTTCCTCAAGCAGGCGGTAGCCCTTTGTGTCGTTTGTTGATGCAGCATAGAGCGTGGTGGTGGAGCCATGGTCGAGGTAGCCGTGCGAAGAATGGTCGATGTCGAGTCGGGGTGGCCGTTGTCGAGGAAGTCGCCCTGGAGCCGCAGGCGCAAGGGGGCGCCGAGTTAGATGGGCGCAGTGGTGTCGAAGTAGTGGTGCGCCGGGGAGAAGACATTGTTGACGAGGCGTTGCGCCGGAGTTGCCAAACCCGGGGACACGTCGTAGACGAAGGCACACATCGGTGTTGCCAGCACTGAGCATGCGTAGATGGTCGATGACGAAGCGCCGCACCAGGCTTGCCAAGCCCGGGGACACGTCATGGACGAAGGCACGCGACGGTGTTGCCAGCACCGGGCATGCGTAGACTGGGACCTACACGAGCTGTACTCCATGTCGAAGAGGTCGGAGAGGCCAGCAGATAATGACTCAATGACGGTCGCGACGCCAATCAGTGTGAGGCCGATGTCGCCCGCGGTTGTCGGAGTAGATGAAGCGGTCAGGTTAGATGACAGCGACGCCAATCAGTGACGAAGGGGGTGGACGGGCGGTGGCGATGGCTATGGAGGTAGCAGCGGCGGCAAAAGAAGAGCGGCGGCGGCAGCCTGATAGCGGCGGCGGCTAGGTTAGGAGTGCAACGGCGGTGCTCGAAGTAGGTGAAGAACCCTGACAGTGTGACGAATACCGGCATGGATGGTGGCGTTCCCACGCCAAGGGAGACGACGCGGCGCATACCACGGGAGGTCGACACGTGGTGATGGCGGAGTGGACCGCGGGCCGCGACGCTACGACCCGAAGGGGCGACGCAGAGTGGTAGGCGGGTCGGGGCGACGGTGGGAAGACCTCGGGGCGGCAACGGGGACCGCGAGCCGCGACTCTGCGGCCCAAAGGGGCGACGCAACGGTGGTTCGCGAGTCAGTGCAACCGCGGGGACGGCCTCGGGGCAGCGGCGAGGACCTCGTATCACGGCACTACGGCCCGAAGGGGCGACACATCGGCGACGCACGAGTCGATGCAGCCGCGAGGAGAACCATGGGGCGGCGGTGCTGCGGCCCGACGGGGCGACGCAGCGGCAACCCGATGCTCGATCGGCGGAGAGGCACGCGGTACTCGGGACGATCTTCACGGGACCCGCGGAGCCGCGCGTACCGACCGGCTAGGTCGGTCGCGCGGCGCAGATGAGGCGGATCGCGGCGGCGAGCAGGTGATCAAGCCGATCACGCGCGAGGCCGGGGACGCCGCTCGATGGAGGCAGGGTGGCAGTAGAGTCCGAGATTAGGCCGGCGACGATGGACGGCGTGGGACGTCATGCGGACGAGGTTGTCAGCACCGGCACCCGGGCTGCCAAAGCAGCGCCGGTGCCCGGGCAGCGAGGCCCGAGCGACCAATGGAGCAGCGGCGCCCATGTTGAGGCAGCCAACGAGCCTGACGTAGCCGTCCCGACCCAGCCGAGGATGAGGCCGGCGAGGTAGACCACCGGGCCGCGTGCAGACACGGCGGAGGCGGGTGACGTGGATCGATGGGCGGGCCGGAGCGCGAGCGACGGCAATGATTGGCCGTCACATGGCACGAGGCCGTCGGGTCGGGGTGATGCAGGTGTCCCGATCAGAGCAGGGCGGTGATGGCCGACGCAGGGCGACGGGCGGACCAAAGTGTGGACGGTGGCTGGGCTTGTCGGGCCGCCTTGGCGTGCGTGGCCACCGGGTCGGAGGAGAGGCCGGCTGGTCGCGCCAGGGTCGGAGTAGAGGCGCACGGGGGTAGATGGCGGCGGCGGGCGACGCAAACCGATCAAGACTAGATCGGAAAAACAAAAAGAAAAATGCCGATCAAAACGACCGGCGAGAGAGCTAAAAAACCCGGAGCAAGAGCTCGGGAAAAAGACTCTCTAGGGCAGCCAGCCAACACGGCCGGTGGGCGAACCCTAGGTACGGGCGGCGCGGCCCCCGGCGGCGATCATGGAGGCTGACCGCGTCGGGGGCGGCACGCGGGTGAGGAAGTGGCGGCGCTAGGGTTTTGAATCGATTAGGCTGATACCATGTTAGAAGGGAGAGAGGATTGGCGAAATAATGGTTGTATTGCTTGAGCCTCATGGGCATATAAATAGGAGTACAAAGACCAACTTGGAGTACAAGACAAGGCAGGACCAAATCCTAGTCTATCCTATACTTTCTAATAATCTTTATACTCAACATTTCCAGGAGGCCATAGGCCAGTATATATACACGTACATGTGTGGAATATATGCAGGAAACCCCTTATACAATAGGTTAAATACGAAAGGTTACATGGCTATATATATAATACTCTAACCCCCCCCTCAAACTCATGGTGGATTAACAACACTGAGTTTGGAGAGATAGAAGCCATGCTGTGCTCTAGTCTGGGCCTTCGTCAGAAAATCCGCCAACTGTAACTCGGAAGGCACATACTGAAGAGCAATAACCTGATCCTGCACACCAGCGCGCACATAAAAAGCATCAACACCAATATGCTTGGTGAGCTCATGCTTCACAGGATCACGCGCAATGCTAATAGCACCTGTACTGTCAGATAAGAGTAGAGTAGTGATGACCCACAAGTATAGGGGATCTATCGTAGTCCTTTCGATAAGTAAGAGTGTCGAACCCAACAAGAAGCAGAAGGAAATGATAAGCGGTTTCTAGCAAGATATTCTCTGCAAGTACTGAAACAAGTGGTAACAGATAGTTTTGTGATAGGATAATTTGTAACGAGCAACAAGTAACAAAAGTAAATAAAGTGCAGCAAGGTGGCCCAATCCTTTTTATAGCAAAGGACAAGCCTGGACAAACTCTTATATAGATAAAAGCGCTCCCAAGGACACATGGGAATATCATCAAGCTAGTTTTCATCACGCTCATATGATTCGCTTTCGGTACTTTGATAATTTGGTATGTGGGTGGACCGGTGCTTGGGCACTGTCCTTACATGGACAAGCATCCCACTTATGATTAACCTCTATTGCAAGCATCCGCAACTAAAACAAAAGTATTAAGGTAAACCTAACCATAGCATGAAACATATGGATCCAAATCAGCCCCTTACGAAGCAACGAATAAACTAGGGTTTAAGCTTCTGTCACTCTAGCAACCCATCATCTACTTATTACTTCCCAATGTCTTCCTCTAGGCCCAAATAATGGTGAAGTGTCATGTAGTCGACGTTCACATAACACCACTAGAGGAGAGTCAACATACATCTCATCAAAATATCGAATGAATACCAAATTCACATGACTACTAATAGCAAGACTTCTCCCATGTCCTCAGGAACAAACGTAACTATTCACAAAGCATAAACATGTTCATAATCAGAGGGGTATTAATATGCATATAGGATCTGAACATATGATCTTCCACCAAATAAACCAACTAGCATCAACTACAAGGAGTAATTAACACTACTAGCAACCCACATGTACCAATCCCGGACTTGGAGACAAGAATTGGATACAAGAGATGAACTAGGGTTTTGAGAGGAGATGGTGCTGGTGAAGATGTTGATGGAGATTGCCCTCTCCCGATAAGAGGAGCGTTGGTGATGACGATGGCGATGATTTCCCCCTCCCGGAGGGAAGTTTCCCCGGCAGAACAGCTCTGCCAGAGCCCTAGATTGGTTCCGCCTCGTGGCGGCGGAGTTTCGTCCGAGAAGATGGCTTCTTATTTTTTCCCATGAAAGATTTCATATAGCAGAAGATGGCCACCGGAGGGCCATCAGGGGGCCCACGAGGTAGGGGGCGCGCCCAGGGGGGTAGGGCGCGCCCCCACCCTCATGGGCAGGGTGTGCCCCCCTGGTGAATCTCTTCCGCTGAGTATTTTTTATATATTCTGAAAACGTCTTCCGTGAAGTTTCAGGACTTTTGGAGTTGTGTAGAATAGGTCTCTAATATTTTCTCCTTCTCCAGCCTAGAATCCCAGCTGCCGGCATTCTCCCTCTTCATGTAAACCTTGTAAAATAAGAGAGAATAGGCATAAGTATTGTGACATAATGTGTAATAACAGCCCATAATGCAATAAATATCGATATAAAAGCATGATGCAAAATGGACGTATCAACTCCCCTAAGCTTATACCTCGCTTGTCCTCAAGCGAAAAGTCGAAATCGAAAAATATGTCCACATGTTTAGAGATAGAGGTGTCGATAAAAATAAAATACGGACATGAGGGCATCATGATCATTCTTAGAATAGCAACTTATATAATTCTTGTCATATGATTTCTTATGCTAGAGGAATAATTCAATCACAATTTCAAGTATGAATCGTAAACTTCATTGAAAACTAACAAACTATAATCTCAGTCATTGGAGCAATTGCAATTTATCATAACATAGGAAAGAGTCAATATATAAGAGCTTTTCAGCAAGTCCACATACTCAACTATCATATAGTCTTTCACAATTGCTGACACTCACGCAATACTTATGGGTATGGAGTTTTAATCAAACACAGAGAAAGATAGGGGCCTATAGTTTTGCCTCCCAACGTTTTACCTCAAGGGTAATGTCAACAGTAATAGTTCATGAAAACTCACATCCAATTAGCCATATATACCAGGATCTTTCCAACATACTGTGCTTGCCAAAGGATAAAATGTAAAAAGGAAGGGTGAAGATCACCATGACTCTTATGCAATGTAGGAGATAAAAGTAAACGTTAAGCCCTTCGCAGAGGGAATCAGAGGTTTTCATGCGCTTTTATGGTTGGATGTACTAAATCTTAATGCGAAAGAACGTCACTTTATATTGCCACTTGTGATATGGACCTTTATTATGCAGTATGTCGCTTTTATTTCTTCCGTATCACACGATCGTATAAAGCTTATTTCTCCTACACTAATAAGTCATACATATTTAGAGAGTAATTTTTATTGCTTGCACCGATGACAACTTACTTGGAGGATCTTACTCAATCCATGGGTGACCGCGCCGGGGCCGGCACGCGGGTGCGGAAGCGGCGGCGCTAGGGTTTAGAATCGATTAGGCTGATACCATGTTAGAAGGGAGACAGATGATTGGCGAAATAATTGTTGTATTGCTTGAGCCTCGTGGGCATATAAATAGGAGTACAAAGACCAACTTGGAGTACAAGACAAGGCAGGACCAAATCCTAGTCTATCCTATACTTTCTAATAATCTTTATACTCAACATTTCCGGGAGGCCATAGGCCAGTATATATACACGTACATGTGTGGAATATATGCAGGAAACCCCTTATACAATAGGTTAAATACGAAAGGTTACATGGCTATATATATAATACTCTAACCCCCCCTCAAACTCATGGTGGATTAACAACACTGAGTTTGGAGAGATATAAGCCATGCCGCGCTCTAGTCTGGGTCTTCGTCAGAAAATCTGCCAACTGTAACTCGGAATGCACATACTGAAGAGCAATAACCTGATCCTGCACACCAGCGCGCACATAGAAAGCATCAACACCAATATGCTTGGTGAGCTCATGCTTCACAAGATCACGCGCAATGCTAATAGCACCTGTACTGTCAGATAAGAGCAGAGTAGTGATGACCCACAAGTATAGGGGATCTATCGTAGTCCTTTTGATAAGTAAGAGTGTTGAACCCAACGAGAAGCAGAAGGAAATGATAAGCGGTTTCCAGCAAGGTATTCTCTGCAAGTACTGAAACAAGTGGTAACAGATAGTTTTGTGATAGGATAATTTGTAACGAGCAACAAGTAACAAAAGTAAATAAAGTGCAACAAGGTGGCCCAATCTTTTTTGTAGCAAAGGACAAGCCTGGACAAATTCTTATATAGAGAAAAGCACTCCCAAGGACACATGGGAATATCATCAAGCTAGTTTTCATCACGCTCATATGATTCACGTTCGGTACTTTGATAATTTGGTATGTGGGTGGACCGGTGCTTGGGTACTGTCCTTACTTGGACAAGCATCCCACTTATGATTAACCTCTATTGCAAGCATCTGCAACTACAACAAAAGTATTAAGGTAAACCTAACCATAGCATGAAACATATGGATCCAAATCAGCCTCTTACGAAGCAACACATAAACTAGGGTTTAAGCTTCTATCACTCTAGCAACCCATCATCTACTTATTACTTCCCAATGCCTTCCTCTAGGCCCAAATAATGGTGAAGTGCCATGTAGTCGACGTTCACACAACACCACTAGAGGAGAGACAACATACATCTTATCAAAATATCGAATGAATACCAAATTCACATGACTACTAATAGCAAGACTTATCCCATGTCCTCAGGAACAAACGTAACTACTCACAAAGCATAAACATGTTCATAATCAGAGGGGTATTAATATGCATATAGGATCTGAACATATGATTGTGACTCCCCGAGACCGATGCACCAGGTGTCTTCTAGTTATTCGCTATCGTTGCCAGCCTGTGTGTTGCATTTCACCATGTCATCATGTGCATTGCATCATCATGTTTTCGAACTTGCATCCGTCCGGGTTCCCCAGTTCTGTCAATTGTCCGTTCTGAGCCCAGACACACTTGCACGCGCCCGCGGCACGTCCGAAATATTATTTTATAAGTGGCCGGAAAATGTTCTCGGAATGGGATGAAGGTTGGCATGCAGTGTTGTTTTATTGTCAGTAGACCGCCCGCCAAGTTTCATCGCGTTCGGAGTCCGTTTGATGCCCCAACGGATAACTATAGAGACATTATAGTCGGTCTATCGTCGGACGTTTTCAGTCTTCGGAAACAGTCGCCGGGCCTCTCTCTTCTCTTCTCTCTGCCTGAGGCCTTCTGCACAGTCCACTACCTACCGCCAGGCCTAGCCGAAGATCTCTCGTTAGCCCGCGGACTTCCTCGCGCGCGCGTCCGGAAGCTGTCCCGGACCCGACCCGGGCAGTCGTCACCGTTGGATCCGGATCATCCCCAAACATCTACAAAACATCTCCGTTTTGTTAATTGGACTCCCTAGCTATTTTATCCGCGATCGTCCGATTGCGATCGTAGGGTCGAGATAGCCCCTAACCTAATCCGTGATGTATATATATAGTCCACCCCTAGTCTAATTTCAGACCAAATCCCTAATTTCTAAGGATCCTCCCAGCCGCCGCCGCACTCATTCCCCACCTCGGGATCCTCTCATTCCCCTGCACCAACCACCAGCCATCTTCCCTGTCTGATCCACCCAACCAACCTCCTCCTTTTCCCTGATCCAACGCGCCCGAGCTCCGCCTTGCGTGCCCTCCTCCTCGTCCTTCCGGCCGCAGCAAACGAATAGGAGGCCTCGCGCCTGCCTCCTCCTCGTTGCCTCGCTCGAACCCAACAGGAGAGGAGCTCCTTCGCCGTCGAGCACCACTAGGTGCCTGCACCCCGCTACTCCTCGTGCCCTTGTTCCCGAGCTCCATCGAGAGGAGAGGAGCCCCCGCAAGCCACTGCTCCGCCGCTGCCCTCGTGCCCGTGCCCGAGCTCCTCCCGATCCAGATCGACCCCGCCGCCTCCCGTCGCTGCTCCGGCCACCAGGCCTCGCCGGAGCTCCGACCTCGTCGGAGATGAGTAGCCGCCGCCCTGTTTCCTCTCCTCCTGCCTCTGGTTCTCCCTCTTGTCCCCCCTCATGTTCTCTATCTTTCTCCCGCAGACTCCAGCCGCCGCCATGGGGCGTCGCCCCCCCGAGCTCCGTCCATCGCCGGGAATGGGATCCCTGGGGCCGGATCCGCCCAGCTCCAACGTGGATCCGTCGTCCCCTGACCTCCGCTCGCTCCGATCGCCATTCGTTGGAGTCCGGCGAGCTCCTGTTGCCGCTTCCCGCCTCTGCATCTCGCTGCGTCGAGCAGTGCTCGAACTGGCCGAGCCCGTTGACCCGCCAGCGCCAAGGCCCAGCGCGCGCCTGGGCTGCCTCCTCTCCAGCGCTGAGGCCCAGGCCTCTCCAGCCAGATCTGCCAGCCCAGCCGGCCCATCTTCTCCTCTGGGCCGAATGTGAGCAGCCCGAGCTCCCCTGCACTGTTGGGCCGCTAAGATTTGGCCCGGGACTTGTATTTTTTTCTGCATAGCGATTTTCCCATTTATCCAGGAAACTGCCAGTTTATAGTTTAGTCCCTAGTCTTCATGCATATTATAACTCATGATCTATGCATCACATGTAAAAACTCCAAATATGAAAAATGCTTAGATTTGCATCTAGATTCATAATATTCAACTTTCATGCATGTTTGAAATGTTTAAAATGTTGTTTGGTTAAATTTGCTCCTATGCCATGCTAAAATGATTTAATTCATAACTAATTAACCGTAGCTCGGTTTTAAATAATCTTTATATGTAAATGGGGTAGAAAAATGCTTAGTTTAACATGGTGGCCTCACTTTGCATGTTTAACAACTATAAAATATGGTTTAGGGCAGAACAGTACCAAACCTAATATATGCATATGAGGAGTTTTCCGGACTTGTTGTTTTGTTGTTCTGGTCTCTTTTAAACGTACCTAGATAGGTAGTTTTCATTTGCTTCACCCTCTTGCCATGTTTAACAACATTTAATATTGTTGGGTACATAAACGAGATCGAACTAAATAACTTGAATGTGGTGTTTCGTCAATATGCAACGGAGTTTCATATTGAGCTCCACTTAATTTGTAGGGTTGTTTGTGCAGTTTGCCATGCCATGCCTCTTTAAACTGGACATGCATCATACTTGTTTGTGCATCATGCCATGTTCATGTGATGTTTGTTCACTATGTTGTTTGATTTCTTTCCGGTGAACTTCTTCTCGATAATTCGGTAACGTTGCGTTTGTGAGGATACATTGGCTACATCCGTGTGTCTTCTCCATGGACTCGTTCTTCTTCCTTGCGGGATTTCAGGCAAGATGACCATACCCTCGAAATCACTTCTATCTTTGCTTGCTAGTTGCTCGCTCTTTTGCTATTCCTATGCTGCAATACCTACCACTTGCTTATCTTGCCTCCCATATTGGTAAGCCAAGCCTCTAACCCACCTTGTCCTAGCAAACCGTTGTTTGGCTATGTTACCGCTTTGCTCAGCCCCTCTTATAGAGTTGTTAGTTGCAGGTGAAGATTGGAGCTTGTTCCATGTTGGAACATGGATATTATGTTGGGATATCACATTATCTCTTATTTAATCAATGCATCTATATACTTGATAAAGGGTGGAAGGCTCGGCCTTATGCCTGGTGTTTTGTTCCACTCTTCCCGCCCTAGTTTCCGTCATATCGGTGTTATGTTCCCGGATTTTGCGTTCCTTACACGGTTGGGTTATAATGGGAACCCCTTGACAGTTCGCCTTGAATAAAACTCCTCCAGCAAGCCCAACATTGGTTTTACCATTTGACCCCTAGCCTTTTCTTTCCCTTGGGTAGGACTGCCCAAGGGTCATCTTTATTTAACCCCCCCGGGCCAGTGCTCCTCTGAGTGTTGGTCCGAAATGGGCAGCCTGTGGGGCCACCTCGGGGCAACTTGAGGGCTGGTTTTACTCGTAGCTTGACCTATCCGGTGTGCCCTGAGAACGAGATATGTGCAGCTCCTATCAGGATTTGTCAGCACATCTGGGTGGCTTTGCTGGACTTGTTTTACCATTGTCGAGGATGTCTTGTAACCGGGATGCCGAGTCTGATCGGATTGTCTTGGGAGAAGGAATATCCTTCGTTGACCGTGAGAGCTTGTGATGGGCTAAGTTGGGACACCCCTGCAGGGATTTGAACTTTCAAAAGCCGTGCCCGCGGTTATGGGCAGATGGGAATTTGTTAATGTCCGATTGTAGAAAACCTGAAGTTGATCTTAACTAAAATACATCAACCGCGTGTGTAACCGTGATGGTCTCTTCTCGGCGGAGTTCGGGAAGTGAACACGGTGTTGGAGTTATGTTTGACGTAGGTTGTTCTAGGATCACTTCTTGATCATAGTTCATCGATCGTGCTTTGCCTTCTCTTCTCGCTCTCTTTTGCGTATGTTAGCCACCATATATGCTAGTCGCTTGCTGCAGCTCCACCTCATACCTTTTATCCTACCTATAAGCTTAAATAGTCTTGATCGCGAGGGTGTGAGATTGCTGAGTCCCCGTGACTCACAGATTACTTCCAAAACCAGCTTGCAGGTGCCGAGGATCATGCAGGTGATGCAACCGAGCTCAAGGAGGAGCTCGATGAAGCTCGTGTTCGTTATGTTGTTTCTGTTTCCAATTGATCAGTAGTGGAGCCCAGTTGGGACGATCGGGGATCTGTGTAGCTTTTGTGGTAGTATTCTTTTATTTTGGTTCCGTAGTCGGACCTTGTTTGTATCTGGATGAATGTAATGCTTTATTCATGTATTGTGTGAAGTGGCGATTGTAATCCAACTATGTACCTCTTATTCCCCTATTTCATTACATGGGTTGTTGTGAAGATTACCTCACTTGCGACATTGCTTTCAATGCGGTTATGCCTCTAAGTCGTGCTTCGACACGTGGGAGATATAGCCACATCAAGGGCGTTACAATGATCTTCCACCAAATAAACCAACTAGCATCAACTACAAGGAGTAATCAACACTACTAGCAACCTACTAGCAACCAATCCCGGACTTTGAGACAAGAATTGGATACAAGAGATGAACTAGGGTTTGGAGATGAGATGGTGCTGGTGAATATGTTGATGGAGATTGCCCTCTCCCCATGAGAGGAGCATTGGTGATGACGATGGCGATGATTTCCCCCTCCCGGAGGGAAGTTTCCCCGGCAGAACAGCTCCGCCAGAGCCCTAGATTGGTTCCGCCAAGGTTCCGCCTCGTGGCGGCGGAGTTTCGTCCGAGAAGATGGCTTCTTATTTTTTCCCCATCGAAAGACTTCATATAGAAGAAGATGGCCACCGGAGGGCCATCAGGGGTCCCACGAGGTAGGGGGGCGCCCAGGGGGGTAGGGGGCGCCCCCACCCTTGTGGGCAGGGTGTGGCCCCCTGGTGAATCTCTTCCGCCGAGTATTTTTTATATACTCTGAAAACGTCTTCCGTGAAGTTTCAGGACTTTTGGAGCTGTGCAGAATAGGTCTCTAATATTTGCTCCTTTTCCAGCCCAGAATCCCAGCTGCCGGCATTCTCCCTCTTCACGTAAACCTTGTAAAATAAGAGAGAATAGGCATAAGTATTGTGACATAATGTGTAATAACAACCCATAATGCAATAAATATCGATATAAAAGCATGATGCAAAATGGACGTATTAACTCCCCCAAGCTTAGACCTCGGTTGTCCTCAAGCGAAAAGCCGAAATCGAAAAATATGTCCACATGTTTAGACATAGAGGTGTCGATAAAAATAAAACACGGACATGAGGGCATCATGATCATTCTTAGAACAACAACTTATATAATTCTTGTCATGTGATTTCTTATGCTAGAGCAATAATTCAATCACAATTTCAAGTATGAATTGTAAACTTCATTGAAAACTAACAAACTATAATCTCAGTCATTGGAGCAATTGCAATTTATCATAACATAGGAAAGAGTCAATATATAAGAGCTTTTCAGCAAGCCCACATACTCAACTATCATATAGTCTTTCATAATTGCTGACACTCGCGCAATACTTATGGGTATGGAGTTTTAATCAAACACAGAGAAAGATAGGGGCTTATAGTTTTGCCTCCCAACGTTTTACCTCAAGGGTAATGTCAACAATAATAGTTCATGAAAACTCACATCCAATTAGCCATATATACCAGGATCTTTCCAACATAATATGCTTGCCAAAGGATAAAATGTAAAAAGGAAGGGTGAAGATCACCATGACTCTTATGCAATGTAGGAGATAAAAGTAAAAGGTAAGCCCTTCGCAGAGGGAAGCAGAGGTTGTCATGCGCTTTTATGGTTGGATGCACAAAATCTTAATGCGAAAGAACATCACTTTATATTACTACTTGTGATATGGACCTTTATTATGCAGTCTGTCGCTTTTATTTATTCCGTATCAGACGATCGTATAAAGCTTATTTCTCCCACACTAATAAGTCATACATATTTAGAGAGCAATTTTTATTGCTTGCACCGATGACAACTTACTTGGAGGATCTTACTCAATCCATATGTAGGTATGATGGACTCTCATGGCAAAACTGGTTTAAGGGTATTTGGAAGCACAAGTAGTATCTCTACTTGATGCGATGAATTTGGCTAGCATGAGGGAGAAAGGCAAGCTCAACCATGTTGGATGATCCATGACAATATAATTTATCTCAGATGTAAGAAAACATAACCCATTACGTTGTCTTCCTTGTCCAACGTCAATTCTTTAGCATGTCATATTTTAATGAGTGCTCACAATCATAAAAGATGTCCAAGATAGTATATTTATATGTGAAGACCTCTCTTTTTTATTACTTCCTATTAATTGCAACGATGACCAAAACTATGTTTGTCAACCCTCAACAACTTTTATCCATTATACCTTTTTCTATGTGAGCTCATTACTCTCCATAAGACTCACATGATCTCTTTGTTTCTTTTTATTTCTTTCTCTTTCCTTTTATTCCCTTAGGATCATGGAAAAATAATCAAGCCCTTAACTCAACACTAATCTTTATTATATAGCTCACGGACTCGATTACATAGAAGGCTTATAAAGCAAAACTCACAACTAGATCATACTAAGACTTTTTTTCTACTAGAGCAAGATATTACCAAAAGGATCGAACTAAGAAAAACAGTAAAGGTAGAATTGATGGTGATACGATACCGGGGCGCTCCCCCAAGCTTGGCAGTTGCCGAGGGGAGTGCCCATACCAGATGCTCAATTATTCTTTGTTGGTGGAGAAGGTGATGGTTTTGTTGATGGCGTAGGCTTCTTCCTTAATTTCTGCTTGAGGACAGAGTTTTGGTCCCTTAGGTCATCGATCTCCTACTCCAAGCTCAGTATCTTTTTGCATAATTCCTGCTTGTTTTCCTGCAAGAGGAGAAAAGGGATAAACTCGATCTTAGGTTTCTTTAATCTATCCGGGAGGCTTGACTTTTTGAACTCCACATGCATGTCCCCAGGTTGAGGTAGTGGGACTTCATCTTCATCTGAGCTCGTCTCCTCCTTTCCCTTGTGTTCATAGTCCTCTTCTTCTTCCGTAGTCCAACCACAATGCTCCACATCCCCATAGACTTTAGGATCTGCAAGGTAATCAGCAACGTAGCTTTCTCCTTCCGAATCCTGGGACGACATGCTGCTCTATCTGGAGCAGGACAGCTCGAAACAAAGACAAGAGATATTTTCATGATACGCTGGTCAAAACCTCTGGGAGATGATATAATGAATTTTTACCGACCAAAATATGTGTCGTGTACGAAAATGGAGTCCGGAGAGCACACGAGGTGCCCACGAGGTAGGGGGCGCGCCCAGGGGGGTAGGGCGCGCCCTCCACCCTCATGGAGCCCTCATGTCCTTCCCGGGCTGCTTCTTATTTTTCTATTTTTCCAAATATTCCAAAACGGAGAAATATTGCCTTAAAAACTGTTTTGGAGTCGGTTTACTTACCGTACCTCATACCTATTCCTTTTCGGAGTCTAAAACGTTTCGGAAAGTGTCCCTTATGTATTCCTCCGGGGTTACGGTTTCAATAACATTGGTTTCAACATTTATGGGATTACCTGAGATATAATATCTGATTCTTTGACCGTTCACCACCTTCGGATTTGTGCCTTCGAAGTTGTTGATTTTTATGGCACCGGAATGATAGACCTCCTCGATAACGTAAGGACCTTCCCATTTAGATAGAAGTTTTCCTGCAAAAAAAATCTTAAACAAGAGTTGTATAGCAATACATAGTCACCTACATTGAACTCACGCTTTTGTATCCTTTTGTCATGCCATCTTTTAACTTTTTCTTTAAACAACTTGGCATTTTCATAGGCTTGGGTTCTCCATTCATCAAGTGAGCTAATATCAAATAACCTCTTCTCACCGGCAAGTTTGAAATCATAATTGAGTTCTTTAATAGCCCAATATGCCTTGTGTTCTAGTTTGAGAGGTAAGTGACATGCTTTTCCATAAACCATTTTATACGGAGACATACCCATAGGATTTTTATATGCAGTTCTATAGGCCCATAATGCATCATCAAGTTTCTTGGACCAATTCTATTAACAGTCTTTTGCAAAATTAATTTGAGTTCTCTATTACTCAATTCTACTTGACCACTAGACTGAGGGTGATAAGGAGATGCAATTCTATGATTAACATCATGCTTAACAAGCATTTTACGGAAAGCACCATGAATAAAATGTGAACCACCATCAGTCATTAAATATCTAGGGACTCCAAATCTTGGAAAAATAACTTCTTTAAGCATTTTAATAGAAGTGTTATGATGAGAACTACTAGTTGGAATAGCTTCTACCCACTTAGTAACGTAATCAACAACAACTAAAATATGTGTATATCCATTAGAGGAAGGAAAAGGTCCCATATAGTCAAAGCCCCAAACATCAAATGGTTCAATAACGAGTGAATAATTCATAGGCATTTCTTAACGTCTACTAATATTACCAATTCTTTGACATTCATCACAAGATAAGACAAACTTACGGGCATCCTTGAAGAGAGTAGGCCAATAAAAACCAGATTGCAATACCTTATGGGCACTTCTATCTCCAGCATGGTGTCCTCCATAAGCTTCAAAGTGACACTTGCGTAGGATTTGTTCCTTTTCATGCTCAGGTACACAACATCTAATAACACCATCTACTCCTTCTTTATAAAGATGTGGGTCATCCCAAAAGTAATGCCTCAAATCATAGAAGAACTTTTTCTTTTGCTGGTATGTGAAACTAGGTGGTATAAACTTAGCAACAATGTAATTGGCATAATCAGCATACCATGGAGCAGTATGAGAAGCATTTATGGCATTTAATTTCTCATCAAGGAAGCTATCATCAATAGGAAGTGGGTCATCAAGCACATTTTCTAACCTAGACAAGTTGTCTGCAACGGGGTTCCCAGCTCCCTTTCTATCAACAATATGTAAGTCAAATTCTTGTAGCAAGAGAACCCATCTAATAATTCTAGGTTTAGCATCTTTCTTTTCCATAAGATATTTAATAGCAGCATGATCAGTGTGAATAGTTAGTTTAGAATCAACAATATAAGGTCTGAACTTATCACAAGCAAATACAACTTCTAAAAATTCTTTTTCAGTAGTAGCATAATTTCTTTGAGCATTGTCTAGGGTTTTACTAGCATATTGAATAACATTTAATTTCTTATCAACTCTTTGCCCTAGAACAACACCTACAGCATAATCACTAGCATCACACATAATTTCAAAGGATAAATTCCAATCAGGTGGCTGAACAATAGGTGCAGAGATCAATGCTTTCTTAAGAATTTCAAATGCTTCTACACAATCATCATCAAAAATAAATGGTATATCTTTTTGTAATAAATTAGTCAGAGGCCGAGAAATTTTTGAGAAGTCCTTAATGAACCTCCTATAAAATCCGGCATGACCAAGGAAACTTCTTATACCTTTGATGTCCTTGGGACATGGCATCTTCTCAATAGCATCAACCTTGGCTTTATCAACCTCAATACCTCTTTCAGAAACTTTGTGCCCCAAGACAATACCTTAATTAACCATAAAGTGGCACTTTTCCCAATTCAAGACAAGATTAGTTTCTTCACATCTCTGCAAAACTCGATCAAGGTTGCTCAAGCAATCATCAAAAGAAGATCCATAGTCGGAGAAATCGTCCATGAAAACCTCACAAATCTTTTCACAAAAGTCAGAGAATATAGCCATCATGCATCTTTGAAAGGTAGCAGGTGCATTACATAGACCAAAAGGCATATGTCTATAAGCAAAAGTACCAAAAGGGCAAGTAAAAGTAGTCTTTGATTGATCTTTGGCTGACACAGGTATTTGAGAGAAACCAGAATAACCATCTAGAAAGCAAAAATGTGTATGTTTGGATAATCTTTCTAGCATTTGATCGATAAAAGGTAAGGGGTAATGATCCTTTTTAGTTGCCTTATTTAATTTGCGGAAATTAATTACCATCCTATAACCTGTAATAATTCTTTGAGGAATCAGTTCATCTTTATCATTAGGAACGACAGTGATACCTCCCTTCTTAGGGACACAATGGACAGGACTTACCCACTGAGTATCAGCAACGGGATAGATTATACCTGCCTCAAGGAGCTTTAGTATTTCCTTTCTTACCACTTTCTTCATCTTCGGGTTCAGCCGTCACTGATGATCACGAACTGGTTTGGCATCTTCCGCCAAATTTATTTTGTGTTGACATAATGTGGGACTAATGCCCTTAAGATCATCAAGAGTATATCCAATAGCAACACGGTGCTTCTTCAGAGTTTTTAGTAATCTCTCTTCTTCATGCTCTGAAAGGTTAGCACTAATAATAACAGGATATATCTTCTTTTCATCAAGATAAGCATATTTAAGAGTATCAGGTAACGGTTGAAGCTCAAACACGGGATCACCCTTGGGTGGAGGAGGATCCCCTAGGATTTCAACAGGAAAATTGTGTTTTAGAATAGGTTCCTGTTTAAAGAATACTTCATCTGTTTCCCTTCTTTCATTCATAGACATATCATTTTCATGGTCTAGCAAATATTGTTCTAAAGGATCACTAGGAGGTACGGCAATAGAAGCAAGACCAATAATTTCATCCTTACTAGGCAATTCTTCTTCACGGTGTTGTCTACGAAATTTAGAGAAATTAAATTCATGAGTCATATCTTCTAAACCGATAGTAACAACATCTCTTTTGCAATCTATGGTAGCATTAACAGTGTTTAAGAAGGGTCTACCAAATATAAAGGGACAAAAGCTATCTTGTGGGGAACCAAGAACAAGAAAATCAGCAGGATATTTAGTTTTCCCACACAAGACTTCATCATCTCTTACAATTCCCATTGGTGAAATAGTATCTCTATTGGCAAGTTTAATTGTGACATCAATATCTTCTAACTCAACAGGTGCAATATCATGCATGATTTCTCTATATAGGCTAATAGGTATTGCACTAGCACTGGCACCCATATCACATAAGCCATGATAACAATGATCTCCTATTTTAACAGAAATAACAGGCATGCCTACCACAGGTCTAGGTTTATCTTTAGCACAAGGTTTAGCAATTCTAGTAGTTTCATCACAGAAATAAATAACATGCCCATCAATATTATCAGACAAGAGATCTTTAATAATAGCAGTATTAGGTTCAACTTTAATTTGCTCAGGAGGTGCATAAGTTTTAATATTGCTTTTACGAACCACAATTGAAGCTTTAGCATGATCCTTTATCCTAACAGGAAAAGGTGGTTTCTCAACATAAGAAGTAGGAACAATAGGATCATTATAAGTGACAATCTTTTCTTCAACTTTAATAGGTGCAGCTACTTTTACTTCTATGGGAGGATGATATTTAAACCACTTCTCCTTGTGGAGATCAACATAAGTAGCAAAAGATTCACAGAAAGAAGCTACTATCTCGGAGTCAAGTCCATATTTAGTGCTAAATTTACGGAAAACATCAGTATCCATAAAAGATTTAACACAATAAAACCTAGGTGTCATACCTGACTCCTTACCTTTGTCGAGGTCCCAATCTTCAGAGTTGCGTTTAATTCTTTCAATAAATCCCATTTGAATTCAATAGTCTTCATCATAAAAGAGCCAGCATAAGAAGTATCAAGAATGGTGCGATTGCTATCAGAAAGCCAAGCATAATTTTTTTGAATAATCATTTCTCTTGAGAGCTCATGATTGGGGCATGAATATAACATTGATTTAAGCCTCCCCCAAGCTTGAGTGATGCTTTCTCCTTCGCGAGGCCAAAAATTATATATATAATTGCGATCACGATGAACAAGATGCATAGGATAAAACTTCTGATGAAATTCCAATTTCAATCGTTTGTAGTTCCATGACCCCATATCATCACATAGCCTATACCATGTCGATGCATCTCCCTTTAAATATAAAGGGAAGACCTTCTTCTTAACAACATCTCCGGATACACCTGCAAGCTTAAATAATCCACAAACTTCATCCACATATATTAGATGCTCATCAGGATGTTTTGTTCCATCTCCTAAAAAGGGATTAGCTAGCAGTTTTTCTATCATACCTGAAGGAATTTCAAAGCAGACATTTTCATTTTCAGTAGGTTCGGTAGGTTGAGGAGCAACTCTTTGCTCTACTGGTCAGGGTGAAGATACCCCGAACAAGCCCCTCAGAGGATTACTTTCCATAGTAACAAGTGACACTAAATTTCAGCACACTATATAAATTTTTCCTTACCAAATTCCACCTACCAAAGGCGCTTCACTCCCCGGCAACAACACCAGAAAAGAGTCTTGATGACCCACAAGTATAGGGGATCTATCGTAGTCCTTTTGATAAGTAAGAGTGTCGAACCCAACGAGGAGCAGAAGGAAATGATAAGCGGTTTCCAGCAAGGTATTCTCTGCAAGTACTGAAACAAGTGGTAACAGATAGTTTTGTGATAGGATAATTTGTAACGAGCAACAAGTAACAAAAGTAAATAAAGTGCAGCAAGGTGGCCCAATCCTTCTTGTAGCAAAGGACAAGCCTGGACAAACTCTTATATAGAGAAAAGCGCTCCCGAGGACACATGGGAATATCATCAAGCTAGTTTTCATCACGCTCATATGATTCGCGTTCGGTACTTTGATAATTTGGTATGTGGGTGGACCGGTGCTTGGGTACTGTCCTTACCTGGACAAGCATCCCACTTATGATTAACCTCTATTGCAAGCATCCGCAACTACAACAAAAGTATTAAGGTAAACCTAACCATAGCATGAAACATATGGATCCAAATCAGCCCCTTACGAAGCAACGCATAAACTAGGGTTTAAGCTTCTGTCACTCTAGCAGCCCATCATCTACTTATTACTTCCCAATGCCTTCCTCTAGGCCCAAATAATGGTGAAGTGTCATGTAGTCGACGTTCACATAACACCACTAGAGGAGAGACAACATACATCTCATCAAAATATCGAACGAATACCAAATTCACATGACTACTAACAGCAAGACTTCTCCCATGTCCTCAGGAACAAACGTAACTACTCACAAAGCATAAACATGTTCATAATCAGAGGGGTATTAATATGCATATAGGATCTGAACATATGATCTTCCACCAAATAAACCAACTAGCATCAACTACAAGGAGTAATTAACACTACTAGCAACCCACAGGTACCAATCCCGGACTTGGAGACAAGAATTGGATACAAGAGATGAACTAGGGTTTTGAGAGGAGATGGTGCTGGTGAAGATGTTGATGGAGATTGCCCTCTACCGATGAGAGGAGCATTGGTGATGACGATGGCGATGATTTCCCCCTCCCAGAGGGAAGTTCCCCGCTAGAGCCCTAGATTGGTTCCGCCTCGTGGCGGTGGAGTTTCGTCCGAGAAGATGGCTTCTTATTTTTTCCCATCGGAAGACTTCATATAGCAGAAGATGGCCACCGGAGGGCCACCAGGGGGCCCATGAGGTAGGGGGCGCGCCCCCACCCTCGTGGGCATGGTGTGCCCCCCCTGGTGAATCTCTTCCGCAGAGTATTTTTTATATATTCTGAAAACGTCTTCCGTGAAGTTTTAGGACTTTTGGAGCTGTGCAGAATAGGTCTCTAATATTTGCTCCTTTTCCACCCCAAAATCCCAGCTGCCGACATTCTCCCTCTTCATGTAAACCTTGTAAAATAAGAGAGAATAGGCATAAGTATTGTGAAATAATGTGTAATAACAACCCATAATGCAATAAATATCGATATAAAAGCATGATGCAAAATGGACGTATCAAGTAGGTGTACTAACAGAAACACCAAAATCCTTAAGTAACCAGCGTAACCAAGTCACCTCTGCCGTCAAAAGAGCCATAGCTCGTAAGTCATCCTCTGCACTCGAATGGGAAACTGCAGTCTGTTTCTTCGTCTTCCAGGCAATGAGAGAACCACCAAGAAAAACACAGTAAGCAGAAAGTGAACGGCGATCGGAGGGTTGAGTAGCCCACGTGGCATCCGAATAGGCCTGAAGCTGTAGAGAACTGGAGTGAGGAAAGAATAGACAGTGAGAGATCGTGCCCCGAAGATATCGAAGAACACGAAGGAGGTGACTATAGTGAACCGAAGTGGGAGCGGAGACAAACTGACTCAGAATATGAACCGGATAGGAGATAACCAGATGAGTGACAGCTAGATAGACAAGACTCCCAACAAGATGATGATAACGCATCGGGTCAGGCAAGGGGTCACCATTAGTATCACGGAGGTGAACATTGAGCTCCACGGGAGTCTCAGCAATGCGCTCATCAGTAAGAGCAACACGAGCAAGAAGATCCTGTATATACTTTTCCTAGGATATAAAAAAGCCATCAGAGATAGAAGAGACTTCAATCCCAAGAAAGTAGCGAAGAGTTCCAAGATCGGACATAAGGAACTGCTCACTAAGACGGGCCTTTACAAAGGAAATATACTCGGGGTCGTCACCAGTGATGATCATGTCATCAACATAGAGAAGAAGAAGAGTCTGACCATGAGGAGAAAGGTGGACAAACAATGCTGGATCATGAGCACTCGCTGAAAACCAGCGATAGTCACCACAGAGGCAAAACGCTCAAACCAGGCGCGGGGGGTTTTCTTAAGGCCATAGAGAGAGCGACAAAGACGACATACCATGCCATCAGGAACAGAATACCCAGGTGGTGGCTGCATGTATACCTCCTCACGTAGCTCACCGTTAAGAAATGCATTCTTAACATCAAGCTGAGATACAGACCAGTGGCGTGTAGAGGCCACGACAAGAAGTGTACGAATAGTGGTCATATGGGCCACAAGAGCAAAAGTCTCGTCGTAATCACGACCATGCTCCTGCTGAAAGCCACGAGCCACAAGACGAGCTTTGTAACGCTCAAGAGAACCATCGGAGCGAGTCTTAACCTTGTAGACCCACTTACAAGTGATAGGACGGACACCTGGAGGAAGAGAAACAAGATCCCATGTACCAGTGCGTTCAAGAGCAGCAATATCCTCTGCCATCGCAAACTGCCATCCAGGATGAACAAGAGCCTCATGATAAGATGTCGGCTCGAGAACAGCAGCACCAGCGGTTGGAAAACCAAGGCGATCAACAGGCAGAAGCGGACGAGGATGCAAGCCATAGGTAGGCTGAGACAAGGAGGACGACACATCAACAGACGCATCCACAGTACGTGAACGACGAGTGTAATACTGAGGAAAAGATGGAAGAATACGAGGAGGAATAGCCGAGGTAGAATCGGGAGGTGGAGACGAAGAAATCACCGGGGATGAAGGTGCAGAATCCAGTGACATGCGAGGTGAGGATACCGTGGGAGATGGTGGCGGCAAATCGGCCAGCGGTGGAGATGTAGAGTGAGCAGGGCGGAGAGACAAAGGCTCTAGTGGAGTGATAGGTGTGTCGGGAAAAGTGAGGAAAGAGATATCCTCCACTGAAAAGGTCGACGAAGATGGACGTGGGTAGAAGGGACGAGACTCATCAAAAGTCACATCCCGAGAAATACGCATCCGACAACCGATAGGATCCCAACAACGATAGCCCTTATGCTCATCACTATAGCCTAAGAAAACACACTCAACAGACCGAGCGGTCAGTTTGGTGCGTTCGCGAGGGGCAAGAAGAACATAACAAACACAACCAAACAAGCGAAGCATCGAATAATCAAGAGAATGATCAAAGAGATGCTCGAAAGGAAGACCACCCTGGAGAGCAGCGGACGGCTGAAGGTTGATGAGATAGGTGGAGGTGAAGATAGCCTCGGCCCAAAAATGAGGTGGAAGAGAAGCGGCGATCATCAACGCACGAGCCGTATCAAGAAGGTGGCGATGCTTTCACTCAGCCACACCATTCTGAGCATGAGCACCAGGAAAAGAGAACCGACGAAGAGTGCCCTGCTCAGCAAGAACACCACACAACATCTTGGAAATATACTCGCAAGCAGAGTCAGCATGGAACACACGAATAGGCGAAGAGAACTGAGTGTGAACCATGGCAGCAAAATGCCTATAGATGGAAAGAACCTCACTGCGAGAAGTCATAAAATAAAGCCAAGTGTAACGAGAGAAATCATCTATGAAAATAATATAGTATCGATGGCCCCCTTTCGAAGCGAAGGGAGCCGGACCCCATACATCAGAATGGACTAAATCAAAAGGACGCTGAGACACCGACTCACTAGTAGGATAAGGTAACTGAATTTGTTTTCCTAGTATACAACCCTGATACTATAAAGAGATCTCCTGAGACAGACCCCAGAAGACCTCAATGAACTAATGACGACAAGTGAGACCCACAAAGATGACCAAGTCGATGATGCCACTGCTGCAAGGAGCCGGTAGCTAAAGCGATAGAAGCGGATGGACTGGCGATAGTGGTGGCAACGGAAGGAACATGAAGCCCGTCTAGCTCCCAAAGACCCGGAGAGTCACGGCGGTGAGGGCCAGCCCCAACCAAAGTGTGCGTTCGACGATCCTGAACAGAACAAGAGTCAACATCAAGGATGATGCGACAACCAGAATCAGTAAGTTGACCAGCAGAAAAAAAATTCATGGTAAGTCGAGGAACATGAGCAACATCATGAACAGAGTAAGAAGGTGTGGTAAGATTTCCTCGACTAGCAACAGAAAGAGGAGTACCATCCACAGTGAGTACATGAACAGGAAAATCAAGCGATTTAAGAGAGGACAAATTTGAAGAATGAGAAGACATATGAAAAGAAGCTCCAGAGTCCAGAACCCACGAGGATGTACCTGACTGTGTAGAGAGTGGTTGCTTAGTGCGGGAAGCATCAGTCACAGAACCTGCAGTACCCGTCGAAGGAGAACCTGAAGCGGCAAGCAGACGCTTAAGTCGCAGAATATCCTGCTCTGTCAAGGCTGTGGCTGAAGATGTCGAAGTAGAAGAAGAAGTCCCTGAAGCTGATGATCACGCCTTACGCATGTGTTTCTTCTTCTGGAAACACTGATACTCAACATGACCATCCATATTGCAGTAGTCGTAGTGAGGACGAGACCGACCCTGGCCTCCCGTAGGAGTAGGCAAGAGCGGAGGAGCACTGGAGCGGGATGGAGTCGGTGCAACAAGCGGCATAACAGGAGCAGCGAGCACAGAAGGAACCTCAAGTAGACCAGCACCACGTAGGCGAGTCTCCTCAGCACGAATCTCGGAAAGTGCCTCCATGAGGGAGATACGACCACGAGCAAACAACTAAGCACGCCGGGGCTCAAACTCCTTACAGAGCCGAGACAAGAACTCATAGACACGATGAAACTCCAAATCAGCCCGCACAGCCTAGGAACACTGACAAGTATGGCAACCAGCAGTGCGGAGAGAATCGAGCTGACACCAGATAGTAGAATTCTGAGCATAGAAATCGTCAACACTGGAGTCACCCTGCTGAAGAGCATGTTCCTGCCGGACCACAGACAGATATAAGGCATCACCAGAGGGCTGGTAGCGCCGGCAGAGACGGGTCCACATCTCAGATACGGTAGGGAGCCCCAAGAACTCATAGACAACCTGAGGCAGAACACTAGCAGTGAGAATAGCTGCGGCACGGGCATCCTCATCAAGCCACTGAGTGTAAGCAGAAAGAGCCTCATGATAAGTCTGAAGATCCTCCTCATAAGTCGAAACCTGCACATCATAAGCATGGACAACAAATTCATCTGCAAGCTTAGCTGCATCCTTCACAGCTTGATCAGCATCGGCAGCAAGAACAGGTGGCGTCGGCGGAGTAGGGGCCATAGGTGGAACCGGACACGGCGGACAACGAACCTCGCCAGAAAGAACGCCCCAAAGATGAATTCCACGCATATGAATGCGCATGAAGCCAACAAACTCGATGTAGTTAGTGCCATCAAAGATCACCGGACAGCGAGGAACTACGACATAGCCTAATGGTGTAGACATTTTTTTTGCAATCACCGACAGACATCAGTACAGACAAAGGGTCCTGACGATCAACCGCAGTCAGCGCTCGCGGCGGCGGCAGCAGATGGATGGGACGAGAGCCAGCATCAGGGGTCAAATCCCACGAGGGTGATAGAGACCAGAAGCAGGGGCGAAATCCGGTGAGGGATGGCCCGATTGGACGCAGGCGACGAAGACCGGTGAGAGGCGGCCAGACCGGACGAGGGCGACGAAGACCAGCGACTGGCGGCTGGATCCGACTAGGGGCGGTGAAAAACCAGGTCGGCTGCAGAAGATCGACCGCGGGCGGAGGCTCCTGGGCTGACTTGATTGGATCGATCGCGGGCTGTAGCTGGCGTGATCTGGATGGGGGGGAGTTGAACCGCAGCGTGAGGCGTGACTGCAGGGAAGGAGAGGAGCGGCCTTGGGTTGACCGGCTGCTACGGTGGAGAGAAAATGGCAGCGACGACGGCCACAAATATCAATAGCATGAGTTGCAGCATGCAAAAAATTGACCTAGCATGCGCTTGGCCACTACAAAAAAATACACTTCCGTGATGATACGTGTTTGTCACAGTAGGTCGCTTTTTTTGTCATGCATGTACATCCATGACAAATTTATGACATAATCAAGATAGTCATACCTGTGCTGTCGTAGAAGTGTTCCATGACATTACCAAAATTATCATCACGGAAGTGTCCACTTCCATGACGATAAATCGCGTGTCACATAAGTGCTTTCGTCAAGGGTGACCGACATGTGGCATCCATCGTAACGGAATGCCGTTAAGCTATCGGGTCGCATTTTGGATCCGATAACCCGTTAACGGCCCCGACCAATGGGGATTTTCCACGTGTAAAATCATCATTGGCTAGAGGAAACACGTGTTGGCTCATCGTCGGGACAGATGTCATCCACTCACTGGACAGAAGGCGCCTATGATACGTCGACACGTGGCATGGCCCAACAAGTTTAAATGGGCCGGCCCAACTAAAGGCCCACAAGATTTTGCGGACCATAATGGGCCGGCCGCCCAGCTAAAGGCCCACGAGATTTTGCGGACCATAATGGGCTGGCCCAGCTAAAGGCCCACAAGATTTTGTGGGCCATAATGGGCCGGCCCAGGTAAAGGCCCACAAGATTTTTGTGTGCCGTAATGGGCCGGCCTAGATAAAGGCCCACAAGATTCTTGCGGATCATAATTGGCCGGCCCAGCTAAAGGCCCACGAGATTTCGCCGACATTAATGGGCCGGCCCAACTGTAGGCCCACATGATTTTGAGGACCCTAGTAGGCCGGCCCGTTAACTGCCTGCCATGTTTTGGGCCAAATGCCGGCCCATATTTGATCTGGTCCATTAATGGCCAGCCACGCTCCGGGCCTAATAGTGGCCCATATGAGATCCGGCCCGTTAAAGGCCTACCACGTTCTGGGCCAAATTACGGCCCAGATCAGGTCCGACCCTTTAAGAGGCTTTGGGGTCAATTATGGCCCATATCAGATTCGACCCGTCAACTGGACACTATGCTTTTGGGCCCACTTACTAAAGGCCCACTTAGTAATTCAGCCTGATATTAGTTTTGCCCTGTTAAGGGCCCATTTAACATTTTGGCCCTATATTAATTTTAGCCCGTTAAAAGCCCGTCATATAGTTGGGCATAACTACGGCCCGGTTTGCGTCCGGCCTGCTCGCAGCCGATATCTGATTGGGCCAAACAAGGACCGAGACAATTTTTTGGCCAGTTAAAAGCCCGTGATTTGATTCGCACAATCATGGGCCGGGGTTCATTTCGGGCTGCTGCCGGCCCGTGAGTTGTTCGACACGTTTCAGGCCCAACCTACATCGTGATTGCATGACGGCCCGATTATGTACCGTAATTTTACGATTTGGCCGATTTACTGCGAAGACAGGATATATATACAGTAAAATAACTGCAGCATCGTGAATAAGAAAAAACCTAGACTATACAATAAAGAAATTACGGCATATTACATCCACCGGGCATCAAAGTTCGCCACTATGATAATAAAGCACAAGCAGACAACAAATTACATACACTGGGCATCAAAGATCGCCACCAGTGCAAATAAACACGCCGACAAAATAATATACAAAACCGACAGCACTTCAATAGAGTTCAAGAAAGGTTAGCCCTGCTGGGGAGCTACAGCGCAAGTAGCTGAGCAAGATGATGAGACTACGCTTGTTCAACACTTATATCTTCCTCACTCTGAAAGATAAACAAGCAGACAGATGACAGGTTTTGCACATAAAAGTATCAGTGCTGACAATTCATCACATTTCTTAATGACGAATAAAGTGACACACTTTAAATTTGCATTAACACAATATGGTATTGTTCAGGTCAAGACATGGCAGGAAATGACATTGTGAAGGAGTTGGCAGCTTCACGACACCACTGGATTACAGATCAAGAACTCATAAGTATCAATGGTTAGTGTGCTGTCAATTTATACCATTTTAGATTGGCAAATAAAGAGACGGTTTAAATAATAGTACAATGATATGACATTGTTCATAGTTAAGACATTGCAGAATATGACAATGTGCTGTAGTGGGTAGCTTCACCACACCACTGGATTACGGATGAAGAACAGAAGCATACATGCAGTGCAAAAGAAGATCACTTGCTCTGTATAGTTTAATTTACATGGTATGAAGAAGGAACTTGGTTGTACAACTGAAAACTTAAATTGAGAAAGGAAAAACTTTTGTTTATGAACTACATATAATAAACTTTAAACAAGCAATTTGATGCAAACACAAAAAATAAACAGCTGTTGCAGTCATGCCTAACCAAATATATACAACAAAGTTTGAAGGCTTGAGATGGACAAACTTACATTATTGGTGAAGACAGGCTCTATAAAGGCCTTGTCCATGCAGATGGGGGGGGGGGGGTAATTCAAGAAGTTTACCACAGAATCTTCTTCAAAAGCATTGCCTTTATTCTACATTTTGTTAAGAGTAAATATAGATGTGATAATATACGAAAAAATGGAGAATATTTAAGATAAGATGAAGAGTGATGCTACATAACCAAGTAGCTATAAATGTAAGTGCAGTGATATAGGCAAAAGGTACAACCAAGAGAAATGCACGGCTAAACTTCTTCAGTACCAACCTTATGGTAAGAGTAAATATAGATCTGATGTGTAGAAAATGGAGGGCAAAGGAAAATAAGCTGCAGAGTGATGGTACATGAATAACTACCTGTCATTATAAGTACACTGATAAAGGACAACATGTACTTACAAGAACAATGCAGAGCTAAAAAACATTGGCATTGGATATATTCTACACTAATGTAACCATTCATACAGATCAGATAATTTGGAGCGAATAATTGATAAGCAAGCTATCATGCATACTGCTGTCACATAATGAACCAGGTATATGCAAGTACAGTGATACAGGACAACAGGTACTAACAAGAGCAAAGCAGCGGGCATCATATTTGCGATATCCTGTCGTTTTTGTCAAACCGGAATTCTTCTTCGAGCAGATTTCCTGCAAAAAAGATCCGTAAGGCCCATGCGGAAAAGTAGAAGTTCAAATTGTCATGTGATTTCATAGACAGTACCTCATCCTGGGAACGAGACCAGTGCATAACAAGGTTTTTCCATTCAATGTCTTCTAAATTTAGCACAGGAGACTTCACCAGAAATTCGTTTATAGACTTGCCATCAAAGTGTGATTTTCTTAGGTAACACAGATACTGCTGCAATGCTTCCTTGAAAGCACAAGCAAGCTTTGCTTGTCATGACTATCCAGATTGACCCTCGCCTAGTTACAACAATGTAATGTAAATCATTGATGTGTTCAATCAGCAGAAAACAGGAAAATAATAACCATGAATAATAGCACTTACACGTAAGTTGGACAGGAAGATGTGAAAATGGTGTTTGTCTTCACAATAATCTTCCCATGATGGGAATATATGCACGTAGTCCCTAACAATATTGAAAGCATTGTCTTTTAAACTAGGAATAAATGGAATGAGGTTCCAATCTGCAGGAATTGGCCGTCTCTGCAGTTGGGATAGGTCTTCGGCCGGTGGACTTGCTGTACTTTTTGCTGAAGTGGGATTTTCTGTGGTACAGCTGGTGCTATGGCAAATGAAATTGGTATACCTTTTGCTGGAGTGTAGGTCCTGTGTGGTGGGGCTAGTGGTGTGGCCAGTGAAGTATGGGTACAGTCTGTTGGAGTCGGTCCTATGTTTTGTGTCACTGGTTGTACAGCTAATATAAGTGGGGTGCTGTCTGATTTCTCCGGCACCACCATGTTTTTTCAAGGACTTTGCTGGTGCTCCTTCAGGTTTGGCAATCACCCTCTTCCTTTTTGATGTCTGATGCACAAGAACAACATTTGAGTGGAAAAACATGGTATGATGACAGATGGAATATGTATTGATAATGGATGGGCATGGCATCTCTACATATATGATGAGTAAACTAAGCAGATGGGGGTGCAACAAAGTAGAAGAAATGCAAGACAACATATGCAAGATACGCGCAATCAATAAAACCTTGCCAAATTAGAACAAGCACCTTGATGGGTAAACAGGACAGGCCATCTGCCTTTGACTCCTCGAGGTTAGAATAGTCATTAGGATGATATTCTGAACAAGAAAATCAACAGGTGGGGAGCGTACGAGTTTCATTGCTTCCAGAATGGCACTCAATGCCTTGCTGCCAATTTTGTAAGATATTGTAGTGTTCCACAATATTCTTCTGATGCGCGGATTCTGATATTCACTGTAATTGCGTATAATATCTGAGAATCATGAAAACATAAATAGTTGTGAGATTATCTTTGTAATGCAGATGATATTCTAATATAGGGGCGCCCCTGTAAACACTTGTGTGCTATCACTGGATTCTGATGAGAGAGCTCATGTGTGCTGTAATATGGTGCGTGCATTTATATAATCTGGCACAAGTACACAAAAAATAGGCTCCAGAAGTAAGGATAGCTGGCAGATGATAGGTTCATAATATACTGTATAAAGAGTTTATTGCCAAACAATGATAACAAGAGCACACATCAACTAGGCAGATCATAGTGTACATAACAGGGGTACACCATAACCAGGATATATAAATTGGGAAAGTGGAACTGTCTGGAAATTACGGTGTTGTATTGCCGCTAGTAATTGAAAGCCTATCGATCATGTACAGGCCAGCTCTATCAGCTGTTGACTGCAGATGTCCCTGCTCCCCTTCCTGACAAGGAACATACTGTGCTTCCCATACAGAACACCGCACGGGCCGCCGGCCGAACCACCGGCCCCACCGCCTGTGTTCCTCCGCCACCCCACCCCCATCCCCACCCGCATCGAGTTTTCTTCGTTCGACGAGGCCCCACCACCGCCTCCCATAACCACCGTCCCCACCCGAGCCCCTTCGATCGCACCGGCGAACTCCGACGAGCTCTGAAAAATCGACTGACCCAATTTTGAAATTTAGTCTACTATGATTTAACTAGTGTGGAATATAAAAGGGGAAAACCATAAGCATTGCGAGTATGGTGTTGAGCGTGCCATGGCGGATCTGAAGGTGCAAACCGGACAAAGGCAACTTTGCAACCAAGACAAGAAATCAGAGTAAAGCAGTGGCGATCTATTTTCTTGCTGCGATAAATAAGTTGAGCAGATACGAAAGAGTACCGCCTCTGGTGCGACGCCGTGTACGCATCTGTTGAGAATTTGACGGTGCTGCGGTAGAGATGACTGTCGGCGGCGTGGAAGCAGATCTAGGAGGGTAGACGGTGGCGGCGGGGCGCAGTGGACGAGACGGTCGTAGGAGCGGCGCCGGCAAGGTGGACGACGACGGGGATGAAGCAAGAGGACGGGATGCAAGGATCCCGGTCCGAAGCCGTGGATGAAAGAGGTCAATCTCTTGTAATGGACGACGGCGTCGGGGTATCAGTTCCGGCATGGTGGAGGAGGACGGCGGTGGATGGGGTGGCGGACGGCGGAGGACGGAGGAGGGTGGGGTGGAGAGGGTGTTTTGGCGCCCACGGAGTACGAATGGGGAAAAGGGAGGTAGAGAGGAAGGGGGGAACCATGTATTCAGGGCGCGCTTGTCTCAAATGCGAGGAAATTTACAAACTTAGCCCCCGTTTCAAATTTCTACTACATCACAACAACACTAGTCGGTTGGGGATAGGACGGTAATCTCGCATACACCGAATATTTGCCGACGAGAGTTTGTTTTTGGCGCCCACCGTGTATGAATATGAATCAGGGAGGGAGTCGATTTCGGCTGAGGACACACTGTGTTTTGGCGCCCACCGTGTATGAATCCGGGTGAGAGGCGGTTACGTCACGTTTGGGTGAAATTACAAACCTACCCCTATCGAAACATATAGAAATGCAGCATATAGGCTTTGCGTGGCAGGGATAGGCAGTAGTGATTTCCATCTCGCAGACTTTGGTTTCGGGCGGTTACTGCGACTTTCCCCGCTTCGTTCAAATTTTGCAGAGTGCATGTTTACCGTGCCAACTCAATTCAATCCTGTTTGTATTCTATTTTTTTCCGGGCGGGATCCATTTTCAATTGAAATTACATTCTATATACATCATTTTTTATATATACTTTCAAAAGCACAACACCATTTATACATAAATATGGTTTACAAATGGCATGATCTCAGATTCATAAGGTTGTATCCATCAATTTGGATTTTCAAATATTTGAAACCACTTTATGTTGAAATCCAATGTATGCATTCCACGCTAACTGTCTCCAATTAATGTGTGTTTCATGCGGGTTTTTTTACTTCTCAAACATGTATAATGTGTTTCACACACGCAACATATAGTGTAATCCCGTTTAGACATTAATTGCATATAAACCATGCATTGTTTGTAATTGAAGAATCTATGGATCACCAATATTGATAAACTATATAACATTACACGTGTGCCCAAATTCAAATGAATATGCATGTTTGATACACCAATTTGCGTTATGATATTATCGATGTCGTGATCTCCAGTTTAAATATTTGAATCCCCTTTAATCCAGATATTCGTCTCATATAGCTATCACTCATGCTTATATAGGACTATCTCTCTGGACCTATACACGTTCATCATCTCTCAGGTATCTCTCGTGCTACCTGTATGTCGATAATGATCTTTTATCTTCGTAACACACTGACGGTACTCTCTCCCTCGACCTTCATCACTCTATCTCTCTCTAAGTATATCTCGCTCCCTACTATGTGTCTCTAACTATGATTCTCCATGTGGAATCTCTTTCTCTCACACAAACACAAAACTTTGTGTAACATCCCAATTCTCGGAATGTTTAAGAAAAAGTTTTCCAAAAATCAGGACGAGAAAATTTCGTTTGTTTTATTTGGTAACAAAGCTTAAATTGGACTTTTATAATTTAGAGTATTTAATTTGATCTAATGCAAACTTAAATTAAATTTGAGTTTTGTTCTTTTCTTTTAACTAGTTTTTAATTTGTCCTCAACATATTTAAATATGTGAGTTTGCATTTTCCTGGATTTCTCAGTTCGTTTGATTTGTGTTCAAGCTTTTAATTCCTTTCTAGATTTTCCTTTCCCTCTATCAAACTATGGGCAGAATCACCTACGCCCAATCTGTCTCATTTTTTCTATTTTTTCCCTTATCTACTGAATGGGCTAAGTCCATTTTTTTCTTTTTCTCTCTTTCCACTTGGGCTGAATGAACTGGCCCAACCCTCCTGTCGCTAGCCAACGCTTCCTTTCCTTCCTCTTTTCTCTGTAGGTTCTCAACTCACACACACATACTAAGAGAAACAACCACCACCTACAATTACAGAAAGGAAACTGCTCCACCATCCTTTAATTCCCTCTCCACTTACCTATCTTCTAGCGCCATGCCCCAAGCGCTTGCTCTCCACCTTCACGCACACACCTACACAGAAGACTAAACATACAGCCACCTACATCCATGAAGGAAGCCTTCTCTGATTCCTTTTTAATCTCAATGGTTTGCAAATCCGCCAGTACATATACGTGCGCCCCAACCTCCTCTTCAAACCCTTGCCTTCCCCCTTCCTCGTTCTCCCATGAACTCTCTCCAAAGTACTGCTGCTCCATGGCCGCCCTTGCTTGATTATGATGAAGAAGGCCATCTCCGTTGGAACCCTTGCACCCCAAGGTCCATCTCCACACAACGAATCCATTCAGAGAAGAACAAACGCATTTCGTAGACCACACGCGAAGAATTCAGCATGTTCGTCTACACTGTTCATCGAGTTCGTCGGATTCATTCGTCGCACTCGGTGAGTTTCTATCCAATTCCTTTTGTGCACCTTCAAAATAGCACTCAAGTTATCTCCTAGACATCATGGTTCCTCCCGTTTTTGTCGTTGGGCACGTGGATGCCGCCGTACGCATGAACCGAATATTTTTCAGTGCCATATTCATGTTTCCGTTGTTTTTGTTCACCGATTGATCTAGGGCACAATAGGTGAAATGTTTTATATGGTTGTAGCAACCCCGTGGAGTTAGATTACTTGTTTGGTCATCTAGATGTGGTGTAGATTTTTATTGTTTGTTGATCGGTGGTATTTTTTTTTGATTGTTAAATATTTTATTTATCTTATGCTCATGACATGCCTAGGACTCGCTCCTAGTTATTTTATATTCTTAGTAGTAACATATGATTTACTAGATTTAGTTTACTACTATTTAAACTGATAAAATAGTTGTACGTTGTTCCGGCTCGATAATTTGTGGTTGCATGTATTTCTCCTTTATGCATGCGTACTAATATTTGTGAATTATTTGCCACGTGTAATATTTTGTATGTTTAGTATAGATTTATTTTTAGTTACTAAATAACATATAATTTTGTAGTCATGTGTTATGCGTGCGTACAATATTTGATGAACACTTGACAAGCTTATAATTTCATAGAATTATTCTAAGCTTTGCTTTATTTATCGAGTCATGGAATATTCCATGTTTTGATTAGTTCCTTTTGTTTAGCATGAATATATCTTAGATATGCTTTATATATTTGTTCTCACCCATGTTACGTGTGTATTTTATTGATTTGAAATCATGCCATATCTATGATAGTTTTTCAGGTAATTATTGTATGTGTTTCTATGTAGTTTCTTTATGTTGGACGTCAAATGAAATGCTTTATTATGGGGAACTAGTATAATGTAGTTTGTTGTATAGCTCGTGATTTGCTAGTGGTTCCTCTAATTTTGAAGATGTTTGTTATCCAAGATTGTATGGATAGATGATTTATGTCATGGCTTGGTCGCTTAGATTTGTATTGCTATGTATGGTTTATGCTTCTAGCATATAACCTTGTTTAATATATATTATTACCCTAGGTGTTTTGTTTATCTAGGATGATAGTTATGCATGCTTAGTTGATTGCTAGGTTGTGTTAGTACTTACTCGAAGTAGAACGCATGTTTCCGTGGTATGCCTACCATGTGTTACATGATTGCTACTTTATATTGTATGACCAATCATATGGTTAATAATTGCTTGGAAGAAGTACATGTTAGTAGTTTATGATCTCATATATTTTAATGAAGTAGGATTCTTGCTTCAATACTGTGCCATGATATTGTGATTGTATAACTAGATGGCATAGAATGTGTGTGTGTATGTATTCATGTATTAGATCATGCCTAGTTGTCCACTATGCAGTTGCAAGTGTAGGTTGTACAACATAGGAATTCTTGCCATCTTTTTAGTCATTCTAGTATAGTATATTTCTTGATATTGCTGATGGCATGATTTAGTTGTTTAAATTGCCTACATGCTTAGTATGATGTGTCCATGTGTTTGCATGTTATAAACAACAATTGTTGTGTGCTACTTTCATGCTTCCATGTTCATGCATGTCAACTAGTCTCATAGAGTTGTGTCCTATTTCCATGCTTTCTATTTATGTTAGTCGATATAAACTAAGTTGGGTGTTGCATTGTAATGTATTGGTACGGTAGTGTGGTATCTTGTGTGATGACCATCCATGTTTACACATCATATTAGTTTATCTTGTTATTGCATTGTTGTATGCCTAGCATTTGATATATTTTCTTTACCTTACTATTGCATTATGATATGCCTAGACATATTTCATGCAAGTAGTCTTTCATGTCTTATGATGTTGTGTGTGTTATAGTTTCTTAGTTTAGTTCTTCCTTATAGTTGTTTAACTTCGTTACATCTTAGTCTTATGAGTGTTTTAATACTTGTTGATATGACTCATAAACTTAGGACGAGTCATATGTCATGTTAGTTGAGTTGTGTTGTGGTGATATTATAATCGCTAGTGGTTATTGGTATTAGTCATTCTTTAGTAATAAGACCATGTCTCAGTTTATTACCTTCTCTTGATAACTCGTATGTTTGATGCTTGTGTTGTTAGTTTATTTATATTAGTTGATTTGTGTGTGTTGTTGTTATATTGGATCTATATAGTTTAGTATTGCTTTAGGACTGGACATAGATCCAACTCAATTCATGTGTGTTGTATGTTGTTTCATTCCTTAAGTATTATGGTTTGTAATGTTGGTTTGGTTGTCTTAGGGAACATTGCTTTGAGTTATTATAGTTGATGTATATGCATGTTTGGCTACTGTTGACCATTACAAATATTTAGATTCTATCTAAATATTTATTTGTAGTTAACTCTTACCTTTTCATTCCATGTGGTGATCATTTAGTTAAATGCATAGGATGGTTCCATTTCATATGTGTGGATGCCATTGTGTTTGTTATATACTTGTTTCATGTAGAGTTAGCCAAGATGTGTAGTGGGAACTACTACTTGTTAGTAGCATAGTTCATACTAGATCGTTGGTCTTGATCGCCAAGCCTTCCTTAGCCATTTCAACCTAACCCTATCACTTCATTGAATCATCTCTCTTACATCCCAATCGCGCTACCTCATTTTGGAATCTCCGTCTTGATCGATATCTTGCTATCCATCGGCTCTTAATTTGTTTGGATGTTATTTGGATTTACTATTGCTTTGGTATTTATTGTTTGTCTTTTGCTATAGTTACGACGAGTAGGGAGTGGCGATGTTGGATAGGGAGATAACAGGTTACGAAGAAGGACTCAACAATGAAGACATGCCTCCTTCTTTGATCATACTTATCCTATGGTTTACAAAATTGCATTGAGTTTTATTGTTACTATATGCATGCTATTTTAATTCTCGTAGCTAGCGTGTTGATTGACACATTACCTTGATCCGCTTGTCGCCTATTTACTTGACACCTAAGTAGAAGTATAAGGTTTCCGTAGAGTAGAAATGCTTAGCCATGCTTATCACCCTATAGGTGCCTTGTTGAATGACCTCTAAGTCATTGACAGTTGAAACTTAACGCTGAGCTAGGCCTGTTGGCCCTTGTTGACCTTCTCTATCGTCTTCTACTCTGGGTGAAACTTACCATCTGAATACTGGCGCGGGCGACAGCTGAATCAAGGATTGAAGGAGCGATTGGCCGCCCTTCACGAGTTGAAGGGGGCAATCAGTCGTCCGTGCCGCATGAGGCCTAATAAGTCTTGGATTTGAAGATTGTGATAACAGTACCGCCACATGCTATATGGGCACTGGCTTGGTTAATTAGTTAGTTCACTCTTATTGTCATCATCGCCGTACCGCAAACGGGAAAGCTGCCTTGCGAGGAGTATCCTCGGCACAAAAGGGGGGCCCGGACTGTGAACTGCGGTTACTTCCGTGTTGAAACCTAGTGGGCTTGGCACAGTAAGTGTGGTCTAATGAAAGACCTCTTCACAATCTCCCCGCTGGTATACCAAATGGTGTACTAAGCCAGCGGCCACTGGTGGCAACAAGTCGGGATTGTGTCATGTGGGTAAAGTGTACAACCTCTGCAGAGTGTAAAACTATTCGAATAGCCGTGTCCACGGTCAAGGACAGCACATGAATCTTTTTTGACATACAGGACCTGTCTTGCTTATTCCCTCTTTGCCCCTATTCTTGGAACCTATGAAGAGTGTGAGTTGATCGTGGATCCTCACTTTGATGCAAGTTATACTAGGGATAAAACATGTTTTCATCAAAAACTGCTTTTATCCAACTACTTTATTTGTAAAAAAAATTTAGCTTTATGCAAATGAGCCATACAGCCTTCCTTTGAAGCCACATGTAGTTATTAGGACCTTCCCCGAGGGAGGCATGTTGAGTACGTAATGTACTCATGGCAATAATTTTGTTGACAACAGAGTTGCATGGAGATGAAGGTGATGACTATGACTACTATGGCGATCCGTAGGAGTGAGGTCACGTGGACTACATCGACTGCCTGTGGCTGAGATGGAGTCGCTACGCATTGTACTTTTTGCTGTTTTTCTGAATGTAATAAGTGTCATGAGACATTTATCTAGGTATGCCTTGTGGCAAGATATATTTAAAATTGTAATACCTTTTATGTATTGTGCAATGATATCATTTCATTGTGTTGTCAACAATGATCCTGGGGTTGACAAATATACACAGGAGGGTCTGGAAGTTAATTCCAGGTTCTCACAGAAGTGGTATCAGAGCCGATGTTGACCTAGTCGCGTGGCCTTAGTTAGAAATGGAAAGCCTTAGGGACTATTGTTATAAAGAAAAACTATTTTGAAAAGTATCATTCTCGTACTCTTCTCCTTCACTGTTGTTATTGTCATCTCATCTTATTCAATTGAAATTTAAACTCTACTTCTCTACCATCTTCATTGTAGTATGTGAAACCCTTTTCCCTGCCCTTGGTGTTGAAAAGTCAGAAGCTTCACACGATGTGCCAATAATTTCAAGATAACTTCAACCCCTGAAGCTTTGAGTAGCAACATTTTTCCAAGAGAAGACAGTTCGAGACCTCAAGAAGGAAACAACCATCGATCATGATCCAATCATCAACATCGAAGATTTGCCCCATGATTTATTGTGACTGGCCATATAGGACTAGGTTGGTTGACACCCCTGTATTGATAGAACTCGTAGCTTGTAGACGCAAAAACTTTTGTGTATGAGTATCGTCTGCATATTTTTTGGTGTTTCCTATGCAGTCATACTAAAACCGTACCATATTTCCCAAAATGAGTTGCTTTTGAGTTTTATTTGGATAGCTTCATGATTGTAGCGACCAGACCTCAAACAGTCTGATCTCTGTGCTCCGGTGTCATCCCTGGATCAGTAATGCTGACACCACACAGTACTCGGAGGATTTATAACAGAGTAGCAATCACACACTTATTACATCGAGTGTCTCCATAGAGAACTTATTACAATAAACATGGCTTAAGGCCATCTAATAACGATAACGGCAGAAGGCTTGGAAGATAAGTGAGTCCATCAACTCCAATGGCATCACTGAGTATAGAACCATGACCTAAAAACTCCTTAGTCGTTGTCTGAAAAGTCTGCAACATTAACGTTGCAGCCCGGAACGGGTCAGCACATGGAATATGCTGGCAAGGTAACACATAGAGAGTAATGGAATGAAACAGCTATACTATATGCATATTTGGCTGGTGGAAAGCTCTATGGTTACAGTTTTGCGTAAAGCCAATTTTTCCCTACTGCAAAGGAATAAATTTATTTAACTATTATGGTGGTTGTTAAACATTGAGAATGGTTGACAACATTCTCAATCCCAATTAAGCATCATCATTAAACAAAACCGAACAAAATTAATTTAGGGTAACATGTTGAGATTCACATGATAATCCAGGTACTAGATACTCAAGATGTCCATAACCGGGGACACGGCTAACCATGATTAGTTTATTACACTCTGCAGAGGTTTGCGCACTTTTCCCCACAAGACTTGATCGCCTCTGTTTGATTTCTCGCACTACATGGTGTTTGAGAAGACGGATGACCGAGACATGGTCTTTCAGAAGCGCTAGCACCTTACGATCGGGTAGACCGTACCACCTACATCCCCTACATCTGCTAGTCTACCAATTTAAGAGTTCGCACGACTTAGTCTACTATGCTAGAGCCCATAATAGCTTGTGGCTGCACACGGAAGTTTCTAGTATGAATAGTCTCATGATCCCTTTGAGCCTGGGAGGTGGTCCAAAAGAAAACATGCAAGTCCTGGAATACCCAGGTGCCTCAATCCACCCAGATGTGTGTTTAAGTTGCCACCTTAGATAAACCATTAATTAACCAACTCACATCTGTCATGGATATCACTCACCCAATCCACGTCTACTAGCATAGCATGGCATAATAAGCAAACGTAGAAGTAGCTCCCAAAGGTTTGATAATAGACAGGTAATAGGTACTACCTCAACTACTTCCCACCCCACAATTTAATTAGATCCTAATCATGCAATGTGTGAGGATTGATCTAATGCAGTAAAACTGGGTAGTAGGAAAGGTATGATCAAAGTGTTACTTGCCTTGCTGATGATCCGGGAAACCTAGTGATTCGAAGTAACAAGCGGCGCACTCCGGGTACTCTATCGCAAACAAACAAACAAGCATACAATAAGTACTCATCTAATGCACGGGTAAAACTCAAATAAAAGATCTAACCAGAAGGTTCAACTTAAGAACTCCAGTTTGCATACATAATCAAATCGAACGAAACAACGAAAGTCAAACGGCGAAAGAAAACAACTTTGTTCTACTAATCTGGATCTAGGGAAAATTTTACAGTAGCAAAAACATGTTTAAGTTGGTTAAACGGATAGAGGGTTTCGAGACGAAACTCCACGCGCTTGAATCGCCTGATTCCGATAAACGAGCAAAAAGTTATACTAAAAAGAAAATCGGATCAGGAATCGCGATCAGAAAAATCACGGATTAAATCCAAGAAAAAAGAAAAAACGACGAACGTTCGCTAGAACGAACGAACGGACGAACGCTCGTTAATTAAATAAACCGGAAAACCGATCTATTTAAAAACAAACCGAAACTAAAAAAACCAACGGAAAAACCGAACGGTTTTTCAAAAAAATAAAAAAAAACGGCGCGGAAAATGAGGCGGCGAACCTCGTGCGGCGTGCGGCGGCGACGGCGGGGCGGCGGCGCTGGCGGCGGCAGGGCGGCGCTGGGGGCGGCTTGGGGCGGGGCTAGGGTTCGGCTGGGCCTCTACCCCGGCTTATATAGCCTAATGGGCCGGGAGTCCTAGTCGGACATGGCCCTAGGTCGGTTCGTTGTTTTTATTTAAATAATTACGCGCAGAAGAAAAAAAATAAAAAGAAATATTAAACGGACTCCAAAAACCCCGAAATAAATTTTCCCAGGCTTCTAAAATCAAGCCGCACAAGGTGAACATTTATTTGGGGCCTAAATGCAATTTTGAAAAACACACATTTTTCCTAAATTCAAATAAAATAACGAAAAACTCCGAAATAAAATCTTATTTGATTTTATTATTAAATCCTCAATATTTCTTTATTTTGGGAAAGTCATTTTATTCCCTCTCTCATAATTTTGTAATAGAAATAATTGATGATAAAATAAATAAAATCAAATGATCCTATTCTCAAAATTTGAGAAAACTCAAATATGAAAATAATGAATTCCCCAACTCTCCCCGTGGGTCCTTGAGTTGCGTAGAAATTCTAGGATCAAAACCAAACGCAAATAAAATATGATATGCAAAGATGATCTAATGTATAACATTTTCCAAATTGAAAATTTGGGATGTTACAAACCTACCCCCGATGAATCTCGCCCTCGAGATTCGGGTTGACTAGAAAATAGGTGAGGGTGGTCCTTGAGAAAATCTTCCTCTCGCTCCCAGGTGGCTTCATCCTCCGTGTGGTTGCTCCACTGAACTTTGCAAAACTTGATAACCTTGCTGCGAGTGACTCGGCTGGCAAACTCGAGGATCTTAATTGGTTTCTCCTCGTAGGTCAAATCGTTATCCAACTGAATTTTTTCCAACGGCACCGTGTCTCTCAAGGGTATGTCAGCCATCTCCGCGTGACACTTCTTCAACTGGGAAACGTGGAACACATCATGAACTCCTGACAATCCTTTAGGCAATTCCAACTTGTAGGCCACTTCTCCCATACGCTCCAAAACTCGATATGGTCCTACAAATCGTGGCGCTAACTTTCCCTTAACTCCAAAACGCTTTGTTCCCCGAAGTGGAGATATTCGAAGATAAGCTCTATCTCCAACTTCGTAAACTGTCTCCTTCCGTTTAGAATCTGCATAACTCTTCTGTCTGGACTGGGCTATCTTGAGCCTATCGCGAATCAACTTCACCTTCTGTTCAGACTCTTTAATCAAGTCAGGTCCAAACAACTGGGGGTCTCCAACTTCGTCCCACGACAACGGTGTCCTACATCTCCTTTTGTACAAAGCTTCGAAAGGGGCCATCTTCAAACTGGTTTGGTAACTGTTGTTGTAAGAGAACTCTGCATACGGTAAATTGTCGTCCCAACTAGATCCATAATCTAGCGCACAAGCTCTCAGCATATCCTCCAAAATTTGATTTACTCTCTCGGTCTGTCCATCTGTCTGTGGATGAAAAGCTGTACTGAATTCGAGCCTAGTACCCAAAGTTTCATGCAAACGCTTCCAGAACTTTGAGGTAAATTGGGTTCCTCTATCTGATACGATACTCCTCGGAACTCCATGCAAACATACGATCCTGGTCATGTAAATCTTTGCCAACTTTGCACTGGTGTAAGTGGTCTTTACTGGGATGAAATGAGCTACCTTCGTCAATCGATCGACTATAACCCAAATTGAGTCATAGCCTGAATGAGTTCTGGGTAATCCCGTGATAAAATCCATGCCTAACTTATCCCACTTCCATTCAGGTTTCGACAATGGTTGTAACAATCCTGCTGGCTTCTGATGCTCTACCTTTACTCTCTGACACACATCAAACTGCTACATACTCCGCAATATCCTTCTTCATTCTGGTCCACCAGAAAATGTCTTTCAAATCCAAATACATCTTGGTATTTCCTGGGTGAATCGAATATGGTGAATCGTGTGCCTCTTGCAAATTCAACTTCCTAATCTCCGGGTCATTGGGCACATAAACACGGTCTACAAACCATAGGGTGTCGTGCTCATCCTCACGAAATCCTTTAGCCCATCCTTTGCTTATTTTCTCCTTTATAGAGGCAATCTCCTTAGTTAGTCCTTTGGGCTTCTCTGATTCTATCCATCAAAGTTGACTGAATCTCCAATGCTGCTACATAGCCTCTAGGAACTATTTCCAAACATAGTTCATGAAGATTTTCCGCTAACTCTCTTGGTATTTCTCCCGTCATTATTGTATTGACATGGCTCTTACGGCTTAATGCATCGGCTACTACATTAGCCTTTCCGGGATGATAATGCAATCTCATATCATAATCCTTGATGAGCTCCAACCATCTCCTTTGTCTGAGGTTTAACTCCTTCTGCGTGAAAATGTATTTCAAACTCTTATGATCCGTGTACACCTCACAATGATTTCCAATGAGGAAATGTCTCCATGTTTTCAATGCATGCACTACGGCTGCTAACTCTAAATCATGCGTAGCATAATTCAACTCATGAGGTTTCAGTTGTCTTGAGGCATATGAAACAACTCTCCCTTCCTGCATAAGCACTGCTCCAAGTCCTCGACGTGAAGCGTTGCAATACACCTCATAGTCCTTGGTCTGATCTGGCAAAATCAACACTGGTGAGGTAACCAAACGTTTCTTCAACTCCTGGAAACTAGCCTCACATTCTTCAGTCCATTTGAACTTGGTATCCTTCTTCAACAACTCAGTCATAGGCTTCGCAATCTTTGAGAAATTCTCAATAAATCTCCGGTAGTATCCTGCGAGTCCCAGAAAACTCCGTATCCCTCCAACCGTGGTCGGTGCTTCCCATTTGGTCACGGTATCAACTTTAGTGGGATCTACTGCTATTCCTTCTCCGGATATAACATGTCCGAGAAATCCTACTTCCTTCAACCAAAACTCACATTTGCTGAACTTGGCATACAACTAATGTTCTCTGAGCTTCTCAAGTACCAATCACAAATGTTCCTTATGCTCTTCTTCATTCTTCGAGTAAACCAGGATATCATCAATGAACACTACGATGAACTTATCCAAGAACTCCATAAACACTTTGTTCATCATGTTCATAAAATATGCAGGTGCGTTAGTCAGACCAAATGACATAACGGTATACTCGTACAGCCCATACCTGGTGGTAAAAGCTGTCTTAGGAATATCCTCTTCTCGAATATTCAATTGGTGGTACCCTGATCGCAAATCGATCTTGGAAAATACCTTAGCTCCTTGCAATCGATCAAACAGATCATTGATCATTGGTAGTGGGTACTTGTTCTTGATCGTTACTTCATTCAATCCTCGATAATCAACAACCATCCTTAACGATCCATCCTTCTTCTCCACTAGAAGTACTGGCGATCCCCAATGCGAAGAACTTGGGCAAATATATCCTTTATCCAGTAACTCCTTAATCTGCTTCTTAATTTCCACCAAATCCTTTGCTGGCATCCTATATGGTCTCTTTGATATTGGCCCTGTGCCTGGCAATAACTCAATCAAAAACTCAATATCTCTATCCAGTGGCATGCCTGGCAACTCTTCTGGAAATACTTCAGGGAAATCCCTTACCACTGGTACTTCCTCCTGCACAACTCCTGTTAAGCAATTTACTTGAGCCCTCTTTGGCACATGTCGGGATACGTACTTGATCCTTCTCCCTTCTGGGGTGATAAGCAAAATTGACTTACTAGCACATTCAATATTCCCTTCATACTTTGACAACCAATCCATGCCTAATATCACATCCAATCCTTGGGATTCCAATACTATTAGGTCTGAGGGAAAAACATAGTTACCAATCCTTAATGGTAACCGATCACACCATCGGCTAGCCATGTATTCTGCTCCAGGCGAGGTTACTAACATGGGTGACCTAAGGGCTTGGGTTGACAGGTTATACTTATCCACAAATCCCCTTGAGATGTATGAATGCGATGCACCAGTATCAAAAAGAACGAGTGCAGTAAATGACTTAACCAAAAACTTACCTATTACTGTATCAGGCTGAGCTTCAACCTCCTCCATGCTAACGTGGTTCACCTGTCCCCTGTTGAAAGGGTTCGGCTTCTTCCCAGAGCTTCCATTGCCATTTCCATTTTGTAATTCAGGACATTCATTGGCATAATGTCCGGTCTTCGAACACTTAAAACAAGTGACTTGGCTCAGGTCCTTCTTGGCTGGGGTTGATGGGTTGGTGCGATTCGGGCCGTTGCTTCCTCCATTCCCATTACCATTTCTGGTGCCATTGTGGTTGTGCGAGCTACCTCCTCCATGGGTATTCTAAAAATGTCCTCCCGGTCTAGGGGTAAAACGTGGCTTCTGCTGAGCTCCTGAATTGTACTTTCCTTGTGTATACTTCCTCTTGCGATTTTCAATTTGCTGCTGCTTCCCTTCAATCATAAGAGCACGATCTACCAACTCCTGGTAGTTGTTGAAGGTTGCTACCATCAACTACATGCTTAACTCATCTTTCAGTCCTTCTAGAAACTTCTCCTGCTTTGCTGCATCCGTAGCGACGTCATCTGGGGCATAACATGCTAACTTACTAAAGTCCTCCACATACTGGCCAACTGTCCGTCCTCCTTGGCAGAAGTTGCGAAACTCACGCTTCTTCATGGCCATAGCTCCTGCTGAAACATGGGCAGTACGAAAGGCCTGCTGAAACTGGTCCCATGTGACAGTGTCGACAGGGAAAGTGGCTGTGAAATTTTCCCACCATGATGCTGCGGGTCCTTCAAGCTGATGTGCGGCAAACTTCACCTTCTCCGCATCTGTGCATCCTGCTGTGGTCAACTCTCTAGCTGTTTTGCGGAGCCAATCATCTGCTACTATCGGCTCGGTGCTACTAGAAAACACCGGCGGATTCAGCCTAAGAAAACGGGCTAAGTGATCAACAGGTGGTGGTGGTGGGTTGTTGTTGTTCCCCTGATTCTGATTCTGGACTAGCAACTGCATCAATGTGTTCTGCTGTTGGATCAACTAGGTGAGCTCCGGTGGGAAGGTAAATCCGGGGTCACGTCTCAGAGGCATCTGAGGCTTTAGAAAAGATGAGATGTAAGAATAGAGGGGGTCTAAAGAGAAAACACTACCCATATGCACATGAGGCAAAAGCAAACAATTCACTTCATTCAATCAAACAAGGGCATACAATCGATCTAACTATCGCAAAAGTGCTCGGACTACTATATTTACATGGTGGACTACTACTACTACTGATGAGGTGGTCTACTAGAAATATTCTTCGGTTGCAGACTCCATGATATCTGCTCCGGCTTCATCAACATAATCATCCTCGCTATCATCTGGGTCCGAGTCGGTGTCATCGATGATGATGTAGTCTTCCAGGATAATCTCCTTGGGTTCTTCATCTTCATCTACTGGTGTAGGGCCTCCCATAAATATTGCTAGCTTCATTGTTAAGTCGGCATTCTTGTCCACCGATACTTCAATTTCCTCTTCATAATCTTCACGTGTAGCCTTGAGTTCTTCCTCCAGTTCCTTGATTCTTGTCTTAGCCTTCTTCAGATCTATCATGTCGGCGCACATCTGGTTCTCCTGTCGTCGAACGTGCTGGTTTAACTCCTGGATAAAAGCTGCAATTGATCTATCCTTTCTGGTGCTAATCATCTCCCAATGCTCATCTCGGCGCCCCCAAATCTGGTAGATAGTATCCTTGAGATTATTGCGGTAGACTTCTCCAATGCGTCCCATGGCGATGTGAGCTGCCATGCTCTTTCCTAGACTCCAAGTTGGTGCATCAAAAGAAAACTCTATGGGCTCAGTGACTGGCATGAATGTTCTTCCTGGAACTTGAACTTGCATCATCCAACGCTCTTCTTCAGGTAAAGTGGTGTTGTAGGTTCCGGTGAAGCTTGGTACTCCTATGTTCAGGTATCTAGTGACTTCTTTCAAGTGACGTCCAAAGGGTGTATCTTCATCTGGTTGCGTGAGTAGAAAAGATGAGAGGTCAGAAGAGAAGAGAGTGAATAGTGTTCTAGGTCTTTAGCTTAGTGGTCGTGTCCTACAGTCAGCATGTGCTCTGATACCATCTCTGTAGCGACCAGACCTCAAACAGTCTGATCTCTGTGCTCCGGTGTCATCCCTGGATCAGTAATGCTGACACCACACAGTACTCGGAGGATTTATAACAGAGTAGCAATCACACACTTATTACATCGAGTGTCTCCATAGAGAACTTATTACAATAAACATGGCTTAAGGCCATCTAATACGATAACAGCGGAAGGCTTGGAAGATAAGTGAGTCCATCAACTCCAACGGCATCACTGAGTATAGAACCACGACCTAAAAACTCCTTAATCGTCGTCTGAAAAGTCTGCAACATTAACATTGCAGCCCGAAATGGTTCAGCACATGGAATATGCTGGCAAGGTAACACATAGAGAGTAATGGAATGAAACAGCTATACTATATGCATATTTGGCTGGTGGAAAGCTCTATGGTTACAGTTTTGCGTAAAGCCAATTTTTCCCTACTGCAAAGGAATAAATTTATTTAACTATTATGGTGGTTGTTAAACATTGAGAATGGTTGACAGCATTCTCAATCCCAATTAAGCATCATCATTAAACAAAAGCGTACAAAATTAATTTAGGGTAACACGTTGAGATTCACATGATAATCCAGGTACTAGATACTCAAGATGTCCATAACCGGGGACATGGCTAACCATGATTAGTTTATTACACTCTGCAGAGGTTTGCGCACTTTTCCCCACAAGACTCGATCGCCTCCGTTTGGTTTCTCGCACTACATGGTGTTTGAGAAGACGGATGACGGAGACATGGTCTTTCAAAAGCGCTAGCACCTTACGATCGGGTAGACCGTACCACCTACATCCCCTACATCTGCTAGTCTACCACTGTAAGAGTTCGCACGACTTAGTCTACTATGCTAGAGCCCATAATAGCTTGTGGCTGCACACGGAAGTTTCTAGTATGAATAGTCTCATGATCCCTTTGAGCCTGGGTGGCGGTCCAAAAGAAAACATGCAAGTCCTAGAATACCCAGGTGCCTCAATCCACCCAGATGTGTGTTTAAGTTGCCACCTTAGATAAACCATTAATTAACCAACTCACATCTGTCATGTATATCACTCACCCAATCCACGTCTACTAGCATAGCATGGCATAATAAGCAAACATAGAAGTAGCTTCCAAAGGTTTGATAATAGACAGGTAATAGGTACTACCTCAACTACTTCCCATCCCACAATTTAATTAGATTCTAATCATGCAATGTGTGAGGATTGATCTAATGCAGTAAAACTGGGTAGTAGGAAAGGTATGATCAAAGTGTTACTTGCCTTGCTGATGATCCGGAAAACCTAGTGATTCGAAGTAACAAGCGGCGCACTCTGGGTACTCTATCGCAAACAAACAAACAAGCATACAATAAGTACTCATCTAATGCATGGGTAAAACTCAAATAAAAGATCTAACCAGAAGGTTCAACTTAAGAACTCCGGTTTGCAAAAATAATCAAATCGAACGAAACAACGGAAGTCAAACGGCGAAAGAAAACAATTTCGTTCTACTAATCTGGATCTAGGGAAAATTTTACAGTAGCAAAAACTTGTTTAAGTTGGTTAAACGGATAGAGGGTTTCGAGACGAAACTCCACGCGCTTGAATCGCCTTATTTCGATAAACGAGCGAAAAGTTATACTAAAAAGAAAATCGGATCAGGAATCGCGATCAGAAAAATCGCGGATTAAATCCGAGAAAAAAGAAAAAACGACTAACGTTCGCTAGAACGAACGAACGGACGAATGCTCGTTAATTAAATAAACCGGAAAACCAATCTATTTAAAAACAAACCGAAACTAAAAAAACCGATGGAAAACCGACGGAAAAACCACACGGTTTTTCAAAAAAAAAAAAAAACGGCACGGAAAACGAGGCGGCGAACCTCGTGCGGCGTGCGGCGGCGGCGGCGGCGCGGCGGCGCTGGCGGCGGCAGGGCGGCGCTGGGGGCGGCTTGGGGCGGGGCTATGGTTCGGCTGGGCCTCTACCCCGGCTTATATAGCCTAACGGGCCGGGAGTCCTAGTTGGACATGGCCCTAGGTCGGTTCGTTGTTTTTTATTTAAATAATTACGCGCAGAAGAAAAAAAGTAAAAAAGAAATATTAAACGGACTCCAAAAACCCCGAAATAAATTTTTCCGGGCTTCTAAAATCAAGCCGCACAAGGTGAACATTTATTTGGGGCCTAAATGCAATTTTGAAAAACACACATTTTTCCTAAATTCAAATAAAATAACGAAAAACTCTGAAATAAAATCTTATTTGATTTTATTATTAAATACTCAATATTTCTTTATTTTGGGAAAGTCATTTTATTCCCTCTCTCATAATTTTGTAATAGAAATAATTGATGATAAAATAAATAAAATCAAATGATCCTATTCTCAAAATTTGAGAAAACTCAAATATGAAAATAATGAATTCCCCAACTCTCCCCGTGGGTCCTTGAGTTGCGTAGAAATTCTAGGATCAAAACCAAACGCAAATAAAATATGATATGCAAAGATGATCTAATGTATAACATTTTCCAAATTGAAAATTTGGGATGTTACAAACCTACCCCCCTTAAGATGAATCTCGCCCTCAAGATTCGGGTTGACTAGAAAATAGGTGAGGGTGGTCCTTGAGAAAATCTTCCTCTCGCTCCCAGGTGGCTTCATCCTCCGTGTGGTTGCTCCACTGAACTTTGCAAAACTTGATAACCTTGCTGCGAGTGACTCAGCTGGCAAACTCGAGGATCTTAATTGGTTTCTCCTCGTAGGTCAAATCGTTATCCAACTGAATTGTTTCCAACGGCACTGTGTCTCTCAAGGGTATGTCAGCCATCTCCGCGTGACGCTTCTTCAACTGGGAAACGTGGAACACATCATGAACTCCTGACAATCCTTCGGGCAATTCCAACTTGTAGGCCACTTCTCCGATACGCTCCAAAACTCGATATGGTCCTACAAATCGTGGCGCTAACTTTCCCTTAACTCCAAAACGCTTTGTTCCCCGAAATGGAGATATTCGAAGATAAGCTCTATCTCCAACTTCGTAAACTGTCTCCTTCCGTTTAGAATCTGCATAACTCTTCTGTCTGGACTGGGCTATCTTGAGCCTATCGTGAATCAACTTCACCTTCTGTTCAAACTCTTTAATCAAGTCAGGTCCAAACAACTGGCGGTCTCCAACTTCGTCCCACGACAATGGTGTCCTGCATCTCCTTCCGTACAAAGCTTCGAAAGGGGCCATCTTCAAACTGGTTTCGTAACTGTTGTTGTAAGAGAACTCTGCATACGATAAATTGTCGTCCCAACTAGATCCATAATCTAGCGCACAAGCTCTCAGCATATCCTCCAAAATCTGATTGACTCTCTCGGTCTGTCCATCTGTCTGTGGATGAAAAGCTGTACTGAATTCGAGCCTAGTACCCAAAGTTTCATGCAACTGCTTCCAGAACTTTGAGGTAAATTGGGTTCCTCTATCTGATACGATACTCCTCGAAACTCCATGCAAACATACGATCCTGGTCATGTATATCTTTGCCAACTTTGCACTGGTGTAAGTGGTCTTTACTGGGATGAAATGAGCTACCTTCGTCAATCGATTGACTATAACCCAAATTGAGTCATAGCCCGAACGAGTTCTGGGTAATCCCGTGATAAAATCCATGCCTAACTTATCCCACTTCCATTCGGGTTTCGGCAATGGTTGTAACAATCCTGCTGGCTTCTGATGCTCTGCCTTTACTCTCTGACACACATCACAAACTGCTACATACTCCGCAATATCCTTCTTCATTCTGGTCCCCCAAAAAATGTCTTTCAAATCCAAATACATCTTGGTATTTCCTGGGTGAATCGAATATGGTGAATCGTGTGCCTCTTGCAAATTCAACTTCCTAATCTCCGGGTCATTGGGCACATAAACACGGTCTTTAAACCATAGGGTGTCGTGCTCATCCTCACGAAATCCTTTAGCCCTTCCTTTGCTTATTTTCTCCTTTATAGAGGCAATCTCCTTGTCAGTCCTTTGGGCTTCTCTGATTCTATCCATCAAAGTTGACTGAATCTCCAATGCTGCTACATAGCCTCTAGGAACTATTTCCAAACATAGTTCACGAAGATTTTCCGCTAACTCTCTTGGTATTTCTCCCGTCATTATTGTATTGACATGGCTCTTACGGCTTAATGCATCGGCTACTACATTAGCCTTTCCGGGATGATAATGCAATCTCATATCATAATCCTTGATGAGCTCCAACCATCTCCTTTGTCTGAGGTTTAACTCCTTCTGCGTGAAAATGTATTTCAAACTCTTATGATCTGTGTACACCTCATAATGATTTCCAATGAGGAAATGTCTCCATGTTTTCAATGCATGCACTACGGCTGCTAACTCTAAATCATGCGTAGCATAATTCAACTCATGAGTTTTCAGTTGTCTTGAGGCATATGAAACAACTCTCCCTTCCTGCATAAGCACTGCTCCAAGTCCTCGACGTGAAGCGTCGCAATACACCTCATAGTCCTTGGTCTGATCTGGCAAAATCAACACTGGTGAGGTAACCAAACGTTTCTTCAACTCCTGGAAACTAGCCTCACATTCTTCAGTCCATTTGAACTTGGTATCCTTCTTCAACAACTCAGTCATAGGCTTCGCAATCTTTGAGAAATTCTCAATAAATCTCCGATAGTATCCTGCGAGTCCCAGAAAACTCCATATCCCTCCAACCGTGGTCGGTGCTTCCCATTTGGTCACGGTATCAACTTTATTGGGATCTACTGCTATTCCTTCTCCGGATATAACATGTCCGAGAAATCCTACTTCCTTCAACCAAAACTCACATTTGCTGAACTTGGCATACAACTGATGTTCTCTGAGCTTCTCAAGTACCAATCGCAAATGTTCCTTATGCTCTTCTTCATTCTTCGAGTAAACCAGGATATCATCAATGAACACTACGACGAACTTATCCAAGAACTCCATAAATACTTTGTTCATCATGTTCATAAAATATGCAGGTGCGTTAGTCAGACCAAATGACATAACGGTATACTCGTACAACCCATACCTCATGGTAAAAGCTGTCTTAGGAATATCCTCTTCTCAAATATTCAATTGGTGGTACCCTGACCGCAAATCGATCTTGGAAAATACCTTAGCTCCTTGCAATCGATCAAACAGATCATTGATCATTGGTAGTGGGTACTTGTTCTTGATCGTTACTTCATTCAATCCTCGATAATCAACAACCATCCTTAATGATCCATCCTTATTCTCCACTAGAAGTACTGGCGATCCCCAATGCGAAGAACTTGGGCGAATATATCCTTTATCCAGTAACTCCTTAATCTGCTTCTTAATTTTCACCAAATCCTTTGCTGGCATCCTATATGGTCTCTTTGATATTGGCCCTGTGCCTGGCAATAACTCAATCAAAAACTCAATATCTCTATCCGGTGGCATGCCTGGCAACTCTTCTGGAAATACTTCAGGGAAATCCCTTACCACTGGTACTTCCTCCTGCACAACTCCTGTTAAGCAATTTACTTGAGCCCTCTTTGGCACATGTCGGGATACGTACTTGATCCTTCTCCCTTTTGGGGTGATAAGCAAAATTGACTTACTAGCACATTCAATATTCCCTTCATACTTTGACAACCAATCCATGCCTAATATCACATCCAATCCTTGGGATTCCAATACTATTAGGTCTGAGGGAAAAACATAGTTACCAATCCTTAATGGTAACCGATCACACCATCGGCTAGCCATGTATTCTGCTCCAGGCAAGGTTACTAACATGGGTGACCTAAGGGCTTGGGTTGACAGGTTATACTTATCCACAAATCCCCTTGAGATGTATGAATGCGATGCACCAGTATCAAAAAGAACGAGTGCAGCAAATGACTTAACCAAAAACTTACCTATTACTGCATCAGGCTGAGCTTCAACCTCCTCCACGCTAATGTGGTTCACCTGTCCCCTGTTGAAAGGGTTTGGCTTCTTCCCAGAGCTTCCATTGCCATTTCCATTTTGTGCCTCAATCCACCCAGATGTGTGTTTAAGTTGCCACCTTAGATAAACCATTAATTAACCAACTCACATCCGTCATGGATATCACTCACCCAATCCACGTCTACTAGCATAGCATGGCATAATAAGCAAACGTAGAAGTAACTCCCAAAGGTTTGATAATAGATAGGTAATAGGTACTACCTCAACTACTTCCCATCCCACAATTTAATTAGATCCTAATCATGCAATGTGTGAGGATTGATCTAATGCAGTAAAACTGGGTAGTAGGAAAGGTATCATCAAAGTGTTACTTGCCTTGCTGATGATCCGGGAAACCTAGCGATTCAAAGTAACAAGCGGCGCACTCCGGGTACTCTATCGCAAACAAACAAACAAGCATACAATAAGTACTCATCTAATGCACGGGTAAAACTCAAATAAAAGATCTTACCAGAAGGTTCAACTTAAGAACTCCGGTTTGCAAAAAGAATCAAATCGAACGAAACAACGAAAGTCAAACGGCGAAAGAAAACAACTTCGTTCTACTAATCTGGATCTAGCGCAAATTTTACAGTAGCAAAAACTTGTTTAAGTTGGTTAAATGGATAGAGGGTTTCGAGATGAAACTCCAGACGCTTGAATCGCCTGATTCCGATAAACGAGCGAAATGATATACTAAAAAGAAAATCGGATCAGGAATCGCGATCAGAAAAATCGCGGATTAAATCCGAGAAAAAAGAAAAACGACGAACGTTCGCTAGAACGAACGAACGGACGAACGCTCGTTAATTAAATAAACCGGAAAACCAATCTATTTAAAAACAAACCGAAACTAAAAAAACCGACGGAAAAAATGAACGGTTTTTCGAAAAAATTAAAAAAAAAACGGTGCGGAAAATGAGGCGGCGAACCTCGGGCGGCGTGCGGCGGCGCGGCGGGGCGGCGCGGCGGCACTGGCGGTGGCGGGGCAGCTTGGGGCGGGGCTAGGGTTCGGCTGGGCCTCTACCCCGGCTTATATAGCCTAACGGGCCGGGAGTCCTAGTCGGACACGGCCCTAGGTCGGTTCGTTGTTTTTTTAAATAATTACGCGCAGAAGAAAAAAATTAAAAAGAAATACTAAACGGACTACAAAAATCCTGAAATAAATTTTCCCGGGCTTCTAAAATCAAGCCGCACAAGGTGAACATTTATTTGGGGCCTAAATGAAATTTTGAAAAACGCACATTTTTCCTAAATTCAAATAAAATAACGAAAAACTCCGAAATAAAATCTTATTTGATTTTATTATTAAATCCTCAATATTTCATTATTTTGGGAAAGTCATTTTATTCCCTCTCTCATAATTTTCTAATAAAAATAATTGATGATAAAATAAATAAAATCAAATGATCCTATTCTTAAAATTTGAGAAAACTCAAATATGAAAATAATGAATTCCCCAACTCTCCCCGTGGGTCCTTGAGTTGCGTATAAATTCTAGGATAAAAACCAAACGCAAATAAAATATGATATGCAATGATGATCTAATGTATAACATTCCAAATTGAAAATTTGGGATGTTACAATGATTATCTGGTGTTATCTTTTGTTTATCTTCTGGGGTATCTCCTCCTTATGTAGGATTCTTTTACTCCTCTTATGCTCTTTCCCTCTTCTCTATAAACCCTGGAGGACACTTTGTGAGGAAAGAAGTTGCAACATCATGCTTGAGGTCTATTATCAAAGTGAACCTTATGGAAAACCTCTTTTAAGGGGGGTAGTAGACAATGATTCATGTTGAGATCGAAGAATTGAAGACCTTCATTCATAAGGAAGACGAAGATTTGATACCTTCAGTACACCTACTATAAGTTCAACCTGAAGACTGATCAAAGAGTCCAGCTGCACCAAAGCTTCACCGAAAGAAGAAAGGCAAGATTGAAGAATGTTAAACCGCTTAGAGAAGCTATCAAATTACTATCGCCAAAATCGAAGGACTATTTCCAAGCCTTGAGAAAACAAGGGGTAATATCGACAAGAGAAGTATGTCCAATCAACACCCCAAAGTTGCCTGTCACCAAGATCAGAATCGACCGCCACCCACAACTGTGTTTGAGGAGGACTGTGTCGAAGACAAAACTATCCAAACCCATTCTCTATAGTCAGCCTGAATCTTGAGGACGAGATTTCTTTTAAGGGGGGTAGATCTGTAACATCCCGATTCTCGGAATGTTTAAGAAAAAGTTTTCCAAAAATCAGGATGAGAAAATTTTGTTTGTTTTATTTGGTAACAAAGCTTAAATCAGACTTTTATAATTTAGAGGATTTAATTTGATCTAATGCGAACTTAAATTAAATTTGAGTTTTGTTCTTTTCTTTTAACTAGTTTTTAATTTGTCCTCAACATATTTAAATATGTGAGTTTGCATTTTCCTAGATTTCTCAGTTCGTTTGATTTGTGTTCAAGCTTTTAATTCCTTTCTAGATTTTCCTTTCCTAAAAGGAAATCGTTTCTTTTTCCCTCTATCAAACTATGGGCAGAATCACCTACGCCCAATCTGTCTCATTTTTTTCTATCCTTTTTTCCCTTATCTACTGAATGGGCTAAGTCCATTTCTTTTTTCTTTTTCTCTCTTTCCACTTGGGCTGAATGAACTGGCCCAACCCTTGGCTAGGAACGCTTCCTTTCCTTCCTCTTTTCTCTTTACGTTCTCAACTCACACACACATACGAAGAGAAACAGCCACCACCTATAATTACAGAAAGGAAACTGCTCCACCATCCTTTAATTCCCTCTCCACTTACCTATCTTCTAGCGCCAGGCCCCAAGCGCTTCCTCTCCACGTTCACGCACACACCTACAACAGCCACCTACAGCCATGAAGGAAGCCTTCTCTAATTCCCTTAAAATCTCAATGGTTTGCAAATCCGCCAGTACATATACGTGCGCCCCAACCTCCTCTTCCAACCCCTGCCTTTTCCCTTCCTCGTTCTCCCATGAACTCTCTCCAAAGTACTGCTGCTCCATGGCCGCCCTTGCTTGATTATGATGAAGAAGGCCATCTCCGTTGGAACCCTTGCACCCCAAGGTCCATCTCCACACAACGAATCCATTCAGAGAAGAACAAACACATTTCGTAGGCCACACGCGAAGAATTCAGCATGTTCGTCTACACTGTTCATCGAGTTCATCAGATTGATTCGTTGCGCTCGGTGAGTTTCTATCCAATTCCTTTTGTGCACCTTCAAAATAGCACTCAAGTTATCTCCTAGACATCATGGTTCCTCCCGTTTTTGTCGTTGGGCACGCGGATGCCGCCGTACGCATGAACCGAATATTTTTCAGTGGGATATTCATGTTTCCGTTGTTTTTGTTCACCGTTTGATCTAGGGCACAATAGGTGAAACGTTTTATATGATTGTAGCAACCCCGTGGAGTTAGATTATTTTTTTGGTCATCTAGATGTGGTGTAGATTTTTATTGTTTGTTGATCGGTGGTATATTTTTTTTTGATTGTTAAATATTTTATTTATCTTATGCTCATGACATGCCTAGGACTCGCTCCTAGTTATTTTATATTCTTAGGAGTAACATATGATTTACTAGATTTAGTTTACTACTATTTAAATTGATAAAATAGTTGTACGTTGTTCCGGCTTGATAATTTGTGGTTGCATGTATTTCTCTTTTATGCATGCGTACTAATATTTGTGAATTATTTGCCATGTGTAGTATTTTGTATGTTTAGTATAGATTTATTTTTAGTTACTAAATAACATATAATTTTGTAGTCATGTGTTATGCGTGCGTACAATATTTGATGAACACTTGACAAGCTTATAATTTCATAGAATTATTCTAAGCTTTGCTTTCTTTATCGAGTCATGGAATATTTCATGTTTTGATTAGTTCCTTTTGTTTAGCATGAATATATCTTAGATATGTTTTACATATTTGTTCTCACCCATGTTACGTGTGTATTTTATTGATTTGAAATCATGCCATATCTATGATAGTTCTTCAGGTAATTATTGTGTGTGTTTCTATGTAGTTTCTTTATGTTAGACGTCAAATGAAATGCTTTACTATGGGGAACTAGTATAATGTACTTTGTTGTATAGCTCGTGATTTCCTAGTGGTTCCTCTAATTTTGAAGGTGTTTGTTATCCAAGATTGTATGGATAGATGATTTATGTCATGGCTTGGTCGCTTAGATTTGTATTGCTATGTATGGTTTATGCTTCTAGCATCTAACCTTGTTTAATATTTATTATTACCCTAGGTGTTTTGTTTATCTAGGATGATAGTTATGCATGCTTAGTTGATTGCTAGGTTGTGTTAGTACTTACTCGAAGTAGAACGCATGTTTCCATGGTATGCCTACCATGTGTTACATGATTGCTACTTTATATTGTATGACCAATCATATGGTTAATAATTGCTTGGAAGAAGTACATGTTAGTAGTTTATGATCTCATATATTTTAATGAAGTAGGATTCTTGCTTCAATACTGTGCCATGATATTGTGATTGTATAACTAGATGGCATAGAATGTGTGTGTATGTATTCATGTATTAGATCATGCCTAGTTGTCCACTACGCAGTTGCAAGTGTAGGTTGTACAACATAGGAATTCTTGCCATCTTGTTACTCATTCTAGTACAGTATATTTCTTGATATTGCTGATGCCATGATTTAGTTGTTTAAATTGCCTACATGCTTAGTATGATGTGTCCATGTGTTTGCATGTTATAAACAACAATTGTTGTGTGCTACTTTCATGCTTCCATGTTCATGCATGTCAACTAGTCTCATAGAGTTGTGTCCTATTTCCAAGCTTTCTATTTATGTTAGTCGATATAAACTAAGTTGGGTGTTGCATTGTAATGTATTGGTACCGTAGTGTGGTATCTTGTGTGATGACCATCCATGTTTAGACATCATATTAGTTTATCTTGTTATTGCATTGTTGTATGCCTAGCATTTGATATATTTTCTTTACCTTACTATTGCATTATGATATGCCTAGACATATTTCATGCAAGTAATCTTTCATGTCTTGTGATGTTGTGTGTGTTATAGTTGCTTAGTTTAGTTCTTCCTTATAGTTGTTTAACTTCGTTACATCTTAGTCTTATGAGTGTTTTAATACTTGTTGATATGACTCATAAACTTAGGACGAGTCATATGTCATGTTAGTTGAGTTGTGTTGTGGTGATATTATAATTGCTAGTGGTTATTGGTATTAGTCATTCTTTAGTAATAAGAACATGCCTCAGTTTATTACCTTCTCTTGATAACTCGTATGTTTGATGCTTGTGTTGTTAGTTTATTTATATTAGTTGATTTGTGTGTGTTGTTGTTATATTGGATCTATATAGTTTAGTATTGCTTTAGGACTGGACATAGATCCAACTCAATTCATGTGTGTTGTATGTTGTTTCATTCCTTAAGTACTATGGTTTGTAATGTTGGTTCGGTTGTCTTAGGGAACATTGCTTTTTATTATAGTTGATGTATATGCATGTTTGGCTACTGTTGACCATTACAAATATTTAGATTCTATCTAAATATTTATTTGTAGTTAACTCTTACCTTTTCATTCCATGTGGTGATCATTTAGTTAAATGCATAGGATGGTTCCATTTCATATGTGTGGATGCCATTGTGTTTGTTATATACTTGTTTCATGTAGAGTTAGCCAAGATGTGTAGTGGGCACTACTACTTGTTAGTAGCATAGTTCATACTAGATCGTTGGTCTTGATCGCCAAGACTTCCTTAGCCATTTCAACCTAACCCTGTCACTTCATTGAATCATCTCTCTTACATCCCAATCGCGCTACCTCATTTTGGAATCTCCGTCTTGATCGATATCTTGCTATCCATCGGCTCTTAATTTGTTTGGATGTTATTTGGATTTACTATTGCTTTGGTATTTATTGTTTGCCTTTTGCTATAGTTACGACGAGTAGGGAGTGGCGATGTTGGACAGGGAGATAACAGGTTATGAAGAAGGACTCAACAACGAAGGCATGCCTCCTTCTTTGATCATACTTATCCTATGGTTTACAAAATTGCATTGAGTTTTATTGTTACTATATGTATGCTATTTTAATTCTCGTAGCTAGCGTGCCGATTGACACATTACCTTGATCCGCTTGTCGCCTATTTACTTGACACTTGAGTAGAAGTATAAGGTTTCTGTAGAGTAGAAATGCTTAGCCATGCTTATCACTCTATAGGTGCCTTGTTGAATGACCTCTAAGTCATTGACAGTTGAAACTTAACGCTGAGCTAGGCCTGTTGGCCCTTGTTGACCTTCTCTATCCTCTTCTACTCTGGGTGAAACTTACCATCTGAATACTGGCGCAGGCGACAGCTGAATCAAGGATTGAAGGAGCGATTGGCCACCCTTCACGAGTTGAAGGGGGCAATCAGTCGTCCGTGCCGCATGAGGCCTAATAAGTCTTGGATTTGAAGATTGTGATAACAGTACAGCCACATGCTATATGGGCACTGGCTTGGTTAATTAGTTAGTTCACTCTTATTGTCGTCATCGCCGTACCGCAGATGGGATAGCTGCCTTGCGAGGAGTATCCTCGGCACAAAAGGGGGCCCGGATTGTGAACTGCGGTTACTTCCGTGTTGAAACCTAGTGGGCTTGGCACAGTAAGTGTGGTCTAATGAAAGACCTCATCACAATCTCCCTGCCGGTATACCAAATGGTGTACTACGCCAGCGGCCACTGGTGGCAACAAGTCGGGATTGTGTCGTGTGGGTAAAGTGTACAACCTCTGCAGAGTGTAAAACTATTCGAATAGCCGTGTCCACGGTCAAGGACAACACATGAATCTTTCTTGACATGCAGGACCTGTCTTGCTTATTCCCTCTTTGCCCCTATCCTTGGAACCTATGAAGAGTGTGAGTTGATCGTGGATCCTCACTTTGATGCAAGTTATACTAGGGATAAAACATGTTTTCATCAAAAACTGCTTTTATCCAACTACTTTATTTGTAAAAAGTTAGCTTTATGCAAATGAGCCATACAGCCTTCCTTTGAAGCCACATGTAGTTATTAGGACCTTCCCCGAGGGAGGCATGTTGAGTACGTAATGTACTCATGGCAATAATTTTGTTGACAACAGAGTTGCATGGAGATGAAGGTGATGACTACGACTACTATGTCGATCTGTAGGAGTGAGGTCACGTGGACTACATCGACTGCCTGTGGCTGAGGTGGAGTCCCTACGCATTGTACTTTTCGCTGTTTTTCTGAATGTAATAAGTGTCATGAGACATTTATCTAGGTATGCCTTGTGGCAAGATATATTTAAAATTGTAATACCTTTTATGTATTGTGCAATGATATCATTTCATTGTGTTGTCAACAATGATCCTGGGGTTGACAAATATACACAGGAGGGTCTGGAAGTTAATTCCAGGTTCTCACACTTTGTCTCCCGGGGTCTCATTTCTCTCTACTATTCCCATGTGTGCCACTCGCACACCCCTCATACAGAGATGTCTTCCGCTCCTTCGATATAAGAACCTGCGACTCTTCCTCTTCAATATCTCTTTCTCACACACAAACACAAACTCTGTCTCCCAGGGTCTCATATTTCTCCATTGTTCTCTTGTATGTCTCTCACACACACCCTCTCTCCCTAGAGATATGTTGCGTTCCCTCATATGTCTCTCTAGCTATCACTCTCGTTGTGAAATATCTTTCTCTTTCGCAGACACAAAACTCCGTCTCTCTGGATCTCATTTCTCTCTGATATCTGTTTGTATGTGACTCACATGCACCCTCTCTCTCTATCTCTCTCTCTCTCTCTCACACATAACCCAACCTTCTGATCCACTTGACTCCTATCTCTAACGCACACTAGCTAGCATCTTTATCTTTCTATTTATCTGTTTCTCCATCAACCTTCTTTCTCGCCCTCACTCTTGATTCCTATCACGCACACTACATATGTTTTCCTGTACATGCAGTCAAGTGCCCTCTCACACACATATATAACTTCACCCTTTGAACCACCCGACGGTCATCTCCAACACCCAAACTAGCGGATGTCCCTCTAGCTAGCATCTCCATCTCTGTATCTATCTGTAGTTTCTCCGTCAACATTTCTTTCTCGCACGGAGTCTTGCTTCCTATCACCCACACTATATATGTCTCTCCATACATATGCATTTATAGGTTGGTCTCTTTTGCACAATAGTTGTGCCTCACTCCCTCTGCTCGCCATAGATGCATGCTCCAGCCCACGCCACTATCTCTTAAATACAAAAACACATGCTCAATTGTCGAGACTTCTTCCATGCATTCTCACATGCATGCATATTGTCATACCGATCCGTCTCTCCCATGTCGTTGATCTTATGACTTATGTCTTCTTTCTTTTATCTCGATCATGCGCGCGCGCACACACACACACACATCCCACGTATACATGTATACCTCTCACACATGCACGTTCAAGGTCTCTATGTCTCCATACGTAGTTAATTACCCTCAATCCTAACGCCACATCGAACCGTTCTCCTCTTTTGTGCACATAACTTAACTTCCGCCTGGATGGGTAAAACACACACTCACACTTAACAATCTTCTTCTAGCTACCCCTGGCCTCTCACTCTTCCCCTATATCCCCAAAACCAATAAGACCATCCCTTAGTTTAATTCCCGCCTACATGCACCATCGATATATAGTAGTCTTCCTCGGTGTCTCTCGAACAAACACGTTCTCTCGAAGTCGACTCCTCTCACGCGCACACACCTTCTCTTCCCTCTCTACGGGCATTTTCTCTCTCGCACCCCATCGTTGGTGGCCTCTGCCATACACATCACCTCTCTATGATGAAAGCCATGCACACTTAAATTACATCCGCCACAGAGGACCCCGCGACACACACACACACGCACCCCCCAACACACACACACACTAAGACTCCATCTCTCTCTCTCTCTCACACACACACACACAGACACACACACATACACACACACACACACGCAAGCACACACGCTCGCCCCCCCCCCCACACACACTAAAACTCCATCTCTCTCCTTCTCTCACACACACAAACTAAGACTCCATCTCACTCTCTCTCTCTCACACACACCGCACACACACACTAAGACTCCATCTCACACACACATGCTCTAGGCGAAGCATTTGTTCCTACCACCCTTCATCCAACCTTACTCGTATGATAAACAATCACCTTTATTTACTTGCATAACATGGACAAATTCCACTTTACTTTAGTAGTCAGCAAACTTATCATCTGTACCCTTATAAAAAACGAGTTGGTGGTGATGGTGTGCCTGCCATCTTGTAATACAGACCATATGATCTATATCTGAGGATAGAAAGCAAACTATGATAATTTTACAAAAGATACCCGCACCTCTCTCCACATCATTATCTCCCGCAACCTCATTGCCCAGCAATTAAAAAAGGAATAAGTCTCTAGAACAATCTAGCATGCATGGTGGCCGCTGCCACCTACCGGCGCCGTCCATCCCCATGCCTCCGCCCATTCCGACCACTAGTCACCACCATGCTCCACTCCTCCTCGCCTTATTTCTCATATTTCATTTTTTCAACGACATTCTCGAGATACCAGTTTTCCGATAAAATTCTTGAGATATCATTAGTTTTTACACATGGGATTACTCCTGCATGGGTCAATCACAACAGGTGTTCTGTAAAAAAATGCATATTGATGTTCCGTGCAATGCACGAGAATATTGCTTGTAATTATATAACGCAAATCACGAGCAGGAAGTGACATTTTTTTGACACAACCACGTTAACATGGCCACGTAAATCACTAGCTAAAGTAAATACCATTATACTTATATCCCGATGCAAAAGGTTGAGTGCATGTCCGAAGAGTAGAGTCGCACACAAGCACTCTGTCTCTCAGAATCTCTCTCTCTCACACACACACCAGTTACATGACGCCCACTTAAGCAGACACGTATGTTACAATTTGTGCACCCGCGGGTACACGTGATGCTGCGCATTTATTTAAGCCGGAAGATGAACCCAAACAGTAGCTGCATTCATTCCCCTCCCGCCGCCTCTTCTCTGGTCGCCGTCGCCCGGTATCCATGGGCCGGCCGAAGGTAACAACATACGCCATACTCCCGCCGGAGCGGCGCTTTAATATGGAAATTTTAGTGGTCATGCATGCATCTTTTTGTGCTAGCACTCCTATATAAGGGTTGACCGGTCGGTTCCCGCGGACATGCGCGGGCGGTGGAAGAGGAAGGAGAAGGGAAGCGGGCTATGGAGTAACATTTTTTACCATAATTTCTTAGGAAACTGAGTGCAATAATTGAGTAGTTTTGCAAACTACCAGTACTACACCTGAAACAGTTCAAAACCTATACTCCCTTGCCAGCGCGCGCTTCCCGCGTGAAATGGCCAGCGTCGCCCTGGAGCTAGTTGGGGCTCAAATAGCCCTAAACTATCCAAGCATGAGGGTTTAAATTGGAGCAAGTTGCACCGAACCCACCAAAAAAAACTATCCCACCCAAGAGGTGCTAACTGGAGATAGTTCTCATTGGGACCACTGAAAAATCACTTTTCTCTCTCCATGAAGTGCATTTATTGTCAATCTAACCCTGTCACCCAAACACCTCTTTGGCTATAGTTAGTTCAGGGTTAGTCATGAGTTAGTCTAACCTCTAGCTAAGTTAGAGTATCAAACAGGAGCAGCATAGGACATGCAAGTTGCTTAAAGCATACATGCAAATTTGTATGTGAAAGGATTTTTTTTCTTTTTGAAAACGGAACATGAAAGGAATTTTTTTAGAATGCTCTTGGCATGTCGCTAACATGTGATAGTTAACCGACCTCAATAGACGGCAGAAACGCCAGCCTGCCGCACTTTGATAGAGACGAGGAGGGAGAAGCGATACAGGCTGCTGGATTACTAGAGATAGGTGTCGCATGGAAGCCAAGAAATACGGTGATAGCGTGGGTTAGCCATGTACTAGTATGATACTACACTGGGTTGCCGTGTTTCGTACTCTTCCAGTCCATTGTGGAGATGATTGGTTAATTTTATGTTGCTGAATAATATTAAATATTATGAGTGCAGACGCTCCACCACGAGGTTCCTTGCTCCTTCTCGCTCGTCCGGAATCTATGTTCTTCCACTCTATTTTTTATGTGAGCTTTGTTCATCCTTTTGCCAACACGCGAGACATCTAGCATCAAGGTGCACATGTTATGCAAGGATCGTTCCATCTATATGAAGAACACGTGGGACTGGAACTACGAGACGAACATGTACCCAGGAGTGGACGTATGAACCTGAGTAATGTAGCGCAGTAAGTGAAGTAGAAAGGCACAAATGGTATGAACATGCGTGGCATATAGGGTGTGTTTGGTTGCGTTCTCGTCTCAGCATAGTTGTTCCCTCTTCATGCATGCTCAACTCAACACCCCTCTTCATGCATGCTCTCTTCATGCATGCTTCTAGTGTATTTGTGCTAAACTAGTGTGGACTCATGCACCCTCCATACACTCTACCAAACACCCAAAAGTAGGTCGAGAAGTGAACTCTTGGGCGGCATTTGTCTCTTACTACGTACTACCACTAAATGTTGTACGTGCAATGCACGATGATGTTATGGAGTACGTGCCTAAGTACTCTACTACTACTATATTAGTTGGAGGCACATATTAACTTGTATATTTGTTTACGTGTATGCCCCGAGACCTTCCAACTAGACGTGTCTTTGTCTCCAGGTCGCACTTTGTATCATTCATACCACTAAGTACTACTACGTGTGGTCTCTGACCCAGAAGTGGAAGAAGTGGAGACGCTCTACCACGCTGTTTTTTTACGCTGGGCTCTACCACGCTGTTCATGTCCCACTCCTTTCACTGACGTGTGGGACATCCAGCACGTGTCGTGTTTGGCACCCTTCGTTGTAAGAGTTGAAACGCTAGCATTCATCAGAAATAAAAAATAATTATAAATTGGCAGTGATACTATTTTTTTGCGAACCAATCAGCAGTGATACTATACCACGCGGTTTCCTTGCTCCTCGATATCGGAAAGAATACTTCCGTTCGCCAACATGTGGGACGTCGACCATCCTGGTCCACTTGCCATGCATGAAGAACTCCAAGGGAGTCACCCAGGTCGTCGCGCCACAGTAACAATGACTAATGAGCCGTCAAATCACAGGCCCACTTCCCACACTTTGAAGTTGCTTGGACGAAGGAACCATCATGACTTCGTTGAATTCCGCTTCTTGAAGAAAACTACTGTACCAGCAGTACTGCTAGCTACAGTAGTTACTCCAACAGAGGCCTCCTTTCGTTCATAGGATAGGAATATGAAAATCATAGGAAGTGAGATGACATGCATCTCAATTCCTATAGAGAAAGAGATGCCATTTGATGCTTAGGATAGGAATTTTTCCATTTAGTCTAGGCTAATGTACTAGTAATTTGCTCTAAAAACTACAATAGTAACTAGTAGTACTGGTACATGCTCGTACTCAGACACACACACACACACACACTAACTACTAGTACTACTACTTCTCACATGCTGGCCAAACGCTGTCGTTCTCCTTCCCGGCTTTGTCGGCGACACCCCACCGTGCTTGGATCTCCGCCGACCTCTCCGCAGCAGCGCGTGCGTCCTTTTCTTTCTTGCGGCGGCGACCCTCTCTTTTCTTGAGTGCTTTCTGACTTTTCCGCTCCCTCTGTGCGGCTTTGGCTGCCTCTTGCTCTACCGCCCATTCGGCCTTGGCATCTTCAAATTCCTCCCACATAGTTGTGAGGTCGCGAGCGGCGATGAACTCGGCACGGCGGGATGCCGTCGCTTCCCTACCATTTTGTGTGCAGTCGTGGGCGGCGAGGAACTCGGCGTGGCGGGATGCCATCGCTGCCTTACCGGTTAGTATGCGGCGCGGTGGCATGAACGACGCTTGGTGAGAGCTTTGGGGTGGAGTGGCCGGACAACCGTATAGTGCATTGGTTTGTCAAGAGCTCAAGGACAGAAGACGAAGCAAATTTGGATTCCCCTTAAATCCTGGTCATTTATTACCGAGTAAAATGCATTGGGGGTCATCGAACTTGTCTTGATAGCTCACTTTGATCATTGTATATGAGATATGGTGATTATACGATTACTGGCTTAGCGTATAGCTCCGTATTTTTCTGGTTGACTAGTCAAACAGTCTGCATGCGCCTCATCAGCTCGTGTTCTTTATCTATCTACGCGGGCCTACCTGTCAATGGAGAAAGAAATACTATAAAAACCAAAATTATGCTAGAGTCCGGACCGCTTCCGGAGCTCGCTCTCACCGCCCTGGCCCCTCAAGACGCCAGCTGCCCGCCGCATGCATGCATAGCAAGTAGTACTCCTTATGTGGAGGAGAGAGAGGCATTGACAAAGTCAAGGAGTCGGCTCTGCAAGAGCCCATATCTACACGTGCTCCTAGGTATAAAAAAATAATTCTAAAAAAGGCATAAGAAACAATTGTGTCTCAAAAAAAGAAAGGTAAAAAACATTTGAGAGGAAATAGATAGAGAGAAAGTGAGAAAAAGCTGTAACCTGGGCATTACATGAGGAAGGAGGGAGTGGTGCACATGCCAAGTTCACTGGGCTGCTGTGTTTCACACTCCTCCGTCGTAACAGTGGAGACAATAGCTTTCATCAAAAATAAACAATGAATACTCGTTGCTCGTCCTCTATATCGGAAAGAATACTTTCATTCGCCGACATGTGGGACTGATAACCCACAAGTATAGGGGATCGCAACAGCTTCCGACGATAGAGTATTCAACCCAAAT